>NC_091801.1:29322500-29642500 GCF_041296235.1 Equus asinus | reverse complement strand
ATCTTTATCCAATCATGGGAACTTGGGTTGCTTCCATGTATTGGCTATTGTGAATAATGCTGCAATAAACATAGGGGTGCATAAGTTGCTTTGAATTGTTGACTTGAAGTTCCTTGGATAAATACTCAGTAGCTAGATAGCTGGTCATATGGTATTTCTATTTTTAACTTTTTGAGAAATCTCCATACTGTTTTCCACAGTCACTGCACCAGTTTGCATTCCCATCAGTAGTGTATGAGGGTTCCCTTTTCCCCAGATCCTCTCCAACATTTGCTATTTTTTGTCTTGGTGATTTCAGCCATTCTAACGAGTGTAAGGTGAGATCTTAGTGTAGTTTTGATTTGCATTTCCCTGATGATTAGTGACGCTGAACATCTTTTCATGTGCCTACTGGCCATCAGTATATATATCTTCTTCGGAGAAATGCCTGTTCATGTCCCCTGTCAAATTTTAATCGGGTTGTTTGATTTTTCGTTCTTCAGTTGTGTGAGTTCTTTATGTATTATGGAGATTAACCACCTGTTGGATATATGATTTACAAATATTTTCTCCCAATTGGTGGGTTGTCTTTTCATTTTGATCCTGGTTTCCCCTGCCTTGCAGAAGCTCTTTAGTTGGATCAAGTCTCACTTGTTTATTTTTTCTTTTGTTTCCCTTGTCCGAGCAGACGTGGTATCTGAAAAGATCCTTTTAAGACCAACATCAAAGAGTGTACGGCTTATATTTTCTTCTAAGTTTTATGGTTTCAGGTCTTACCTTCAAGTCTTTGATCCCTTTTGAGTTTATTTTAGTGTATGACATAACGTAACGGTCTACTTTCATTCTTTTGCATGTGGCTGTCCAATTTTTCCAACATCATTTATTGAAAAGACTGTCCTTTCTCCATTTTATGTTCTTAGCACCTTTGTTAAAAATTAGCTGTCTGTTCGAACTCTGTATGACTCCACTCATGGGTGGTAGTTAACATATGGACAAAGAGAACTGATCGGTGGTTACCAGGGGAAAGGTGGGGTGGGGGGAGGGCACTAGGGGTGAAGTGGTGTACCTACAACATGACTAAAAATGATGTACAACTGTAATTTCACAAGGTTGTTAACTACCATAATCTTAATTTAAAAAAATTAGCTGTCTGTAGATGTATGGTTTTATTTGTGGGTTCTCAATTCTGTTCCATTGATCTGTGTGCCTGTTTTTGTACCAGTACCATGCTGTTTTGATTACTATAGGTTTGTAGTACATTTTGAAGTCAGGGATTGTGATGTCTGCAGTTTTGTTCTTTTCTCAGGATTGCTTGAGCTATTCGGAGTCTTCTGTTGCCCTATATGAATTTTAGGATTCTTTGTTCTATTTCTGTGATGAATGTCATCGGGATGATTGGGATTGCACTGAATCTGTAGATTGCTTTAGGTAGTATGGACATTTCAACTATGTTTTACTCTCCCAATCCACGTGCATGGAGTATCTTTCCATTTATTTGTATCATCATCAATTTCATTCAGTAATGTCATAGTTTTTTCACTGTATACGTCTTTCACCTCCTTGGCTAAATTTATTCGTAGATATTTTATTCTTCTTGTTGCGACTGTAAATTGGATTGTGTTCTGAAGTACTCTTCCTGTTAGTTCATTATTAGAGTACAGAATTACAACTGATCTTTGTTAAGTTGACTTTGTACACTGCAACCCTGCTGTAGTTGTAGATTATTTCTAATAGTGTTCCAATGGATTCTTTAGGGTTTTCTATATAGAAAACCATGTCATCGGCAAACAGTGAGTATCACTTCTTCACTGTCTATTTGGACTTCTTTTATTTTTTTTTCTTGCCCAATTGCTCTGGCCAAAAACCTGCAGTGCTATGTTGAATAAGGATGGTGAGAACCCTGTCCTGTTCCTGTTCTCAGAGGGACGGCTTTCGGTTTTTCCCCATTGAGTATGATGTTGGCTGTGGGTTTGTCATTTATGGCCTTTATTATGTTGACGTACTTTCCTTCTATAGCCATTTTATTGAAAGTTTTTATCATAAACAGATGTTAGATCTTGTCAAATGCCTTCTCTGCATCTACTGAGATGATCATGTAGTTTTTGCTCCTCATTTTGTTAATGTGGTGTATCACACTGATTGATTTGCAGATGTTGAACCATCCCTGAGTCCCTGGTATACATCCCAGTTGATCATGCTGTATGATCATTTCAATGTATTGCTGTATTTGGTTTGCCAGTATCTTGTTGAGGATTTTTGCATCTATGTTCATCAGTGAAATTGGCCTGTAATTTTCCTTCTTTGTGTTGTCCTTGTCTGGCTTTGGGATCAGGGTGATGTTGGCATTGGAGAATGTGTTAGGAAGTGTTCCATCTTCTTCAATTTTTTGGACTAGTGTGGGAAGGACAGGTAATAAATCTTTGAATGCTTAGTAGAATTCTCCAGAGAAGCCAGCTGGTGCCGGACTTTTATTTTTAGGGAGGTTTTTCATTACTATTTCAATCTCTTTACTTGTGATTGGTCTATTCAGATTATCTATTTCTTCTTGATTCAGTTTTGGGGGATCCTAAGAGTCTAAGAATTTATCCATTTCTTCTAGATTGTCCAATTTCTTGGCATACAGTTTTTCATAGTATTTTCTCATAATCTTTTATATTTCTGTAACACCCATGGTAATTTCTCCTCATTCATTTCTAATTTATTTGAGCCTTCTCTCTTTTTTTCTTAGTGAGCCTGGCTAACGATTTGTCAATTTTGTTTATCTTCTCAAAGAATCAGCTCTTTGTTTCACTGATCCTTTATACTGTTTTTTTTTGTTTCAATTGCATTTATTTCTGCTCTAATTTTAATTATGTCCCTCCTTCTGCTGACTTTGGGCTTTGTTTGTTCTTCTTTTTCTGTTAGGTGTAGTTTGAGATTGCTTATCTGAGATTTTTCTTGTTAGTTAAGGTGAGACTTATTGCAATGGATTTCCCTCTTAGGAAAGCTTCTGCTGCATCCCATATGAGTTGGTATAGTATGATTTCATTTTCATTTGTCTCCAGATATTTTTTTATTTCTCCTTTATTTTCTTCAATGACCCACTGGTTGTTCAGTAGCATGTGGTTTAGTCTCCACATCTTTGTTTCCTTCCCAGCTTTTATCTCGTAGTTGATTTCTAGTTTCATAGCATTATAGTTGGAAAAGATGCTTGCTATTATTTCAACCTTCCTAAATTTACTGAGGCTTGCCTTGCCTTGTTTCCCAACATATGGTCTATTCTTCAGAATGTTCCATGTGCACTTGAGAAGAATGTGTATTCTGCTATTTTTTGGATGGGGTGTTCTATATATATATATATATATATATATATATATATATATATATATATATATCATTAAGTCCATCTGGTCTAGATTTTCATTTAATTCCACTATTTCCTTGTTGACTTTCTGTCTGGATGATCTATCCATTGGTGTAAGCAGGGTGCTGAGGACCCCACAATTATCGTGGTGGTGTTAATATCTCCTTTTAGGTTTGTTAATAGTTGCTTTATGTACTTTGGTTCTCTTATGTTGGGTGCATAAATCTAAGTGTTATGTCTTCTTGGTGGAGTGTCCCTTTTATCATTATATACTGTCCCTCTTCCTCTTTTTTATCTTGAAGTCTACTGTGTCTGATATAAGTATGGCAACACCTGCTTTCTTTTGTTTGCATTAGTTTGGAGTATTGTCTTCCTTCCCTTCACTCTGAGCCTGGGTTTGTCTTTGGAACTGAGATGTGTTTCCTAGATAGAGACAGCATATTGTTGTGTCTTGGTTTTTAATCCATCTGGCCACTCTGTGTCTTTTGATTGGAGAATTTAGTCTATTTACATTTAGAGTGACTAGTGACATATGAAGGCTTAATGCTGCCATTTGATCACTCGTTTTCTGGATCTTCCACATTTCCTTTGTTTCTTGTCCCATGTATTTTGGACTATGAATTCAATTAGGTAGTTTTCTATACTGGTTTTCTTAGTTTTCTCCTTATTTATCATTTGTGTGTCTGTTCTAATTATTGGTTTAGTGGTTACCATGAAGTTTGTATTAAAAACCTTGTAGATGAGAAAGTCAATTTTCCGATAGCCTCTTATTTCCTTAGACTAAGCCAATTTCATCCCTTCCCTCTTCCCTTTCTACAGTGTTATTGTCACATCTTATTCCATTTTGCGTTGTGAGTTTGTGGTTAAATTGACAAACATTTATTTTTGGCATTGTCCTTCCCTTCATCTTTAATGTTATAATTATCTGCTAACGTGCTCTGATAGAGAGCTGCAACTTTCTGATTTTGTCTATCTATTTATCTCCTTGATTAGGGTTTTGTAACCCCTCTCTCTTTTTTCAGGTATGAGGGCCTTCTTGAGGATTTCCTGTAGGGGGCATCTTGCAATGAACTCCCTTAGCTTCTGTTTATCTGGGAAAGATTTTATTTGTCCGTCACATCTGAAGGATAGTTTTGGTGGACAGAATATTCTTGGCTGAAAATTTTTGTCTGTCAGAATTTTGAATATGTCATTCCACTCTGTCCTAGTCTGTAAGGTTTCTGCTGAGAAATCTGCTGAAAGCCTGACAGGGGTTCCTTTGTAAGATATTTTCCTCTGCCTTACTGCCCTTAATATTCTTTCTTTGTTATTGAATTTTGCCAGCTTTACAACTATATGCCTTGGAGAAGATCTTTTTACATTGATATAGTTAGGAGATCTATTGGCTTCTTTCACTTGTATTTCCAGCTTGTTCCACAGGTTTTGAAAGTTCTCAGCTATTATTTCTTTGAACAACCTATCTGCCCCACTCTCCTTCTCTTCTCCCTCTGGAATATCTATAATCCTTATGTTGCATTTCCTAATTGAGTCGGAAATTTCTCAGATAATTTCATTTCTTTTTACTCCTAGTTCTCTCTCCTCCTCCATCTGAAGAATTTCTACATTTCTGTCCTCAAGGCTGCTGATTCGTTCCTCCATAACATCAGTTCTACTGTTCAGGGAGTCCAGATTTTTCTTTATCTCACCCATTGTGTTTTTCATCTCCAACATTTCTGATTCGTTCTTCTTTATAGTTTCAATCTCTTTCATGGAGAACGCCCTCTGCTCATTAAATTTGTTCCTGATTTCATTCAATTGTCTATATGTATTTTCTTTTAACTCGTTGAAATTTTTTATGATAGCTATTTTGAATTTTCTGTCATTTATAAATTTCTGTGCCTTCAAGGTTGATTTCTGAGTACTTGTCATTTTCCTTCTGGTCTGGAGATTTAACATTTCTTCACACTGCTTGACAGCAAGGAGTTGTGCCTCTGCACAGAGACAGTATTTGGTCACAGCTTCCACCTGCCACCACTAGTGGGAGGGGGAAGGAACTGTGTAATCTGAGCCCACCAGGATCCCTGTCAGCTGTGCCTGTCTGAGCCTAGGCCACTCCTTGTGATCACAGAGGCCCTGTGGGGTTTCCCACCAAAGGAGAAAGCAATCACGTGGAGGCTTTGGGCTGCTCCCACCTGCTCTGACAGCCCTGCCCAGATGTGCTCCCAACTTTGGGACCACAGCAGTACTATGGGCGTTCGCAGCACCTGGGAGCTCCTTCACCCTGACTCACAGCTCTGCCACTGTATGGTCCTAGGTTGTACCACCTACTGTGCTCGGTGGGCAGGGCCTCCCCACTGGGTCCAAGCCTGAGCTGCTCCCTGTGGACTACATAGCCCTGTGGACTCTCCCACTGGATCAGAAAGTGATCCCGTGGCAGCTCGGGGCTGCCATCATCTGTTTCCACAGTCACACTCTGGCGCACGCCCACACTTGGGGCCACAGCAGTGCTATGAGTGCTTCAGCCAGCAGAGCAGTCACATGCACGTACTGGGCTGCCTAGGAGCTGGAGAGCACTCACCTATCTCCTCCACCTTCCCAGGGGTAGTCCATCCACCTTCATGTATAGCAGCACGGGTCTCTCAGGCATCCTGATGTGTTGTGTGGGTATCCTCTGCTTATGAATGAATGTCCATTTAGCTGTAGTTTGAAGGGGGGGAGACAATGGAAACAGCTCACTCTGCCACATTGCTGATGTCACTCTTGGGTCTTGTTTTTTAACGGATGTAGCCATTCTGTGTCTTTTGATTGGTGAATTCAGCCCATTTACATTTAGAGAGATTACTGATATATGAGGGCTTAATACAGCCATTTTATCTCGTTTTGTGGTTGTTCTATATTTTTATTGTTTCTTTGCCTTTGTGATTCTCACTGCCATTTTAGTTTGGTGGTTTTCTCAATTTTACCTTTATTTATGATTTGTGACTCAGTTCTGTCTGTATTGCAGTTACCACAAGGTTTATATAAAAGATCTCATAGATGAGATAGTCCACTTTCTGATAGACTCTCATCTCCACTAGCCTAAGCAGGTTCCAACCCCTTGCTCTTCCCCTTCTATGTTTTCGTTGTCACCAATTATTCCTTTTTGTGTTGTGTTTGTGACTAAACTGAAGTGTTTATAGTTATTTTTGATGCTTTCCTTCCCTTTATCTTTTATGTTATAACTTAATGTTTGCTAGCCTACTCTAATAGAAAGCTGTAATTTTCTGATTTTGTCTGTCTAATTATCTCCTTGTTCAAAGCTTTGAAAACATTTGCCTTTTTGTTTCAGGTAAGAGGGCTCCCTTTATCACTTCTTGTAAGGCAGGTCTAGTAGCGATGAACTCCCTCAGCTTTCACTTATCTGCAAAGTCTTTATTTCTCCTTCATATCTGAAGGATAATTTCACTGAATAGAGTATTCTTGGCTGATAGTTTTTGCCTTTGAGTATTTTCAGTATTTAACTGCATTCTCGCCTAGCCTATAAGGTTTCGGTCGAGAAACCTGCTGAAAGCCTGATGGGGGTTCCTTTGTAGGTTATTTTCTTCTCTCTTGCTGTCCTTAATATTTTTTCTTTGTCACTGACTTTTGACAGTTTTAATATTATATTTCTTGGAGAAGGTCTTCTTGCACTGATGTAATTAGGAGTTCTACTGGCTTCACCTACATATATGTCCAGTTCCTTCCTCAGGTTTGGGAAGCTCTCAGCTATTATTTCTTTGAAGAAGTTTTATGCTTCTTTCTCCCTCACTTCTCCTTTTGGGATACTTATAATCCTTATGTCACTTTTCCTAATTCAGTCAAATATTTCTCTAAGAATTTTTTCATTTGTAAAAAATCTGAGTTCTCTTTCCTCTTCAAGCTGAAGCATTTTTAGCTTTCTATCTTTGAGGTCATTCATTCTCTCCTCTATAAGGTCTGCTCTATATTTTATCTCATTAATTGTGTTCTTCATATCCAGAATTTGTTTGGTTTTTCTTTTTTAGAGCTTCAATCTCTTTGGTGAAGTAGTCCTGTTCATTAATTTTATTCCTGAGCTCACTGAACTGTCTTTCTGAGTTTTCTTGTTACTTGCTGAGTTTCTTTATGGCAGCTCTTTTGAATTCTCTGTCAGTCAGATTGTAGCCTTCTGTGACTTCAGGTTTTGTTTCTGAAGAGTTGTCATTTTCCTTCTGTTCTGCAGTGTAACTGTAGTTCTTCATGGTGTTTGATGAATTGATCCTCTGTCAGGGCATCTGTGGTAGTACTCACCTTTTCTTATTTGGAAACTTTGGTTCCAGTCACTTGTGTCTCACATTCCTCCAGTGGCTCTCCGTCAGCTCAGATGCTGCTTTCCACTGCACCACCTGTGCTGCTGTTCCCAGGTTGCCTTGGGGTGTTGGTTGTACTGCTGGCAGGGGTGCTGGGTTCACAGGTGTTACTGTCACTGGTGGGGGCCTGGGAACTCAGGGACTTATACATAGCCCCCCTGCTGGTGGAGCTGGTGTTGGAGTTGCCCCCTGGGGGCTGGGTCACTGGTTCTGCTGTGGTTCCTGTTGCCTCTGGTCACAGATTCCCCCCGCCATTGTTTGGTTGGGGGCAAAGGAGAGGCTGTTTTTTCTGTTCCTGCCCCATCTGCTCATAGTTATGTCAGTCAGTGACTCTGTGTTCACACACGCTGGGCTGAAGCTGCTGTGCAGGGTACCTTTGAGTGGGCTGAGTCACTGCCACTCGGCAAGGAGTGTTCATGCAGACGGGGCCAGTGGGGTAGGGTGGTAGCTCCCACGGGCCAGACTACCTTGGCCACTATGTGAGGATCCCCCTCCTGGATCACTGCTGCCAGGAAGGGAAACGGGGCCACTCTCCTAGTTCCACTACTCTCTGGGGGCCCATCCCACCCACATTTAGACGTATCACTGCATGGATCTCTCAGGCATCCTGTTATGCTTTGTAGGAAATGCTCTGTTGCTTAATAGATGTCTGTTTATTTGTAACTTAGAGGGGAGACACAAAGGGAACAACTTACTCTGCCATAATGCTGACCTCACTCTTCGACTCAGATTTGATGTTTTTACCCCACAAAAAGTTGTACCAAAAACACTAGTAATGCAACATTTCATAAAAGAATCCATAAAAGAGCTAAAAGCCATTAGCTCTTAGCTGGCTTTGTGGTTTTTAGAGCTAGCTGTTTTTCATCCCCAGTGCTCTTCATCCATTTGGTTCCTTGAGGTTGAAAGAGCATTCTGCTCACGTCTCTCAGACTTTCTCCCAAGTCACTCATACCTGTTCTGCAAATGTTGATGCTGGGTTTGCTGTTCTGCCTGTGAATGTACATCCCAACAGCCATCTGGCCAACAATATGTGCAACTCATTTTGCTTCCTGAAATGTTAAAATATGAAAACTAGACACCCTACAAATCAATGGAACAGCATTCCCCAGGAAAACAGAAAGCCCCAGAGCATGTCCCTCATTGTGTAACCCAAAGGAAGAAACAAGCATGGAATCTCACGGTACCATTATATTTCTTAAATATACAATGAAGTAAAAGCTTCCAGTCACAATTTTTCCATTTAAAGTTGACAGACATTAGACTTGGCCGTGGAAAATAAAATAGTATTAACTTTTCTTCTGGCAACAAACAGATACATCTTTTTAATTTAACCCAGTAGCTTATAAATACATAAGTTCAACAAAACCTATGCAATTATAAAAGATTTTAATGATTCACTTCTGATGTTACAATTCTATATTCTTTTTATTTAGAGGCAACTGAAAACAGTAAAACATTTGTAATTGTCAGAGAATGAAGCTAATATTGACTTTAAATGTACTATTTATCAAGAATTTCTACAGGTACGACATTTTTGTGAGTGAATGAAGTCTTACATCCCATATCTGCAAATCCCCAAATCAAAAACCTTTGAAAACTCAAAGATTTCTCATAGGTTTTCAATAAACTCATTTGGCAGCAACACTTAATCTCAAGAGATATAAAGCTATTTATGTTCTATTTATCCCAGTTAATGTGAGAGTACTGCATTTCACTATAGAAATGTTAATGTCTGATTACTGGGAACAGCCCAGACCTTGCCGAAGATATTATGTAATATACGATGGATGTATGATATTATTTTTATAAAATCTGAAAAATTTGGAATTCTCAAACACATAAGATTCTAATGCTTTTTTTTTTTTTTTTTTGTGATGGTCACCTCTCCATTATCTCTAAAGGTTTTGATGAAGAGATTGTGGACCTGTATCCTACATCAACCATGGACATTTTTCTTCTACCCATGTCTCCACGGACTTTGTGATCCATTTCTGACCTACATTCAATTAGAAAGGAAGATAAAAATCACACTTCTAGGAGTCCCTTAAAAAGCAGCATCTCCTTAGGCTTACATAATGCCGTCTGTCACATATAAAGTTGATTTTTCTAACACATCACCAATCTGGCATAAGGTTTAAGTTGTTTTCCAAGTAGAAGCAATAGATTTGCATTAATTTCATCACACTCTCCCTTTTCACTCATTTCTTTGGTGCAACTAGGGTTAGAGATACAGGTTATGGAAGGAAGAAAAAGCTAAATAATACTTACGGAATAAAACTGTGACCTTTCTCATAATTACACTGTGTTCTAACCAAATAGATGAACATTTCAATCAAAGTTCTTTAAGAAACAAACTATGATGATCTGAATGAGTGAAAAAGGCAAAAAGCAGATGACCATATATTAATTCAGTGAAAAAAACTTCTTTGGGCGTTACCATATGCCAAGTATTGTGTTAAATACTTTGCATGTATTATCTCATTTCATCTTCACAATAAATCCTATGGGAACAGGCAATCTTATTATCCCCGTTTCACAGATGAGAAAATTAAAGCCCAGATAAATTAAGAAACTTGCACAAGGTCACATGAGTACTAACTAGAAAAGGTGAGATCTACCCAGTTCTGTCAAATTATACCCTATTGCCTCTCAACAAATACTCATTAACACTCTGTGCCAAGCTCTGCTCAATGCTGACTGAGGATAAAGCAGTGAGCAGGAAAGAAACCTTTTCTGACTTCAGGGAATTTAAAAATAAACAGAAATCTTTGAGCATGTACTTCAAACTCTCAATTATACAAAGAAAGAAACAAATTCAGAAAAGGAAAGTGACTTGCCCAAGGTCATACTGATGGATAATATAAAAGGACAAGCACTATAGTCTCCTGACCCTTACATACTGCTCTTTCCATTCCAGAGGTCCACTGGTGGCAGTTCTGCTCTGTGAACTCAGGTGAATAGCATTACCAAACAAGAAACTATAGTCTATCCTTTCTCAATCATTATCTGCCTGTAAAGGTCAAGTCTATTAGATTGCAGCATCTCCTACAGATAATGATGCAAGAGAAAGAAAGATTTTACCTTAACTTCCAGAGTCCAATTTAGTTCACAGTCCTGGCTGAAAAATAAATAACAGCTATCACACTACTTTATTACATCATTGGTACTCCTGTCAACAGAAATAAATACTTTTACAAAATATGGTATTCAAACTTGTACTGAGCACCCAGTATATACAAGACTGCATAGGATACAAACATCCTTCTCCTCAAGGAGATGTAAAAAGGAGAGAGCAACAAGAATATACAGTTAAGAACATGGGCTCTATATATGACAGATCTAAAATCCATGCATTGTCATTTCCTAATTATAAGATCTTGGGAATGTTATTTGTCCTTTTCAAGCTTCAGCTTCTTTTCAAGTAGGTGAGCACAATATATCAAGCTTGAGTAGTTAAAATGGTCAAATGATGTAATATAACACATATTAAGTATCAAAATAGAGTGACTGATACAGAGGACATGGTTGATAAAGAAGGGGTACAAAGATATAAAAAGAATTACGTATTTCTACCATAACAATATTCTCAAAGAGCCATAAGCCAGCATTTTAAAGTGAGCAATTACTTAAGCTCAATTAACCCAAACACTTCCTAGTAAGAATTAGTATGAGATTTCAAGGTTTAAAAAATTAAGATGATATTTATTTTTTATTTTTATTTATTTATTTATTTAAGATTGGCCCTGAGTTAACATTTATTGCCAATCTTTTTCTTTTTCTTCCTCTTCCTCTCCCCAAAGCCCCCCAGTACACAGCTGTATATTCTAGTTGTAGGTCCTTTCTATGTGCAACACTGCCTCAGCATGGCTTGATAAGCAGCGCTAGGTCTGCACCCAGGATCCAAAATGGCGAAACCCTGGGGTGTGGAAGCAGAGCACGTGAACTTAACAACTCAGGCATGGGGCCAGCCCCACTATTTATGTTTTAAAAAAGGAAACACTACACTGTAAATATTTGAGTTACAGCTCAGCAATATTACTATAAACTAGAAATTATAATTTTACTATGTCATCTCAAATCTGTAGTTATTTCACACCAAAAGCAAAAGTTAGAAAAGAAAAAATATATAAATTCAACTTCATCAAAATTAAAAGCTTTTGTACTTCAAAAGACTATCATTAAGAGTGAAAAGACAACCCATAGAATGGGAGACAATATATGCAAATCCTGTGTCTGATAAGGGTTTAGTATTCGGAATACAAAGAATTCTTACAATTCAATAATACAAACACTCAACTGAAAAACGGGCAAGGGATCTGAACATACATTTCTCTAAAGATATACAAACAGTCAACAAGCAATGAAAAAATGTTCATCATCATAAGTCATCAGAGAAATGCACATCAAAACCACAACAAGATACCACTTTACAGCCACTACAATGGCTATAATCAAAAACAACAATAACAAGTGTGGATGAAGATGCAGTGAAACTGGAATCCTCATACGCTGATGAAAATGTAAAATGGTGCAGCGACTTTGAAAAGCAGTCTAGTAGTTCCTCAAAAAGTTAAACGTAGTTATCAAATGACCCAGCAATTCTACTGCTAGGTATACACCCAACAGAAATAAAAACATATGCCCACACAAAATCTTGCACAAAAATGTTCTTAGCAGCATTACTCACAATAGCCAAAAAGTGGAAACACCCCATCAAATGATGAATGAATAAACAAAATGTGGTATATACACCAGAAGAGTGGAATACTATTTAGCAATACAAAGGAATGAAGCACTAACACATGCTATAACATGGATGAACCCTGAAAACACTAAGTGAAAGAAGTCAGTCACAAAAGACCATATACTGTATGATTCCACTTACATGAAATGTCTAGAACAGGCATCCATGGAGACATCATGTAGATTAGTGGTTGGGGGAGAGGGATGATGACTACTTAATGGGTATGGGTTTCTTTTTGGAGTGACGAAAATCTCATAAAACTAGATAGTGGTGATAGTTGCACAAATCTGTGAATATACTGAACTGTACACTTTAAAAGGGTGAATTTTATTGTATATATCAAGCTGTAATAAAAAATCGTGTAGTCATTCTAAATTTTTATTTATGCTAATCAATCTAATTCCAATATGGAAACCAGAAGTTTTTTTTTTCAATCCACGTATGATAAGACTTAGAAATGTACACATTTCATGTATCCCAGCTCCTAGGAAATTTTAAGATCTAATTTCGATTTCTCTCCCTGCAATTTAATTCCACTCAGCCATGAGTCTTCAATGAAAAAAAATAAACAAACCTCAACACCACTAACAAAATCTCTCCATGAACTTGAAAATCCTAAGTTGTTCTTACCTCATTTCTCCTTCTACAGTCTAGTGTCATAAATACTTATAAAAACAATTCAGAAGGTTTCTTTGGCCCTTACCGTATCTTAGGCACTGGCAAGAATTTTATATTCATTTAAGCTTTACTAAATTATCTCCAATTTACCACCAAGAAAAACATTTTAGAGATGTTAAGGAACTTGCCTAAGATCACACAGCTAAAGTTCAGAGAGCCAGAATGTGAACCCAGATCAGGAGTAAGATTTGCTTATTGACATCAAGTCAAAATGACAAGAAAAAACCTAAGTAAAAACAGCTAATATCTGAAAAGTTGGAACTAACTTATGTGGTCCATCGTGGCCTCAGAGCGGGCACTTGTAAAACTATTAATACTATTTAAGATCAAATGTACACATGGGGCAACATTCTGGGTAGTACTAGGGTCAGGTATATTGACTGGGTATTTCAGGAAACCTGTCTGCCCCAGAAGAACCAATACTCTTACTTCCTGGTCTTAGATTCATTTAATTGCACCCACGCAAGGTTCAAAAACAGACGCCAGGGTCTTCTTAGACACACACTAGATGAACACAGTAGTACTGGAGTTGGAACAAAATAGACTGAAATTCACATCTTCATTTGGCCACTTTCTAGCTATTTGGCTTAGAACAATTCATTTAACATTCTAAATACTTAATTTCCTCATTTTTTGAATGGGAATAATACTTATCTTGCAAAAATGTCCAAGGAATAGATGAGATAAGGTAGGTTAAGTACTTAGCAGAATGCCTGGCTCAGAGTAATAGCTCAATAAATGGTAGCTGTTTTTATTATTTCTTAAATGTGACACCTACAGTTTTATTAAAACAAAACAATATCCAATAACACTTAAATTTGTCAATTCAGAGAATAACTATCATTTTTCAAGCAAAGTTTACTTTTTCATAGTATAAAAATATGAAAAATAACTCACAGAGAATCTGGAAACCACAAAAAAGAGAGAAATAAATCTACCATAATCCTACAACCCCCAGAATAATTTCTGCTAAATGACTGAACATTTAAAAAGCTATTTGTTGGGTTGACAATGTGCTTTGGGGAGGCCGGGAGGGCAGTCATTTGGATCATTTCCCTTTCTCTTTATTTTATTTGCCTATTTGAATTTCTATAAGACAGACAATAAAAGAGAGAAGGGAAAAAAAAAGGAAAAGGGCCAGTCAATTTGACCTGTCTTTTGGGGGGGTAAGTTTTCATATTGGTAAAGTTTTTAACTATTAGATCAAGATTTGAGGATTATCTGTTGAGTTTATCCTCGTTCTCCTCCAGATTTATGACTAAGGAAAATGCATTTATAATTTGAGAACTGCAGATAAATACAAACTGGTCTTCTCCATACTGGCCCACTAAGGAATTACGCATTTTTTAGGAAACATCTATTACATGGAAAGGAAACAAACAAGCAAAAACAAACATCTAATACATTAGATGATTAAAGGATACACATCATAGCCCGAGTTAGAGGAAAATATCACCCCACAAATGGCCTTTTTCCCTCAGAGCTTCTACTGTGGGCGTCTAGGGATCTCCAGGCAAAGTAAAAAACTTTTCAGTTTAAACAAAATAACAGAAATGTTCAGCCTATCAAATATTCAGAACACATCACTTGGAGTGGAGGATGAAAAGGCTGTATCAATAGCAAAAAGAAATGGCATGGGTAACATCTGGAATAGAAAACAAACAGGAAATACTTTAAAAGGTCAAAATTGCAAATATAGATTAACAGGGTATGAAATTAGATGCTGGGTGATGCACCTGTTAAAGGAAAAGAGGAACAGGCTATGTCCGAAGTTTTATGAATTTAGTGTTAAAGACTACTTTCCACTCTGGCATGTGGTCCAGTAGAAAACCTGGGTCCTGGCTTAATTCAAATTGCACAGAATTTAACTGAAGTAGGTGAACTACTCAATCTAACTCAATTTCTTTTTTTGTTTTGTTTTGTTTTGTTTTTAGGAAGATTAGCCCTGAGCTAACTGCTGCCACTCCTCCTCTTTTTTCACTGAGGAAAACTGGCCCTGAGCTAACATCCATGCCCGTCTTCCTCTTGACTCAATTTCTTATTCTGTGCAATGGATACACCACAGCAGTGTTGTCAATCTCAAAAGAATTTTGCAGATGCTTTGTAACTCTAAAGTGCCGTACAAATCAGAGCATTCCTTTCCTCCCTAACACCAGTTTGATAGGGAATTTATTTTATAAAGGAGAATATGTTATTTCAGGTGCTGTGGACACTGAAAATGTGCTCAGCATGGTGGAATAAATTCAGGTGAGGATAATCATGGAACTTTAAGTGCAACACATGACTGTGAAGCAAGGGATTGACAGTGGCACACAGAGGAGGACAAAAATGCAGAAACTGAAGACAGACCTCATAGAAACCACAAGAGAACACGTTCACATAAACACTTATCCCTAACAAGATAACACCACTGGTATTAACCGTAAACCACTTGGAGAGGACCAAGCAATGACATTTGTCCAAACCCATCGACCAGCACATCCTAGTTAGGGTGTGTGCTTTAGTCATAGCTCTGCTGTACACTACCACCTCACAAGATCCACTTTTTTAAAAACGTTTAGCAACTTGTCGAGTACGCTGGCTTATTTTACCTTTTCAACTGCTAAACAAACATACAGCGTAACCGAGATAATCAAGCGAACGTTTAGTCGTCTTCAAAAATAAGATCCAGGAATTTTACATTCTAATTTATGAGCCTGATGTCTAAAATAGACCACAAACCTCTATTTGATAATATTTCCAGTTGTTAAACAACGACCACGGAAAGGAGAATGAAGGCTTGCAACAGTGAGAGCTTTCTACACTCTTCAATTCTTAAGCCAAATTAGCGAGGATGTACTACCACGAAAGTTTAAAATAAAAGGAGAGAACGCCTCGTCAGGCTTGTTACCGTGGACTAACAACGAGGGACTTGGCAGCACCACGAATGGGTCCTAACGGCTGTGGCCGCGGGAGCGCACTGCCACCCCCGGCCGCCCTCCCCGGCCGCCCTCCCAGGCCGCGGGCGCGATCCGCCGCAGCTGCCCGCGCGGGGAGGGCTGGCACGGGCGGGCTGGGCCCCCTGGAGCCCAGCGCTTCTGGCCCCCGCCCGCCGCTCGGCCTCCCTGCCGGCCCGCGCCGCCCGCCGCGCTCACCGCGTTCTTCTTCTGCACCATCTTGTCCATCTTCTTGGCAATGCGGACCACCTCGTCCTCCATGGCTGCGGCAGGTCGTCCCCGCACCCAGCCCGTTTGGGACGGGGCGAGGGCGAAGCTGGGGCGAAAGGGACGGCAGGACGGGAGCCCACCACAGCAGGCCCGGCCTAGGCCCTTCCTCACAAACCGAGTCCGCGGCGGCAGCAGCGGCGGCGGCGGCGGCGGCGGCGTCAGCGGCTCCTCCCCCGCAGGCAGCGCCAATCGAGCTCCGCGCGCGCCGTGCAGGCGCTACCAATCGACAGCAGATCGCTGGGAAGAAGTGAGCCAAGGCTCGCGGCAGGCGGGCGTCGGCCCCAGCGCTGTCAATGGGGCCACGAGCCAGATCAGCAGCAGGGCTTCCTGTCCGGCAGTCGTGAAAGCCGGCGGGAGGCAAGGCAGAGTTTTGCCGCGCGTTCGCCTTGGGCCCCGCCTCCGCACAAGGTGGAGGTTCTCCCCCGGGACGGCCCGGAGCTTTAGAACTTAGAGAGGTCTGCCGAGCTCTGAACTGAGGCGGGTTTAGAGAATGGAATGTTGGCAGTTTTTAAAGTCAGTCGCAACCCAAGCATTTGCTCCAAGGTAGACGGCTGCCGAGAAAAACAGAACCCCCTCCCCCATCCTCCCAAAGAGCTCCTTGTAATATGGATTTGATCGTTTTAAGCGTTTCCTTTTTTAAAGTCAAATCGTTTGTAAGCGCCTTAAGGACCGATCCTGTTTGTTTCCTGACTCGGAATGTTGGACATAGTACTTTGAATATAGAAACTGAATAATAGTTGACAGAAACGTTCTCAAAGAAATAAGCCCTCTCACCTGCTTCTGAAGATCAGTGAGGAAGTTGACATCCTTGAGAGTTATGACTTACAACACAAAACCAAGGTCGAAAATTGCAATAGCTGTTACTAACAATGGAGAGTGTAAGGTCCTTCCATTGGTCTTTGCCCAATTACACCTTTTACTACCAACTCATGCTATTTGCAGACGTATCCCTACACCAGATTTAACTCTCATTAATCAAAATTCACCACCTAATAATATTTTTCCTATACTGAGATGACAGGTTTTTCCTAGTTCTAGCTCTGTTATTTGGGGGTAAGAATAATTTGGACCATTTCCCTTTCTCATTTATTTCATTTTTAAATCGCCTTTTTATTATTGATTCCCAGCCTGAATTGTATTGAGAATATATGATTAGGAAGTTACTGCTTCTAAGTATTCGTTGAGTCTTGTTTTGTCAATTTTATAAATATTCTGTGTGTCCTGAGAAAAAGCTTATATTCTGTAATGGCGAATAGGTGGTTCTATATAGGACTATTAGCCAGAAGCTAATTTTATTGTTCAGATACTTATATCCCACTTCGTTGTGTGCTTGATACATCAGTTAATGAGTATGTAAAAAAACCTCCATTTATGTTTATGAATTTGTATATTCACTCTAATAATCGTCATTTTTGCTTTTCCCGAAGAATCAGCTTTTTTTTTTTTTTTTACTATGGTAAAATACGGATAACATTGTCAAATGACAAAATTAAAACAATTTAGTAATGAATTTAATGTCTTTTATTCAAGAGAAAACAATCCATGGATTGGAAGAGTCCAGTACTTCACAAGCAGTGGAGCACTCTTCCCCAGGGATTTGGGGCAAGAGCAGTTTATAGAACCTTAGAAGAAGCAACCCGGATACAAGGCATGAGTGGCTAGGAGGTGGGGGATTTCCATACAAGGCTAGCAGGTCCTTTTTCTAGGGTAAGGTAAGCTGGCTAAAGCTAAATTGGAGGATTGTGACGGGTGCACGTTAGCTTTCCTTGACAGGTGTTTCCCATAACTGCAGACTGACAGGTTTAGATTTGTTATGTGAGCAGGGCCTCTGGGGCGGCCTCCATTTTGTGGGCTCCAATATACAAATTAACTTTATCAACGTAAAATTTACCATTTTAACTAGTTTAAAATGTACAGTTCAGTAGCATTTAGTACAATCAAAATGTTGTGCAACCATCTACCTAGTTCCAAAAAGATTTCCAAAAATTTTCGTCACCTTAAAAAGAAACCCTGTACCCTTTAGGTGGTTATTCCTGATTCCTCATCCCCTCAACCTTTGGCAGCCACTAATCTGCTTTCTATCTCTATGGACTTGAATATTCTGATCATTTCATATAAGTAGAATCATACAATATGTGACCTTTTATGACTGGCTTCTTTCACTTAGCATAATGTTTTCAAGGTTTATCTATGTTGTAGCATGTATCAGTATTTCATTCTATTTTTTTGGCTGAATAATACTGCATTGTATGGATATACCACATTTATTTATTAATTCACCAATTGATGGACACGTGGATTGTTTCCACTTACCTTTCACTATTCCATGTTTTCACTCTTGTGAATAGGGCTGCTGTGAATATTTGTGTACAAAGTTTTGTGTGAACATCTATTTTCAATTTTTTTCATTATGTACCTAGGAGTGGGTTGCTAGGTCATATGACACTTATTTAATTTTGAGGAACTGCCAATCTGTTTTCCACAGCAACTACATCATTTTACCTTCCCACCAGAAATGTACTAGGGTTCCAATTTCTCCACATCCTTGCCAACACTTGTTTTTACCCATACATTTATTCTAACCATCCTAGTGAATATGAAGTGATATCTCATTGTGGTTTTAATTTGCATTTCTCTAGTGACTAATTGTGTTGAGCACACTTTAATGTGCTTGTTGGCCTTTTATACATCTGGAGAAATGTCTAAATCCTTTGCCTAAGCTTTAACCTGGTTGTCTTTTTATTGTTGGATTTTATAGGAGTTCTTTGTATGTTCTGGATATTAGACTCTTATCACATATGATTTGCAAGTATTGTTTCTTATCCTGTGGATTGTCTTTTCACCTCTTGATAGTGATCTTTGATGTGCAAACCTATTTAATTTTATGGAAGTCCAATTTATCTGTTTTCTTTTGTTGCTTGTAATTTAGGTGTCATATATAAGAAACCATTGCCAAAACCAAGGTTATGAAGATTTACCATTGCCATTTTAACAAAAGTAAGTCTTCCAATTTATAAAAATGGAATGTTTTTCCATTTATTTAGATATACTTTAATTTCTTTCCACAATATTTTGTAGTTTTCAGTATACAAATCTTTTGCCTCTTTCGTTAAATTTATTCCTAGATATTTTATTCTTTTAAATACTATTGAAAATGGACTTGTTAATTTCCTTTTCAAATTGTTCATTGCTAGTGTTTACAAATACAACTTATTTTTCTATGTTGATCTGTATCCCACAAATTTGCTGAGTTTATTAGCTCTAATTTTTTTCTTGGTTCTTTAGGATTTTCTACATAATAAGATCATTTTATTCAAGAAAGTGTTTTGCTTCTTCCTTTCCAATTTGAATGCCTTTTTATTTTTATTTTTTCTGCTTAATTTCTCTGGCTAGAACTTCTAATACAATGTTGAATAGAATAGTGAAAGCAGGAATCATTCTCATGTTCTTGATCTTAGAGGGAAAGCTTTCAGTCTTTCACCGTTGCGTATGTCAGCTGTGGGGTTTTCATAGATGCCTTTTATCAATGTTGAGGAAGTTTCCTTCTCTTCCTAGTTTATTGAGCATTTCTATCATGATTAGTTGTTGGATTTTGTCAAGTGCTTTTTCTGTGTCAATTGAGATGATCATGTCACATTTTTTCTTCATTCTGTTAATGCGGTGGATTATATTGATTGA
This sequence comes from Equus asinus, assembly GCF_041296235.1. Lineage (NCBI taxonomy): Eukaryota > Metazoa > Chordata > Mammalia > Perissodactyla > Equidae > Equus > Equus asinus. The sequence goes on along the minus strand of NC_091801.1, from coordinate 29,622,547 downwards.
TTTCATGTGTTGAACCACCCTTGCATTCTTGATATAAATCCCATTTGTATGATCCTTTTGGTGTGATCCTGGATATGATTTCCTAGCATTTTGGCTAAGATTTTTGTATCTATACTAATAAAGAATATTCATCTATAGTTATCTTTGAGTGGCTTTGATATCTGGGTAATACTGGCCTCGTAGAATGCATCAGGAAATGTGACATTCTCTTCTATTTTGAAGGAGTTGAGAAGGACTAGTGTTAACTCTTTAAATGTTTGATAGAATTCACCAGTGAAACCATCTGGTCCTGGGCTTTTCTTTCTTGGGAAGTTTTAGTTACTCATTCAGTCTCTTATAGGTCTATCTAGATTTTTTATTTCTTTTTGAGTCAGTTTTGGTAGTTTGTATGTTTCTAGGAATTTGTTCATTTCACCTAGATTATCTAATTTTTTGACATACAATTGCTCATAATATTCTCTTATAGTTATTTTTATTTCTATAATGTTGGTGGTAATCCCCCCACTTTAATTTCTCATTTTAGTAATTGACTCTTCTTTTTTTTCTTAGTCGTAGCTAAAGTTTTGTCATTTTTTTTTGGTCTTCTCAAATAACCAACTTTTGATTTAGTCAATTCTATTGGTTTTCTAATTTTGAATTTCACTTTTATCTAATCTAATTGTTACTATTTCCTTCTTTCTGACAGCTTGGAGTTTAGTTTGCTTCTCTTTATTCAATTCCTTAAAGTATAAATTTACATTTTTAATATAAGATATTTCTTCTTTTTAAATATACGCATTTACCACTATAAATTACCTCTGAACACTGTATTCACTACATTCCAGAAGTTTTGGATTGTTGTGTTTTTGTTTTCATTTGACCCAAAATATTTTCTGATTTCTCTGTGATTCCTTTTTGACCCATTTATTGTGTTTTACTGCGTTGTTTATTTCTTATTCTTTTTTATTGCCATAATGAGTCTATTTAATATGCACAATTTGTGAATTTCCCTTTTTTTCCTGTTATTTATACCTAGCATTATTTCATTGTGGTTGGAGAGATACTTTGTATAATTTCAATCTTTTAAAATTTGTTGAGACTAATTTTGCCCAACATGTGGTCTATCCTGGAGAATGTTCCATGTGTTCTTGGGAAGAAGGTACATTCTTTTGTTGTTGGGTAAAGTGTACTGTATATGTCTGTTAGCTCTAGTTAGTTTATAGTGTTGTTCAAGTCCTCTATTTCCTATTGATCTTTTGGCTAGTTGTTCTATCCATTATGGAAAGTGGTGTATATTGAAGTTTCCAACTATTATCACAGAACTGTCCATTTCTACCTTAAATTGTGTCAGTTTTTGCTTCATATATATTGGAACTCTATTGTAAGGTGCATATATGCTTGTGATTGCTATATCTTCTTGATGGATTGACCATTTATCAATATGTAATATCCTTTTTTTTCTTTTTTTGGTGAAGAAGATTGGTCCTGAGCTAACATCTGTGCCAATCTTCCTCTATTTTATATGTGGGTCACCACCACAGCACAGTGCAATTCCTAGCCCAGGATCTGAACCCATGAACCCGGGCTGCTGAAGCAGAGTGCGCTAAACTTAACCACTACACCACTGGGCCAACCCCTAATGTCCTTTTCCTTTTATAGCATTTTTTTTTTGAGAAATATTAGCCCTGAGCTAACATCTGCCACCAACATCTGCCACCAATCCTCCTCTTTTTGCTGAGGAAGACTGGCCCATCATTGCCAATCTTCCTCTATTTTATGTGGGACGCCTGCCACAGCATGGCTTGATAAGCCGTGCGTAGGTTCACACCCAGGATATGAACCGGCAAACCCCAGGCTGCCAAAGCAGAACACCCCAACTTAACCACTGCACCACTGGGCTGGCCCCTCTTTTGTAGCAATTTTTGTCTTGAAATCTATTTTGTCTTATACTGGTATAGCCACCCCAGCTCTCTTTCAGTTACCATTTGCATGAAACATCTTTTTCCATCCTTTCGCTTTCCATCTACTTATGTCTTTCGATCTAAAGTGAGTCTCTTGTAAGACATCATATAGTTGCATGTCTTTTTAAAATCCATTCTACCAGTCTCTGCCTTTTAATTGAATACTTTGCCCTGTTTAATTTAAGATAACTACTGATAAGGACTTCTGCCATTTTTCTGCCTCTTTTCTGTGTCTTAGACCTTTTTTATTCCTCATTTCCTACATTACTGCCTTCTTTTGTGATTGACTTTTTGTAGTATAACACTTTTTACTCCATTCTCATTTCCTTTTCTGCATATGTTTATTTTCTTAGTGGTTACTCTGGGGATTACAATTAACATCTTAAAATTATACTAATCCAGTTTAAGTAACCCCAGCGTTGCTGCAGTAATATACAAATGTCCTGCTGCTGTACAATTTAGTCCTCCCCTCTCGATACACTTGTTGTCACAAATTAAATCATTACAAAATGTGTGCCAAGTAATGTAGATCTATACTTAACATTTTATGCATTTGTCTTTTAAATCATGTAGGGAAAAAAGAGGAGTCACAAGCCAAAAGTACAATAACACTGGTGTTTATATTTACCTATGTAAGTACCTTTAGGTGTTCTTTATTTCTTCATATGGCTTCCAGTTACTGTCTAGTGTCCTTTCATTTCAGCCTGAAGCATTTCTTGTAGGGCAGGTATACTAGCATTTAATTCCTTTAGCTTTTGTTTATCTGTGAGTGTCTTAATTTCTCAAGTTTTGAAGTATAGTTTTGCCAGACATAGAATTGTTCATTGACATTTTTTTCTTTCAGCACGTTAAATATAACATGCTACTGCTTACTGGCCTCCATAATTTCTGATGAGAAATCATCTGTTAATCTGGTGGAGGAATCTTGGACATGATGAGTTCCTTCACTCTTGCTGCTTTCAAGATTCTCTCTTTGTTTTTTGACTGATTTCAATTGGCTCAGTGTGGATCTCTTTGAGTTTATTCTACTTTGAGTTTATTAAGCTTCTTGGATGTGTAGATTCATATCTTTCATCAAATTTGGGGAGTTGCCATCATTTCTTCAATATTTTTTATGCTCTTTTCTCCTTCTGGGACACCCATGATGTGTATATTGGTACACTTGATGGTTTTTCACCAACTTCTTAGGCTCTGTTCATTTTTCTTCGTTCTTTTTTTTTTCCTTTCTGGTCCTCAGACCGGATAATTTCAGTTGGCCTATCTTCAAGTCTGATTCTTCTGCCTGCTCCACCCTGCTGTAGATTCCCTCTAGTGAATTTTTATTTCAATTACTGTTCTTTCAGCTCCAAATATCTATTTGGTACCTGAATTTTTATCTCTTTATTGATAATCTCTATTGATATCGAGATATTATTCTCCTGGTTTGTTTTAATTCTTTGCCCATGGTTCGCTTTAGTTCTTTGATCATATTTAAGAGAGTTTATTTCAGGTCTTTGTCTAGTGAGTTCAGTGTCTGGGCTTCCTCAGGGACAGTTTATGTTCATTTCTTTTATATCCTGTTAATGGTCTATAGACTTTCTTGTTTCTTTCCCTGCTTTTTATTTTTTGTTAAACACTGGACATTTTGAATATTATAATGTATCAACTCTGAAAATCAGAGTTGTTGCTGTTTCTTGAGTGTTACAGTTTTTGTTTTTTAAGTTTTTTTGTTTAGTGACTCCTCTAAACTCTTTTTTGGTAAAAAACTATATTCATTGTCGTGTGTGGTAACTAAGTCCCCATTTTTTTAGCTTAGTGGCCAGCTAGTAATTTGATAGAGATTTCCTTAAACATCTAGAGACAAAAAAACAATAACAAAAACAAAAAAATTCTCACTGTTTGCAGCTAGGCTCTGTGTGTGTTGGGGCATGCCTGTAACATTCAAGTGGGCAGCTTACAACTCTGCCTTTGGTTTCACATCTTGCTTGCCCAGGGCTTCCAGATTAGCCAGAGGTGAGAGTTTAGAGCTTTCTCAGGTCTTTTTGAGCATGCACCCTACCCTGTACATGCACATGGGCTTCTAGATTTCCAGGAATATGTGGAAGCTTTTCAAAGCCTTTATTCCTCAAAGCATCTCACTCCCCTGCCTTTCTTCTTAGGCTTTTCAGTGTATCTATTGTTTCCCTCAAATTATATTCTTTGCCCCAGGTGACAGTGGCTGGTTCATTTTCCTTTATTTTTTTTCTTTTTCTTAAGATTATGATAGTTTACAACCTTTTGAAATTTCAGTTGTACACTATTGTTAGTCATGTTGTAGGTACACCACTTCACCCTTTGTGCCCTCCCCCTACCCCCCCTTCCCCTGATAACCACCAATCAGTTCTCTTTGTCTATATGTTAACTTCCACTTATAAGTGGAGTCATACACAGTTCGTCTTTCTCTATCTGGCTTATTTCACTTAACATAGTACCCTCAAGGTCCGTCCATGTTGTTGTGAATGGGACGATTTTGTCCTTTTTTATGGCTGAGTAGTATTCCATTGTATATATATATACCATATCTTCTTTATCCAATCATCAGTTGATGGGCACTTAGGTTGCTTCCACGTCTTGGCTATTGTAAATAATGCTGCGATGAACAGAGGGGTGCATGGGACTTTTGGAATTGCTGATTTCAAGTTCTTTGGATAGATACCCAGTAGTGGGATGGCTGGGTCATAAGATATTTCTATTTTGAATTTTTTGAGAAATCTCCATACTGTTTTCCATAGTGGCTGCACCAGTTTGCATTCCCACCAAGAGTGCATGAGGGTTCCTTTTTCTCCACAACCTCTCCAACATTTCTCACTTTTTGTTTTGGATATTTTTGCCATTCTAACAGGTGTAAGGTGATATCTTAGTATAGTTTTGATTTGCATTTCCCTGATGATTAGTGATGATGAGCATCTTTTCATGTGTCTATTGGCCATTCTTATATCTTCTTTGGAGAAATGTCTGTTCATGTCCCCTGCCCATGTTTTGATCAGGTTGTTTGATTTATTGTTGTTGAGTCCTTTAAATATTTTTGAGAAGCATCCTCCATGTAGCTACTTCTCCAACCTGAGAGTTCTAATTTAGGCAAGATAAAGGCACAGTCTTTGTGTTAGTCCTTCAAGAAGCCACCTGAGAGACAACCACAATTCTTTGGAAACAAGACCTGCTTTGCTTTCTCCAATACAGTTATGTGATGCTTAACGATGGGGATATGTTCTGAGAGATGCATCAGTAGGCAGTTTTATCATCATGCAAACATGATATAGTGTACTTACACAAACCTAGATAGTATAGCCTACTACACACCTAGGCTGTATGGTAATAATCTTATGGGACCGCTGACTATATACAGTCCATTGTTGACTGAAATGTTGTTATGTGGTGCATGACTGTATCTGGAACCCACACTGAGAATGTGGATTGCCATCTTCAACACCATCACCATGCCTAGGAGGGGGGAACTAAGCAACAGTAAGTTAAAATGGCACAAAGCTTTCCTACTGGGTTCAGTGAGTTTTTTCTTGATTAAGCATTCACTTGGTTGCTATAAACCTTTGACTATTTTCTGGAGTTCCAAAAGGCTGATTCTGACAGTTTTTGCCAGTTTTTTCATGTTTCTTTGGAGGGACAGACCCTTGGAATTCCCTACTCCACCTCTTTCACTGATGTCACTGTCATTTTTGTTTTACATATTTTGAGACTATATTGGGTACATATGCATTTAGGATTCACATACCTTCCTGGAGAATTACCACTCTTATCATGATGTATTGATCATTTTTATCCCTAATAATACCCTTTGCGTTAAAGTCTATTTTTAAGAACAGATTTAGGTATAATTAACACACATATGGTTTACTCAATTTAAAGTGTACGATTCAGTGGTTTTCAGTATAGTGACAGAGTTGTACAACCATCATCACAATCTTACCTTAGAACATTTTCATTCCCTCTAAAAGGATTCCCAGACCCATTGGCAGTCATACCCCATTACCAACACCACTACTCTCTCAGCCCTAGGCTATCTATTTTCTTTCTCTATAGATTTGTCTATTCTACTCCTTCATATAAAAGAAATCATACAATATGAAGTCATTTGTAACTGGCTTCTCTCACTTAGCATGTTTTCAAAGTTCATCTATGTTGTGACATTGCTTTTTATTGCGACTAATATTCTCTTATATGGATATGCCACATTTTATTTATCCATTCATCACTTATGGACATTTGGGTTCTTTCCACATTTGGGCTATTGTAATACTGTTATGAATATTCATGTAAAAATTTTTGTGTGGACATGTGTTCATTATCTTAAAGTTTGTTTTACCTGAAACTAACATAGGATAAGCCATATTACTTTTTAAGATGTTACTTTTTGGTAGTGTTTGCTTCTTATATTTACCCATCCCTTTACTTTCAATCTTTCTGTAATTAAACAGAATCTCTTGTAATTAAAATGTAGCTTGATGTCGTTCTTTTGTCCAATCTGATCTTTGTCCTTTTACTGGTAAACTTAGTCCACTCACAGTTATGATTACTATTATTTTCAGATTTGTATCTAACATTTTATGAAATTTCTTGCTCTACATTTTATATGTTTTCTTGCTTTCTTGTCCTTTTAATTGAGCTTCCTTTATTTCATCTTCACTCACACTAGTTTGGAAGTTACATATATTTGTATCTTTTTTTAGTTAGCCTTAAATCGTGAATATTTAATCTAAAGGGAATGAATATTTCTCATCTACTCTCAGAAAATAGATGATCCAGAGACTATTTCAACTTCTATCATCGCTCCCATTGTACATTAAAAAAAACCCACAAACTTTTTCTTTTGAAATATTCATAGATTGACTGAGAATTGTAAAGATAGTACAGAGACGTCCTGTGTACACTTCACCCAGTTTTCCCCAATGGTTACATCTTACAAAAATATAGTACAATATCAAAACCAGGAAATGGACAATTATAAAATGTGTGTATAGTTCTCTTATTTTATTACATGTGTAAATTCATGTAACTCTCATTGTGGTTTTAATTTTTAATTTCCCTAGTGGTTTAGTGATGTTGAATGTATTCTGATTTGCTTATTTGCCATCTGTATAGCTTCTTCAGTAAAATCTCTTAATGTTTTTTGCATATTTTCTAATACATATATATATATATTTTTTTTTTTTTTTTTTTTTACTGTTGAGTATTGAGAGTTCTTTATATATTCTAGATACTGGAGTTGTGGATGTGTGGTTTGCACATATTTTCTCCCCATCTTAGCTTGTCTTTTCATCCTCTTAACAGGGTCTTTGAAAGAGCGAAAGTTTTAAATTTTGATGAAGTCCAATTAATGTTTTTTCTTTTAGGGATTATACTTTTGCTCTCTTATTTAAAAAACTTCAAGCCCAACATCTCAAATTTTTTCTCCTGTAAGTTGTATACTTTTCTACTTGACATTTAAATCTGCTTTATTTTGTTCAGTGCATCTATGTGTCTGTCTCTCTGCTAATACCATATAGTTTTGATTTCTGTCACTACATAAGTCTTGAAATTCAGTGGATCTCTCTTGCTTTCTTTTTTTTTCAATATCGTTTAACCTATTCTAGTTCTTTTGGCTTCCATATAAATTTTAGAATAGTCTTGTGTATTGCTACCACAATCTAGCTGAGATTCTAATAGGAATTGCATTAAACTTTCTATCAATTTGAGGAGAATTAACATCTTTACTATGTTGTCTTCCAATCCATGAACATGGTGTAAGTCTCATTTAGATCTTCTCTGATGTCTTTCATCAGCATTGTGTAGTTTTCAGCCTCCAAGTCCTGTACATGATTTGTTAGATTTTCACTTAAGTATTCTTTTCTGAGTGATTGTAAATAGTACTGTATTTTTAATTTTGATTTTCTCATGTGTTCATTGCTAGTATATAAAATACAATTGATTTTTGCATGTACTTTATTTTTATTCAGTGTTTCAGCTCCCACATTAGCATTATTAATTTTATAGTCAATGCTTGTTTAGTTACTAAATGTTTACCACCGTCTTTCTTCCCCATTTTTCTCTCTCTCCTTTCCTCTGGTTCATTTCTCTTCTTCTGAAAGAACATCTTTTAACAGTTCAGTCAGTATTCTTTTTCTTATAAACTTCCTATTTGTTTAAAAATGGGTTTTTTTTTTTGCCCTCTTTTTTTTTTTTTTTTACAGTTTGATGAATTTTAACATTTGTATATGCTCATGAAACCATCACCACAGTCAAGACAATGAACATGTCCATCAGTCCCAAAAGTTTCCTTATTCTTCTTGGTAAAACCCTCCCTTCCCTCCCCACTTCCTCCCGCCCCTCCCCACTTCCTCTCATCCCCAGAAAGCCACTGATCTGCTTTCTATCACCACAGTCTATAATCTTCAGTCTGCATTTTTTGTAACTTTATATAAATGGAGTCATACACCATGCACTCTTTTTTGTCTGGCTTCTTTCACTCAACATAATGACTTGGAGATTCATTCAGGCTGTTGGGTACATTACAAGTCTATTCCTTTTTATTGCTGAGTAGTATTCATTGTGTGCATATATTATCCATTCACCTGTTGATGGACATTTGGGTTGTTTCGTGTTTTATATTGTAACAAATAAAGTTTCTATGATCATTCACATACAAGTCTCTGTATGAATAAACTTTCATTTCTCTTGGGAAATTACCTGGGAGTCAAATGATAGGTGTATGTTTAACTTACATTTAACTTTTTTTTTTTTTCTTATTAATGTTATGATAGATTACAACCTTGTGAGATTTCAGTTGTACATTTTTGTTAGTCATGTTGTGGGTACACCACTTCCCCCTCCGTACCCTCCCCCCACCCCCCCTTTTCCCTGGTAACCACCGATCAGATCTCCTTCTCAATATACTAATTTCCACCTATGAGTGGAGTCATATAGAGTTCGTCTTTCTCTGACTGACTTATTTCGCTTAACATAATGCCCTCGAGGTCCATTGCCCTCTCTCTTAAATGAGTTCACCTACGTGGAAAGTCCCAAATTGCCCTTTTCTCTCCAACTTTGATGTTATTCCATTATCTTCTGACCTCTGATGTTTTTCTGACGTGTACCGTGTGACAGTTTTAGTAGGCTCTCTCTAGTTGCTATTAAGATCTTTTTCTATGGTGTTTTTTGCTTTTCACCATGTGTCTGCCTCTTTAGAGATTTAATTTATTTATCCTGTTAGTAACTCATTTTGCTTCTTGAATCTGAGGTTTCTTATCTTTCCTGAAGTCTGGAAAAACTTCAGCCATTTTGTCTTCAAATATTGCTTCTCTTACCTTCTGTCCTCTCCTTCTGCAGCTTCCATTAAACTTAATATTGGACCTCTATTTTTCTAGTCTCTTATCCACCCTTTTGCTCGCCTGATTTCTTCTGAGTAAATTTCTCAGAGCTTTCTTTCGCAGATAATTTCAGACACAATTCTGTTGTGTCTAACATGCAGTTTAATTTATCCATTTGAATATTTTTTGTAGGTCATAGATTAACACAATTCAAGATCTGAAGAATAAAAAGTAGTTTCAGTTTGGGAAGCTGATAAAGTTCTGGAGATGGATGATGGTGATGGTTGCACAACAATGTGAAATGTAACTAATGCCACTGAACTATACACTTAAAAATGGTTAAAATGCTAAATTTGTTGTATTTTACCACACACAAAAAAATCTGAATAAAAAAATTATACCAGGGCAGGCTTGCTTACCTCCTGTCCTTACCCACCTCATTTCTTCCTCATTCATGCTCTATAACCACTTTTATTAGATTCTTCAAAATCCTCTAGCATTTTGGGTTTTCTAAAATGTAAATTCTAGCCAAGACAAATACATGGTCTTATTTCCTCCATCTCTTTCAGTTTTTTACATTACTTTTTCATCAATAATGTATTCTGAATTCCTTCCAAATTAATAAATCCTCATTCCTTTTCTATAGCTGTATAACATTCCATTGTATAGATGTATGATAGCTTATTTAGCTGGTCCACTTTTATTCCACACTAGGTTGTTTCAAATAGTTTACTGTCATAAATAATGCTTCTCCATTAAAACTTTTCAATTGAGTGGCTATTTTTCATTCCTAGAAAATTTCTTTTTCAAACCTGCATTTTCTGATAGTTACTTTTTCATTTGTTTCTTTTGTCTCTGATTGGTTTAACACTCTATACTATCTATGCTATTTCTTAAAAGTTCCTGAGTCTAATGATCCTTTTATATGTCACCTGGCATTCTTTTGTGGCGGTAGACTGTTCCTTCATGTGGTCTGGACTTTGGGGGGGTGTTGAGCTCACTTTTGGCAGGGCTAAATTTATGCAGCCTAGGTGGAGGATGTCACTCTCCATAAAGAATCTGTTTGCCTCTTCTTGGTGCCTGAGGGGTAGAGCCAGTACAAGGAAATTCTTGATGCTACCTTATGAGCTTATGTGTTTCCAGGCCACATAAATAGTATAAATTCAAAATCCAAATATATATGAGGACAAGTTCCTGGTTAAACAATTTCAAGGGAAGAGCTCCCTTCTCTCTCAATCCAGAGCCCAGGCCAGGATAAGCTTCCCCGTCCCTTCCTGGGGAGTCAGATTTTTTTTTCTAGTTCACCTTGTGGGCAAAAAGTGTAGCCCTTAAAGGGGTCCTGGCTTTATAATGGTGAGTTATTGTCTCAGCCCCAAAGCTAGATGTACCAAGTGGGTTTTTAGTTTCTGTTTTAGTTCTCTCTGGGTACTAGAGAATGCAATTTCTTATTGTAAGCTGATTTTCACCATAGTTTATTCAGCATTTCTATGTGTTCTAAATGATACGAAGTAAACGTTTATGTGTTTAGAAGCATTTAAATTACTTCACAGGGGCATAAAGCAAGGTAGTAAACCGTGGAATTAGGCACATCATTTTGAATCCTGGCTGTTACACATAATAGCTCTGTAACCATTTCTCTAGATAGTTTTCTCTTCTGTAAAATGAAGATAAAGTTGATGTGAGGATTATATGAATAAAAGATATAAAATGTTTAGTACAGTGACTGGAATATGTTAAGTACTTAAATTACATTTTTACTTTTTAGTAATTTTTACAAAATAAAATGGTACATGGGTGGAAATATGTCATGTATCTACTTTTACAAAGTAGCAATAAGATTGACTGCAACAGTGGGCAAATATCCCAAGTATTTATATGTACATAAAACACAGATGTTATTTGTTGACCGATATTAACAATACCATGCTCTGACCACATCTAACTGTAAACACAATAGTTTAAAAAGGATCATCAAATAAAAGATTATCATATGAAATACGGTGCTGCTGTGAAGGATAAATCTAAGAGTTGAAGTGGGAGACAATATTTTGGTACATAACGCTCTTACCATTAGGGCTGTCTGAAAATAGAACAGGCAGCCTCACAAAAAGGTGAGCAGGCCACTTTATTCAAAAGCAGAAACTGAAGAACTGCTGAAGAGACAGAACAGAAAGAATTCCTTTATTGGGAAAAGTTACAAGTCAATAGTGAAATAAAAGGAGAAAAAACTATTTGGGTAATTGATTTATGACACTAATTTAAAAATCCCATGAATACTACAGAAAAAGGAAGAGACAAAAGGGAACCCTAAACAAAACTTCTTAAATAGGTTAGGAACACTGAAAATCAAATTTAATAATTTTTTTTAGCTTATTAAAATTGAGTAACAAGAGAAGCTTCTCTCATGCCTAGTTCCATTCCAGGCCAACCAAGCCATCATCAAAATTTCTCTCAATGTACATTCTTGTGATTACGTTGTCATTTTCCTCCTTTTTGTTAGAGACACCATTCCAAAGCAAACCCAAATATTAAAAATAATATTCGAAAAAGCAGTCACAGAAAAGTCAGAATTAAATTTTATTTCACATTGATAGAAACCGTGAAAAAGATTTACATTTTCCCACATTACAGCACAATATTTCAACGGAATATTTCTTGCCATAAATTAGATCTTGCCGATTTGTATAACTGAAACAACAATTTATATTCTTCAAGGTAAAGCAACATGACTTAGTAAATGATTGTTTAAAAATTTTAAATCCAGACATAAACATATGGCTTCATTATTAACATTCTATACAGTCCATTACTAAATTATTTCCATTATCAATTAGCACCCATTTATAAAGATGCATTCCTAACATTGTTTTAGTCAGTTGGAATACAACAGAAAATTTAACAATAGTTCAGAAATATCAAGTGTACATTTTTGCTACATATTAAACTGTGGTAACTACAGCATATATATATATATCAAGTTCTGACTAGCCTTTATTACCCATTAATTTGTTTTCATATAATTTTTACCAATAATCTGAAAAATTTTATTTAAAATCAAATAATTGCTACTCTTATGTTTGCACAAAAACTAATTTAAAAAAATCATCTGACTAAAGTGGAAATTTCAAATAAGTCCACTGGCAGATAACATTAAAGCAAATTTTTCTAATGGATTGTTCATTTCCTACAGTAGTTGGTTTCAAAGATACATACAAAATAAGTAAACTAAAACTCTATGCTACAAGATCATCTTACAGCAAATCATCTTAAAATTAGTTTTTAAAATCAGTCTTAAATATTCCAGAACATACTAGAATATGACCTAATTATTCTTTCAGTTACAGAAAAATACAAGCACAGAATTAATCCCATTACCAGGACCGAAGATCGTGATAACTATAAAGGTCTAACTTTGGACTAAGGTACAGTTTAAGAAATTAGTATTGGAAGTTTGAAATGATGCCTGGTTTCTTTATAGAAGTATAAATACATTTTAAATACCAACATGTCTGTGATTCAGAATGTCAAATTACAGTATGTATTGACAGCAGATGTCCATGGCAAGGAGGCAATATTTGGTCTGTTATGAAGGATGAAAAAGAAGAAAGAACATATTTCTTTTCTAGAGAGGAAAAAAAAATATTAAATAGAAATGATATCGGGAAGAAAAGCCTGGTCCCCAAAATAAAAGGGCCATTAATTGAAGAGAGCAATATTCTTCTTTATTGACACTTAGAAGTATTATCCCTATTATTAGGAATAATGTAATAACATCTCATTCTGATGTATTACAACCCTTAACTATATGTGAATACATATATAAAAATACAGATATTGCATGGTGACTATGTAATTTTGGAATAAGTCCATTACACTAAGTCAGAGCTGCACAAATCATTTATATCTTAACTGCTCATTTATACTTGAACAAATTTTCATTAAGCATACTAATAATTCTCAAATGATGTAATACAAAATCTGGTTACAGTATTTTATTATTTTGCTGAATTATATGTGGGGAAAAAGGAGCTAGCTGCTTCAGCTATTTTAATACTAGTATATTCTGGATGATATTATACAAATACATGTATAGAAACTTAAAAGATCATAAATTTCCCAGAAGGAGATATTATCTAGTCTGTGTCATTGGTGTATATTTGCAAAACATTTTAACACTGCAAACATCAGAAGTTTCAAGACTGGGCATGGGAGAAGGTTGATACTCTACGACAGTGATGCTGGTGTCTACTTCTACACGAGGCCTCTTAATGATGTCAATCAACCGGAGGTAGGAGTTTATCAATGAATTGCTTGATATCCATCATTTCCTGTTTGGAATAAAGTGCCAGTAAGTGGTTACACAAATCAGAAATTAAATCCCCACTAAAATACCACTAACTAAATCTATGATGTACATAGCTAAGATGAAACCACATTTTTACTAGTACAATTAAATAAGAAGTTGTAATAGACAAATGAGGCTATAAGAGAAACTTCAGAACATTTCCTATGATGATGATTACTGTACATTCAAATGATAGCTTCCATCTATTATCTAGTCCCATGAAAATGGTCTGCATTTTGTTATACTTGAACAAACAGAACACTGAGGGTGAGGAGGTTGGAAGGGGCATTAGCAGTGACGATACCTCTACTGAGAAGTCTCAGTAAGTACACAATTACTGCCAACTAAGCATCAGTGGAAAAGCCTAGCTTTTAACATTCCCTTATTAGAATGAAATGCTAAACCCACAGCATAAAATATTTTGTGCCTTTCATAAGGATTTACATACAACCAACCATATGAAAGAGGGCATGTACCTAAGATAGGCCTAGAAAGATATGAAAATGAATATACCAAATATTTATTACAGAAGAAACTTTCCTAGAAGACTCCTGCATCTGGCTCATAGTTTTCTCACCTCCCTCAAACACATTTCCTGCTATCATCTCCGGTATTTCAAGGCTTAGCCTCACAGACTCACAAATTAGCAATGCAGAGAACCTTCAACCTTATAATTTAGTCACTCAGAAAGGAAAGCCACAGCAGGACAGTGGCCTACACAACACTCTAAAGTCCTGAAAGTTTCCTGTGACACCACCTCCTACTGTTCTGCGTCTTTTCACTTTCTGCTCCTAATCATCCAGGCCAGTGTCCTCCAATGTGACTGCACAAAGAATCATCTATGAGCTTCTATTTTAAAAACACATCCATACAAACACAGATGTCTGAGTTCACTCCCAAACCTCCACTGTACTGAATCAGAATCGCGCTGAATTTGGCATTTCAGCATCTGTATTTATTAATCTCCAGGTTACTTGTGATGCAAAGCCTCCTCTGAAAACCTCTGCTCCTAGACCCTCAGTCCCTCCTGGATACTGGACAGCAGCCCACTCCCCTTTCTGATTCAGTTTTCATTATGGTTTCAACTATGTTCTCCGTTACACCCTAGAATCCCAGGCCCCCTTGTCTTTGTGGATAAATCATACTACTATCTGCTTTCTCTGCCCCTAAAGCAAATGATTTAGCCAGGCTGAGTGGTTGCAAAACACTGTGAACTTGGACTGCCTCAATGCTTAGCAATCAGTTTTTATTCTAGGCCTTTTCAAGCCTCCACATCTATCTAGGCCTCCTTCATTCTTATCAATGAGCACATTGCCTACTTTACTGAAAAGATAAAGAAAGAGGATCTAATGTGAGCTCTCAACCACTCTCTTTTCTACCTCAAAATCCTTGTCTATACTCATCCATCCTCTTCTATCCTGATTCAAAAGTGGTGTTCTCCTCTTTCAAGGCAAGCACTACCCATTTCAGGACTTTATATAACATGATCCCTTGAAGGTTCCCCCCATTCAATTATCGTCTCTTTTTCCCCAAGGATTAGCACCTGAGCTAACATCTGTTGCGAATGTTTGGGGGTTTTTTTTGCCTTCTTCTCCCCAAAGCCCCCTAGTACATAGTTGTATATATTCTGGTTGTAAGCGCCTCTGGTTGTGCTGTTGGGATGCCGCCTCAGTACGACCTGATGAGCGGTGCCATGTCCACACCCAGGATCCAAACCAGCGAAACCCTGGGCCACAGAAGCAGAGCACAGGAACTTAACCACTCAACCACGGGGCTGGCCCCAATTATCTTCTCTTTGTCACACCTTCTCCCCACCTCCTCCCCACCGACAGGAGTCTCTTTCTCCCATCCCATTAAAAAAGAGCCTTCCTACTCTTTTCCCCCTTTACCAAAACCTTTTTTACAAAGGTTTACACATGCTGCCTCTACTTCCTCATCTCCCTCATCTCTACCTCACACAATCTGCTGTAGTCTGGCTTCATCTCCCCAAACACCCGACGTCACGGATGGCTTACTACTGTGTAGTTTCTTCCTGGCCTACTTCTGAATCGTTCTCTGAACTCTCAAATGAGTTGCTCCCTCCCACTCTGAAACTCTCCTCCTGTATTCCCATTCAAACCTAACTCCTTTGACCTCCCCCAAGGTTCTATCCCTTGGCTTTGTTTCTCATGATATTCTCCCATGGTAATTCTTCACTGGTCAATAATAGTGGTAATTACTCTAAATCTTTATTTCAGGTTGAGCTTCAGACAAGTATTTCCAACACCCACTGTGACATCGTGAGGTACATCAATCTCAGTATGTTCACTATACTCAGTATCATCTCCTTCCTGTCACCCTAAAGCCAGCCATGTATCTACCTGATGAATGGATCCTCTTAGTCATCCAAGCTAGAAATCTAAGGCCTCTTTGATACCCTCTTCTTTCCTACCCCATAAAATTAGTCACTAAATCCCACTGGATTCTGCCTCATTTGTCTGCAGAATGTAGATTAGATCACATCTTGCTTTGATCAAAAGATGGCAATGGGGGCCAGCCCCGTGGTTAAGTTCATGTGCTCTGCTTTGGCAGCCCAGCGTTTCACCGGTTCGGATCCTGGGTGCGGACATGACACCGCTCATCAGGCCATGCTGAGGCGGCATCCCACATAGCACAACCAGAAGGATTTGCAGCTATAATATACAATTATGTACTGTGGGCTTTGAGGAGGAGAAGAAAATAAAAAGATTGGCAAAAGATGTTAGCTCAGGTGCCAATCTTAAAAACAAAACAAAGCATGGCAATGGCTTCCAGCTGACTAGTGAACAAGTCCATCCTCAGTACAACATAAAAGCTCTGTAGAACTGAGTCTCTTCCTCTCTGTGTCTTCTGTTCTGACACCCAGGCTTTCATAAGACTACGGCCCAAGTGGACAGCTTGCTTTTCCTGTCCCACAGTCTTTTCTCTGCATACTTGCTATCCAAATCCTACCCATTCCTCAAAATCCAGCTCTTTCATTATCATCTGAGTGCCTTCGAAGATAAAATTAATCTCACTTTTCTCAGTTTTTCAGAGAACTTTTTTTAAACTTCTAATATAAAATATATCACATTCTGCTTTCTATAGTTACTTGAATATATATTCTTCTTCCCTATTAAATTTTTAATTTTAATTAATCTATTTTAAATTTTAATAAAAGGGACTGTTTTTTGTCTTTGAATTATGTACAATGCTTGCATGTAATAAGAAATCAGTGTTTTTTGAATTAAATTCAATGAACTTTGACCTAAGTCCTGCTAACCTATGATTCAGTACGAATTCATTAATTAACTCCTTTAAACCCCTAAGTAGTCAAATGTTATTTATCTTAAAAATATCACATGGAAAGAGTTGCAAATATGTCTCTGTAATCACTGTTTCCAAACATTTACCTGTTGACATGAACTGTGCATCATGCCTTCATAGGTTTTGAAGGTTACATTGGCTGGATTTACCAATGTTTTTAGCTTTTCGACAGTAAGAGAACCAAACATTAGGGGAACTAATGGGTCACAATCTCCATGGCACTGGAGAATAGAAATATCTCTATTAACTCCACTGATAGGACCCTGCAAAAAACAAAACAAAACTAGTATTATTTATTCAAAAGTGTAGAGCATGATGCCAGGCATTTAAAATTGTAGATACGCACATACAACACACTATTACCTTCATTATACGTTATATATGGCCACAGAAATAAAATTCTTTCCATCACTATACTCCTCTTTATTTAAACTTTTACAGGACATATGATTACCCTGTCTTGTGTTATATGTTTTCCCATGAATAGGTTCCTTGAAGCAGATTGTATCTTAAGTCTTATAGAGTCACAGTGTCTTGATATCAGAGGTATGTTTTAGCTGAATCATGTTCTTTTCAGCTCTTATTTAATTGATTTCAATAAGATGGTTAATAAACAGCACTTACTATGTGCAAGACACCAAAGAGTTACTATAGAGCAACAGAAAAAACCCTAGATTTAAAGGTGAATTTGAAAATAAAATAATGTCCACATCTCCCATGTTTACTATATATTGCTTTACACTGTTGAATATTTAGAAATTATATTCTATGGCAAAATTCTATCAAGCAGTGAACATACTGAACATTCAAAAATAATATTTCTACATGTAAAAAATAGTCCTAATTTTTATATATATCTTAAAATGTATTAAACACTTCAAAATAAGATTAATGACAACATAACTTATTTCTTATTCCATTCTATGAAATCCACAGTAAAAACAAGTGTACAGATAAAGCCTAATGATACATCCCAAAAGTCTAAGAAAATTCTTCTTAAAAAAGGGTGATTGATGTAAACTATGGGCTTTGGGTGACAACAATGTGTTAATGTAGGTTTGTCGATTGTAACAAACGTACCACTGTGCTGTGGGATGTCAACAGAGGGAAAGCTATGCAGGTATTGGGACACGGGCTATATGGGAACGTTCTATAATTTCTGCGGAATTTTGCTGTGAACCTAAAACTGCTCAAAAATAAATGAGGTTTATTAATTAATTAAAAAAAAAAGATAATCCTCTCCCCAACATCATCCGCTATCTCCAGTTCAGTAATCCAATGTTGCGTGCATCAATCAGGCTACCTGTGGAAACGAAGCCCGCAGCGGAAGCCAGCAGCTGAGTGCAGTGACACCTGCCAGTTTCTGCTGTGTAGTAAGAGCAGTGTATAAAGATAAAGCTCCTCCCTGGAAAGATAAGCAGGGAAAGTCAATGGAACACATCCTCTGCTAACAGCAACTCTTAAGAGATTTCCTGTTATTAATAATGTCCATAAAAAAGTCAAACTGGTTGGCTAATGTCATATTAAATCAGGCAAACTAGTAGAAATACATACACACCCTACCATGTCCTAAAGAACATGCTTCTCTACACTCAAGACTATTGTGAGAACACAGCAACTACCCAATCAGTCAAGACAGAGTTAATAGTACAGTTAACTGCTGCACTTACAACCACCTTAGGAATATTCTGAATTTATGGTTACTGTTTTCTCCTCTGAAAAGTCTTAGGTATAAAATCAAATCTAGTCTTAAATTGGTATTATTTTCTAAAACAGGAATTCAAGATAAAAAGAACTATGTAGCAGACAACTTTAGATTATCTGCCTACCCAGCTAACAATACCTTGCATTCTGGGAACTGCACTCCCATCAGTCATCTAGATGCCACATCACTCTGACCATTCCCATGGGTCATGGGCCACATGAGGACATGAGATTATTTCTCATCCGAGATAGCTATGTTCTTTCTCCCAGGATTTTGAAATTGGGATTCAGTGACTGTTGGTCTGTCTCTTTGTGTGGCTGGAACTGTTAACATGTTAACTCAAGAAGTGGAAAAGCTATAGGGTGCAAAAGCAGAGACAGCCAGCTGTAGATGGAGAGGCAAATGAAGGAGATGAGCAGAGCAACAGAGATGAAGACAGAGAGAAAGATCTGATGGCTTTCCAAATCCTAGCTATTCCTGAGGCCCTGCTTCATTATCATCCTTGGTTTCCTTGATGTGATCCCACAGACACAACTTATTTCTTAAGGTACTAGAAGTTGGTTTCTATAAATTATAATCAATGAATCTCAAATATACAGACTCCTATATTCACTTCCTATTTGAACCAAGCATTCATTTTTGTACCTACATTTATGTCACAATGTGTATTAAAATGTACATTATCCATGAAATTTCAACAAATACCAAATCAAAAACATATCTTTCTACTGTGTATTGTATCAACAACCTATCTTTCTATTGAATTCTACCTTTTAAATAATTCCACAATTCTGACACTGGCCTAATTCAGGTATGCTGAACACTAAGCTGTTGATGCAGAATACCTGCAGATTAGAAGCTAGAGCAATGTGGGGATGGGTGACATGGCAAACAGGTGATAAGCTGGAATAAAGATGTAAGAGCAATATGAGGTAACTGTGCCTGTGGAAAAAGTAGAGAGGGTAGGAGAAAAAGTAAAGAAAGAGAAGATGATGCCAAAAATAAACATCACATATTTATATCTAAACCTATTTTACATGACAAAATGAAGGAGGATAATGATGCCACCAAGATGGCAACACAGGTCCTTCGTGACTTCACTCCCCCTTACAAGAACAACTAGCAACTATTCAAGAACAAGACACCACTGAGAGAATCCTAGAACACAGGGTGAAGCTGAAGCACCCCTGCACCACACAGACCAAGATAGACGCATTAGCAGGGTAAAAGCAGCAGCAGCTAAATGTTGACCGCATTGCCGCACTGCCCCTCCCCCAGGCCAGCACAGCACCACGTGGAGAGGAGTCCTCTGGGCCTCCAGTTCCCCCAGTGGGAAAAAGAGAGTCCAGGGAGGACAACAAGCACCACCCCCCAGCACTGTGGGAGGTCCTACTCTGACCTGCCCCACAAGGACTTCAGGGGATCTGCAAGGCTCAACTAGGAATGTGACTGTGACAAAAAGAGGGAAGAAATTCTCTGGTCTTCTACTGTATTGTTCCTATCAACAGTTTCCTCCTAGGACAGGGGACTTATGTTTAAATTAGAGTTTTGTTTAAAGGGGTGTACAGTGTTAATTAAGAAACCTAACTACATGTGTACTATGGTTATTTTAAGAAAATATATTCCAGGTTCCAATCAATTTACTTAATAAATTGATTTTCAAGATGTAACTTATAAGGTGAAAGCTACTGCTGAAGAGAGAAAACTAGAAAAGCAAGAGTATGAAGTAGTCTCTTAATAATTATTTCTAGGCCATTTGTATTTAATTCAGCATAAAGGTAAGTAGTATATCAGACTCTATAATATCTAAAAAATAGACTCCTCCATAGAAAAAGGATTGAAACCACAGACTTCTAGGTAAATATACTGATGCTACTGACATACCACTCAAACTTTCTCTTACCTGAGAAAATCCTCCCAAAATAATTCTGTGAGAAGGAATGCCATTCTTCACCTCTTGCTCTATCAAAGCTTTTACTAAAAACAACATGAAAGTTAAATCACCAATACTTTCAAACTTAAGCCTATTGATATAATTTAAATAGGGAAAAATTAATAAAACCAAAAACAGCACAAAGTATATTAAAGGTTGAAATAAGTGAAAAACTGGAAGCACTCTATTAAAACACAAAATTAGAATATTTTCATTATAAAACTAGATTTTGCAGGTGCTGCTTAAACTACTAAATTATTTCATTATATAATTTGTAAACAACAGTTCTTTCTCATCAATAGATGGGTATTCTTTTATCTATGTTAATTCTGCTCATATACATTTTATATTTCCCTCTCATCAATGAAGCATAGGTATTTGTATCTAAAAGTTGTCATTTTAAAATCTAAGTAATTAAGTAGATTACATGGTTTATACTTTACAGTGTTTAGCCAGTTCATTCTATTATTTTAAAAAGCCACAGTATTAATTTTTCCTATAGCCTATAAATGATGCAGGGGAAAAAAAATCAAATGAATTCTTTTGTTTCTGCAAAATACTTTGACACTCATCATTAAAAATAATACTTGATAACTCTCAGAATTTCCTTTCTCTTTATAATCAGTCCTGTATTTATCGAATAACTGTACCTTTTACAAAATTATCTCCTTTCATTTTTGACATATGTGCAAGAGTTTCTTTTTTTTTTTTTTGGGTGAGGAAGATTGGCCCTGAGCTAACATCTGTGCCAATCTTCCTCTATTTTTTTGTATGTGGGATGCCACCGCAGCATGGCTTGATGAGTGGTATGTGGGTCTGCACCCAGGATCTGACCCAGTGAACCCCAGGCCACCAAAGTGGAGTGTGCAAACTTAAACACTAAGCCACCAGGCCAGCCCCAAGAGTTTCATTTTTTAAAGATTAAAATTTCCAACTTTATATTTCCTTTTTATAAAAAAACAAGAATCTGCTTTTATTAGAATACTGTGAAAAAATATAAATGCCCAAATTGAAAATTATTTTTTTACATAATGTTGAGTTCTTAGAATTTGTATGAAAAGCAAGGGGTACCCTGACTAGGGCATGCGAGATTGGGATGGAGAACAGTGAAGGAGGCTTAGGAATAAAAGAGCTGGTGAGAAGTAGGAGGGGAGTTATTTAGGAGAGACTGCACGGCCTCAGTCAGAAACAAGCTGCAGAAGTAGCAGAAACAGCCCAGCTGTGAGGAGGGAAGGCTGTGGCTGGGGCCTGGTGAATGTTAGCTGCGTGACAGCCAGGAAGATGTTGGGACCATTTTCCCTCAGTTTCACAAAGCTTTACTCCTCATGGTTACACCAAGTGCTGAGACGAAGTTAACAAACTACAATGTCAGCAATCAGCTATGCAGTAGTGGGTTCTAATTTCAACCACCTTTTGCACAAGGGCAAGGGCAGCACTGTGCCCCTCGTCCTAATCTGAGCACTCTCTTCTTTGTTCAGCAACATATTCTCTCAGCCCTCAAATAGAGACTCCTTTCTTTCCTAGCTCTGAGTCTAAGCCTAATTCTCTCCAATAATACACCATCTCAGACAGGAAAGAAATGGCAAGTACATCACAGGCCAACTCCATCATTAGGACAGAACTTTTCATTCTGGAACACCAGGCCCATCTGTCTTCTTCACAAGGCCCAGTCTCTCCCCATCTTCCACAGGGTCTAACAACTCATTCTCATAGCCAATATGCATTTTTGTCATCTATTATTTTTTGACAAAATCCTAGCTCTAGGATTCCAGCTCTGATTTGCTTTTTGATGATCCTAAAAGTCAGTGTTCTTGGTTTGACATTCCTAAATATCCAGTGAGTGCTTTTATTGTTTTGTGGGTTTTTTTTGGATGAAGATTGGCCCTGAGCTAACATCCGTTGCCAATCTTCCTTCTTTTCCTCCCCAAAGCCCCAGCACATAGTTGTATATCCTAGTTATAAATCCTTCTAGTTCTTCTATGTGGGAGGCCACCACAGTATGACTTGATGAGCAGTGTGTAGGTCCACACCCAGGATCCAAATGGGCTAACCCTGGACCCTGGAAGCAGAGCGCATAAATTTAACCACTCAGCCCCCAAGCTAGCCCCTCAAATTGTTTTGAATGTATCTTCCCTGTTTTAAAGTTCTTAAGACTTCTTCTAAAGAAAAGATTTAAAAAAAAGATTTTTACATGGATCCTCCTGGGTTTTGGTTTTTAAGCTATTTTGGAAATTTTCAAACAAATATAAAAACAGAAAGAGCATGTGAGGACTCCCTGGGTAAACATTACCTTGCTTCTGCAATTACCAATTCACAGCCAGGCTTGTTTCATCAATGCCTGCCACATTATCACCCAGATTATTCTGAAGTCAATCCCTGTCATTACATTGTCTATTTGTAAATATTTCAGTACATACATGTAAAAGAAAAGGATGCTTTTGTGCATTTTCTAAAACCACATTTTTCCCAATAAGTTAGTGTTCTTTATGCTTTCACCCAAAAAATAAACGAAATTATCATGTTCCCAAAGGAGCAGGGAATACTATACTAGAGAACAGACTTTGGAAATTCTGTAAAGTAGAATTTATACTTATTTCATAGGAGTGTTAAACGAGAGGATGATAAGAATTATTTAGCTTGTTTAATAGCTTATGTGTCCAATCAGTGGGATCTATTATTATTATTGCACTAAAATTAACCATTAATATAATTTTCATTATAACATTGTATCATTATTTTTACTCTTATTTGAAGTCTCCTTAGTGAAGAAAACTGGCCACAACTATTAATTAAACATTCTATTTTTGCCTGGTAAATCAAAGCAAAATTATGTATTCAGCAGAGCTAAAGTTTGATAAATGCCATTCTTCCCCATCCACTTCACCTCTATTGACCATAGTTAAGTGGATCATCATGGCAAACAAGTGGCCATCATGGCAAACAAGTTAGAGTGATCAGAAAGGAACTTCAGATAATTGTGTAATATTTCATCGACATCAATAAAACTATTGAATCTACTAAAAATAGTTAAGAATGCTTTTGTCTTTATATAACTCTTCTGTACTTACCATTTTCTGCTGCCTGTTTAATTCCAGGTTCATCCTCCTGTGAATCTGGTGAAAGTCCAACAATATCAAACCTGGAAAATAAGGCAAAATCTTAAAAGAATCATTCGATTCTAAGAATATCTACTCTTGTTAAGTCTATTTTACTAAACTCATGGTAGTCTGGATAAAAGGGCTAACCACAGATACTCTCTAGAACATGAAGCCCAAATTAAAATGTCTCCAGAGGCCAAACAATTAACTTAAATGCACGAATCTGACATTCTATAAGTTCCTTTCACCCCAACTAGATAGAGATTCCAATGTTAAAAAGTCACAGTGCCACATAATTTTAGGGTAAGAACATCTAAGAAATTACTTAGTCCAATCTTACACCCAAGCAGGAATCTCAACCCACACTCGTAAGAAGTTTGTAATAAATTTGAGCTACTCACTTCCCCTTCTATTGTATCATAAGTCAATCCAATGGAATAGAGTCACTTTATCATGTCACTCCTGGATGCACTACCTCATACCTATTGAACATAGGTATTTATGCTGATCTCTATCCATATTCTGTAAAACTTTTTCATCACACATCGTAGATACTTCAAACCAGAGACCAAGGGAAGCCTTCTTTTGAATCTTTCTATTTCTCTATCAGGTTATATTCTTTCATCATGGTCTCTAGCAACATTAGGTAGAAATACCGGTCCTGGATGGGAATTTTGCCAGAGAGGAAAGATGAAAGAACTAAACGCAAGGCAGGCAGGAACTTGTAAATGTTGCCAAGGAATCTAAAGTAGATTAAAAAACAGAGTGCAGGGGTGGGTTAGAGATGGGTGGGAACAAGTAGAGAAGATGACAGTGGACTAGAAGGCTTGATGCGGTCTAAGAACAAACTGGAAAGGGGGAAGCAAACTCAAAGGATGAACAATTAAGCTTAATAGTCAGGTCTGAATTAAGAGACTTCAGAAGTGGGATAGTTCCAGATAACAAGGCCCAAGGAATGACTGTGAATGACTAAAGTGGAGAGAAGAAAATGTCACTGGCAAAGAGAAGAGTCAAGGAAGTAAAAGTCAGTCAAGGATATGAACGAGCCATTTACATTGGACTCTGTAGTCACCTAGTAGATAAAATGGTGGCAGAGCTGAAGTGAAAAGGAAAATATGCATCAGGTGTCAAAGTCATCATTTTTGAAAAGATGTGATGGCAGAAGCCACAGAGAGCAGCAGGAAGAAACCACAGTCTGGAAGTGGCTCAGAGGAACAAAGATCTGACTCTACCCACTGACTATAAAGCATATAGGGAATATGAAAATATCTTGAGAGGCTGAAGACGAAACGGTTTCCTTAAAAACTCATCAGCTCTCCAGGAAGAATAAAGAGGCTATGGCTCGAGTGTATGCCATGCGGGGTCATACAAATGTCTGGTTACTGAAATCAACAAAGGTTTATCGAGCTGTAAGAGATGTTTTCCACAGTATTTCTATTCACCCATTCTCTCCGTTTCTCTACCTATTGGTGCCACTCCTTAAGTTTACCCTGAGTCTAAAGTATAAAAACTTAAGTAATTAAAGGTTAAATTCAAAGTTAATTATGTAACTTTGCAACTTAAAAACAGCTAATTAAAAATTGCTATATGCAAAAGAACTTCTGATAAAAAAAAAATTAAGAATAAATAAAAAGTTCTTATTGAATACATAAGTTCTTACTTACCAAGAAGGCATAGCCATGTTCATATTTAATGTTACAGGCATAACTGGTCTACATGGGAAAGAAAAAAAAAGCAAAATAAGAATAATATAACAAAGCATAAAATCTGATAAATTCCATCAATTAGATAGATAATTACTTGAGGCTTACACAAAACTGTATGCTACAATTTTAAGATATGAGCTGTTTCACTGCATCCACACCTGTTCAATTCTGATCTCCACACTCTTCAAATGCGTTCTGAAGACAGCAGCAGCTGGAAAGGACTAAGCTTAGCAAATAAAAAACATTTTCCTTTCTCAACACCCTTACTTAATATTTTCAAACTAGACATGAGGAAGAAAACCAGTAACTAAAATAGTTGGAAATGTATAAAATATGAGACTCTGGCTAATGGACTAAGGATATGAGCAATTTATTGCACAGATACTGTAGCATCAATTCCCATATGCTCAGATTACATTTTTTCTTATTTTCTAATTCTTAGCTACGACATGCTAGTTTAGGAGACCTCTAAAAAAATAAGGGACATATAAGTTTTGCCTAAATGTTTATTACACCCAATTCAGGTCTGTGATGAAAAATTTCCTGAACAACCTGAATACAGTAGATACAAAAGGAAAAAAAACCACTATAACTACATTTCACCACTATACTCCTGATCACAAAACAAGTCTTCCTTAGCAGTTACAAAATCTTATCAAAATTTCTTTGGGAACATAAACTTCCCTGGGTTGGGAAATAGCCTTATACCAAATTCTGTCTGGGGCCAATAACAATATAGTAGAAATTCCAACATAATCAAGAACTCTGTCTCTTGCATGAGTCAGAATAATAGAGGAAATAGCAACCCTAGCCATAGTATTCAGTGGTAACCTACAGAGGTAAGATAAACCCTCTACTTCAAGATAAAAAGAGGAAGGAATGTTTTCTTACTTAATGTCAGCTATTTTTCCTCTTTCCATTCCCTCTCTCATCTTTATAAACTCTACAGCTACTACTACTTCTGAGGACAAATTACTAATCCACTAGCATGTATCTAATCCCATTTGGCTTCTCCATGGCTATTGCTTCTCAGCAACCTTTTGGCCTAAAACTGGCCAATCTTATTAATTTCTTCAGTTTGCTCAAAACTTACTAGTTTCTTTTTGACATCCACAAACATTTTCAGAATTTGAAACCACATCTATCAGACTCCAAAGTCTGTGTTCTTTCCACAGTACAACACCTTGCCTCCAATCAATAAAATTTAGGAGTGTTTTCAACATAGTAAACATTTCTCACAAACCTGACAGGTCAATCCCCTTCAGAGATACTTCTTGGATATCCTTAGAACTTAACAGATGTTTGTATATCTAAAAGAATTTTTTTGGCTGTGAGTTCAACTGACCTCCAAGAGAGTATTATTTTAAATTTCTCAACAAAAAAAAGAAAATTCAATGTAATCAAGACATCGTTTTAGTTTTAAAGAATTTACTAATCTTTATTTTTAAACTGAATATTAAAAGATAAAAATAAATTATATTCAAATACTTTTCTGGAAAAGTAAAGCTATCATAATTGTTACTCTCCAGATTCTGAATCACCAGCCTAAACATTAAAAATACTTACGCATGTGGGCAGATATATTTGATATGTGAACTTCTGATACCTGCAAAGGCTTCTGCCCATCCGTGCCTGGTAGAGAAATTATTTGAACAATGCCATTAGATATTGTTTCAAATCCCAATAAATTAGTAAAGGAATAATACTTAAAAAAATTTGTGAAGATAATGTTAACTCCTTAAAATATCTTAAAAGTGCAGATCATCAATGCTTATACCACCACCAACCTAGAAATAACCCAAAGGCTATTATTTAAGCTTTACCTATAGATAAAGATGACCTCTCGTAGAGAGACATGTGCTTTCTTTCATATTATTTCCACAGAACTTTATAATTTACAAAATATAAACATATATTTTTCTCTCTTTATAATCTCACAACAGTGTGTCTAACAAAGTAAGCAAGAAAGACAATATAATTCACATTTTATATGAAGAAAAAAGCCTCAGAGGAGTAAAGTAAATCAGTTGTGTGGCATCTCTTCGTGCTTACTATACTATTAAATTAACAACTTTATGGGCTGGACTGGTAGCATGGTGGTTAAGTTCATGTGCTCCACTTTGGCAGCCCAGGGTTCACAGGTTTAGCTCCTGGGTGCGGACCTATACACAGCTCATCAAGCCATGCTGTGGTGGAGTCCCACATACAAAACAGAGAAAGGCTGGCACAGACGTTAGCTCAGG
Organism: Equus asinus; assembly: GCF_041296235.1. NCBI lineage: Eukaryota > Metazoa > Chordata > Mammalia > Perissodactyla > Equidae > Equus > Equus asinus. Next base: position 29,594,934 of record NC_091801.1, on the reverse strand, counting down.
GAAATCTTCCTCAAGCAAAAAGAAGATTGGCAACATGTTAGCTCAGGGCCACTCTTCCTCACCAAACCGCCCCCCCCAAAAACAAAAAACAACCAAAAACCAACTTTAATTAACATTCTTTCCTTTTGTGTCTATGTACATATCTATGTTCAAAATAGAATATGAGAAAAACTAAAAACATGTAAATCATCATAATCCTTCTAGCCAGAAATAAACAGTTAACCTTTTGATGTATTTCCTTCCAATTTTTTCCATGCACACCACTTAAGAAATAGATACAGGAGGGGGAGACAGGAGGATGAAGACACCACCACTGATGTTCCCAGGTGGTGGAGTGAGCTGGTATTAACTATCTATGAGCCTCAGACCTTCCTGAAAAATAAATTAGGAGTTCTCGTCAAGATGGCGCTGTGAGCAGACGTTGAACTCGCTTCCTCCCACAAACACAAGCAGGTTACAACAATTTTAGGAAGAATCACCCTGGATTGAAAACTGAAAACTGGATAAAAAGAACCCCCACAACAAGGGACAGTCCTGACAAAAGCAGAAGAGGCAGTAACTCAGGCCAGAGAGGAAAAAAGCCACCTTTGGGAGCAGCGGAGCTTCTCAGCTGGCCAGGTGGGAACCAACCTAAGGATATCCAGATAGCATCTCAAGACGCCTAAGAGTCTCGTACTACTATACATCGGAAGGCGGATGGACTTCCCCCCGGGAGGAGGTGGAAATAGGTGAAAACTCTCCGACCCCCGACCCCCAGACAGCCTAGTTCCTGCAGGAGGCTCTCTTCCAGTGGACTCCCCCATAGCATCACCACACACCAAGGGCGGGAGTGTGCACTCACCAGCGGAGTGACGGTGGAAACAGGTGACAAGAGCCCTACTCAAGCCCTCCACGATTACACTTAAGCCCAGGGGGAATCCCCAGGGTCCCACACCCACCGGCAGGGAAGGCCTCTGCTCACCATTAGCAGGGAGGCCCCGCCCAGAATCCAGAACAAAGGGAAGCTCCCGGCGGGTGGATTCCCCGGCACAGCATCAGACCGCAAGCTGCTGCTGGGCCCTCGGTCTCTGGCACACGGGTCGGTGCAGGGGATGTCCGGACTTCCTGTGGACGTGCTTGGGGACAGGGTTGGAGGTCAGCACCTGGCTCTGCGGCCCAGTGGGAGGCTCCAGGGTCCCGCACCTCCCCAGCAGGGAAAGCTTCTGCTCGCCATTAGCAAGAAGGCCACGCCCAGAATCCAGAACAAAGGGTAGCTCCCGGTGGGCAGATTCCCTGGCATGGCACCAGACCACAAGCTGCTGCTGGGCCCACGGTCTCTGGCGCACGGGTCAGTGCAGGGGGCACCTGGGCTTCCCGTAGACATGCTTGGGGACACGGTTGGCGCTCCAGGGCCCAGCTCTGTGGCCCGGGGGGAGGCTCCGGGGTCCCGCAGCTCCCCGGCAGGGAAAGCCTCTGCTCGTCATTAGCAGGGAGGCCACGCCCAGAATCCAGGACAAAGGGAAGCTCCCAGGGGGCAGATTCCCCAGCACGGCACCAGACCACCAGCTGCTGCTGGGCCCATGGTCTCTGGCACACGGGTCAGTGCAGGGGGCACCTGGACTTCCTGTGGACATGCTTGGGGACAGGGTTGGAGCTCCAGCACCCAGCTCTGCAGCTCAGGGGGATGCTCCGGGGTCCTGCACCCCCCCTAGCAGGGAGGGCCTCTGCTCGCCATTGGCAGGGAGGCCCTTCCCAGCATTCGGAACATCAGGAAGCTCCCTAGAGCAGAATTCCCCACAAGGCAGCAGCTTACAAGCCACCGCCAGGCCCACGGACTCTGGCCATGTCCCAGACGAGGCAAGGGGCTCCCAGAGATCCCGTAAGAGTGGAGTGGGGCAGAGCGGAGCTCCGGTGAAACAGCTATGTAGCCCAGGGTGGAACTCCAGGTTCCTGCAGCAGCCTCAGCGAAAGCCTCTGCACAGCACTAGTGGAGAGGTCTCGACTGGCAATCGCAAGGCAGGAAGGCCTTGGGGCAAAAGTAGCACAGCTAGGTAAGCTAATGACAGACTGCAGAAGATACCCATAGCTCTGCTGGGACCTATAGTGGACAAGTGTGATCTTGTGGGCTCTGTTAGGGATAAAGTGGCGATTAGAGGTGATCCTACTCCTGGCTGATGGGAAAGCCCACAACACCGCTGCAGACCACAAGGAGGGAGCGGGTCTAAGTGGGCTGCAACAGTAGGCATCAGCAGCCTGAGGCCCCCTTGTGATTGCCCCCACAACCAACGAGGGACCCCACAGGACCACTGTGACTACAAGGAGGGGTCCAGGTCCAGTCAGTAAGAGCTGACAGGACTCCTGGTTGGTGCAGTCTAAACAGCTGCTCCCCACCCAACACCAGTTGCAACAAGTGGAAGCAGAAACTAAACTCTATCTCTATGCGGAGGCACAAATCCACGCCATCAAGCAGTATGAAAAAATATATTAAATCTCCAGAACAGAAGGAAAATGATAAGTACCCAGAAAACAATCCCAAAGACAATGAAATCTATAACCTAAATGACGATGATTTCAAAACTGCCATTATTTAAAAACTCAACGAGTTAAAAGAGAATTCAGATAGACAACTCAATGAGTTCAGGAGCTATGTCACAAAAGACCTTGACACTATAAAGAAGAACCAATTAGAAATACTGGAGATGAAGAACACAATGGAGGAGATTAAGAAAAATCTGGACTCTCTGAACAGTAGGGTCGATAATATGGAGGACAGAATTAGCAATCTGGAGGATAGGAATATAGAAATGCTGCAGACAGAGGAGGAGAGAGAACTAAGACTAAAAAGAAATGAAGAAACTCTCCGAGAATTATCTGACTCAATTAGACGCAACATAAGGATTATAGGTATACCAGAGAGAGAAGAGAAGAAGGGGGCAGAAGACCTGTTCAAAGAAATAATAGCTGAGAACTTTCCAAACTTGGGAAGAGAGATGGAACTTCATGTGACAGAAGCCAATAGATCTCCAAACTTTATTAACGCAAGAAGACCAACCCTAAGGCATATAGTAGTGAAACTAGCAAAAGTCAACGACAAAGAGAAAATACTAATGGCAGCCAGGCAGAAGAAAATAACTTACAAAGGAAACGCCATAAGGCTATCAGCAGATTTCTCAGGAGAGACCTTACAGGCTAGAAGAAACTGGAATGAAATATTCAAAACTCTGAAGGACAAAAACCTGCAGCCAAGAATACTCTACCCAGCGAAAATATCCTTCAAATATGATGGAGAAATAAAAACTTTCCCAGATAAACAAAAGTTAAGGGAGTTCATCGCCACAAAACCTCCTCTTCAAGAAATGCTCAGGAAGAACCTCATTCCTGAAAAATCAAAAAAAGGAAAGGAGTTACAAAATCCAGAACAAAGGAGATAAGCAGAAGGACAATAACACAAAGTAACAGCTCTCCATCAGGACAAAATGCAAAACAACAGGAAAACAACTGATAAAATGGCAACAGTAGGCCCACACGTTTCAATAATCACTCTAAACGTGAATGGATTGAACTCTCCAATCAAAAGGCACAGAGTGGCAGGATGGATCAAAGAACAAGATCCAACAATATGCTGCCTCCAGGAAATACACCTCAGCCCCAAAGACAAACACAGACTCAAAGTGAAGGGATGGAGGACAATACGCCAAGCTAATAATGAACAAAAGAAAGCAGGTGTTGCCATACTTATATCAGACAAAGTAGACTTCAAAGCAAAACAGATAAAGAAAGACAAAGGGGGCAGTATATAATGATAAAAGGGACGCTCCACCAAGATGACATAACACTTATAAATATATACACACCTAACACAGGAGCACCAAAATTCATAAAGGAACTATTAACAAAACTAAAAGGAGACATCAACAGCAATACAATAATAGTAGGGTACCTCAACACCCCATTAACACCAATGGACAGATCACCCAGACAGAAAATCAACAAGGAAATTACAGAATTAAATGAAAAATTAGATGAGATGGACCTAACAGATATATATAGGACACTTCATCCAAAAACAGCAGGTTACACATTCTTCTCAAGCGCTCATGGAACATTCTCAAGGATAGACCATATCTTGGGAAACAAAGCAAGCATCAATAAGTTCAAGAGGGTTGAAATAATATCAAGCATCTTTTCTGATCATAATGCTATGAAACTAGAAATCGACTACAAGAATAAAGCTGGGAAAGGGCCAAAAATGTGGAGACTAAACAACATGCTGGTGAACAAACAATGGATTATTGAAGAAATTAAAGAAGAAATCAAACATTATCTGGAGACAAATGAAAATGAAAACACACTGTACCAAATGATTTGGTACGCAGCAAAGGCAGTCCTAAGAGGGAAATTCATTGCAATACAGGCTCACCTCAATAAGCAAGAAAAATCTTACATAAACAACCTCAAACGAAACCTAACGGAATTAGAAAAAGAAGAACAAACAAAGCCCAAAGTCAGTAGAAGGAGGGAAATAATAAAAATTAGAGCAGAAATAAATGATATTGAGTCAAAAAAGACAGTAGAAAGGATCAATGAAACAAAGAGTTGGTTCTTCGAAAAAATTAACAAAATCGACAAACCCTTAGCCAGACTCACTAAAAAAAAAAGAGAGAAGTCTCAAATAAATAAAATTAGAAATGAGAGAGGAGAAATCACAACAGATTCCTAAGAAATACAAAGGATCATAAGAGAATACTATGAAAAACTATATGCCAACAAATTGAATTGAACAACCTAGAAGAAATGGATAAATTCCTAGACTCATACAACCTACCCAAACTGAATCAGGGAGAAATAGAGAGCCTGAATAGACCAATCACAAGTAAAGAAATAGAAACAGTAATCAAAAACCTCCCCAAAAATAAGAGTCCAGGACCAGGCAGCTTCTCTGGAGAATTCTAGCAAACATTCAAGAAGATTTAATACCTATCCTTCTCAAACTATTCCAGAAAATAGAGGAAGATGGAGCACTCCCTAATACATTCTATGAAGCCAACATCACTCTGATCCCCAAACCTGACAAGGACAACACAAAGAAGGAAAACTACAGGCCAATATCATTGATGAACATAGATGGAAAAATCCTCAACAAAATTTTGGCAAACCAAATACAGCAATATATCAAAAAGATTATACACCATGATCAAGTGGGATTTATACCAGGGACACAAGGATGGTTCAACATCTGCAAGTCAATCAACGTGATACACTACATTAACAAAATGAGAAACAAAAACCACATGATCATCTCAATAGATGCAGAGAAAGCATTCCACAAGATCCAACACCCATTTATGATAAAAACCCTCAATAAAATAGGTATAGAAGGAAAGTACCTCAACATAATAAAGGCTATATAACAAACCCACAGCCAACATCATACTCAACGGACAAAAACTGAAACCCATCCCTCTCAGAACAGGAACAAGACAAGGGTGCCCACTTTCACCATTCTTATTCAACATAGTACTGGAGGTTTTGGCCAGAGCAATTCAGCAGGAAAAAGAAATAAAAGGAATCCAAATAGGCAACAAAGAAGTAAAACTCTTGCTGTTTGCAGACGACATGATCTTATATATAGAAAACCCCCAAGAATGCACAGAAAAACTATTAGAAACAATCAACAACTACAGCAAAGTTGCAGGGTATAAAATCAACATACATAAATCAGTAGCATTTCCATATGCTAACAATGAACTAACAGAAAAAGATCTCAAGAACTCAATCCCATTCACGATCGCAACAAAAAGAATAAAATACCTTGGGATAAATTTAACCAAGGAAGTGAAAGATCTATACAACAAAAACTACAAGACCTTCTTGAAAGAAATCGATGACGACATAAAGAGATGGAAACACATTCCATGCACATGGATTGGAAGAATAAACATAGTTAAAATGTCCATTCTACCTAAAGCAATCTACATATTCAATGCTATCCCAATCAGAATTCCAATGACATTCTTTACAGAAATTGAACAAAGAATCCTAAAATTCATATGGGGCCAAAAGACCCCGAATTGCTAAAGCAATCCTGAGAAAGAAGAACAAAGCTGGAGGCATCACAATCCCTCACTTCAAAACATACTACAAAGCTACAGTAATCAAAACAGCATGGTAGTGGTACAAAAACAGATGCACAGAAAAATGGAACAGAATTGAAAGCCCAGAAATAAAACCACACATCTATGGACAGCTTATCGTTGACAAAGGAGCTGAGGGCCTACAATGGAGGAAAGAAAGTCTTTTCAACAGGTGGTGCGGGGAAAACTGGACAGCCACATGTAAAAGAATGAAAATCAACCATTCTTTTTCACCATTTACTAAAATAAACTCAAAATGGATCAAAGACCTAAAGATTAGGCCTGAAACAATAAGCTTTCTAGAAGAGAATATCGGCAGTACACTCTTTGACATAAGCTTCAAAAGAATCTTTTCGGACACCATAGCCCCTCACATGAGGGAAACAATAGAAAGAATAAACAAATGGGACTTCATCAGACTAAAGAGCTTCTTCAAGGCAAGGGAAAACAGGATTGAAACAAAAAAACAGCCCACTAATTGGGAAAAAATATTCACATGCTATTTATCCAACAAAGGGTTAATCTCCATAACATACAAAGAACTCACACAACTCAACAATAAAAAATCAAACAACCCAATTACAAAATGGGCAGGGGACAGGAACAGACATTTCTCCAAAGAAGATATACGGATGGCCAATAGACACATGAAAAGGTGCTCATCATCACTAATCATCAGGGAAATGCAAATCAAAACTACACTAAGATATTGCCTTACACCTGTTAGAATGGCAAAAATATCCAAAACCAAGAGTGACAAATGTTGGAGAGGCTGTGGAGAAAAGGAAACCCTCATACACTGCTGGTGGAAATGCAAACTGGTGCAGCCACTATGGAAAACAGTATGGAGATTCCTCAAAAAGTTAAGAATAGAAATACCTTATGACCCAGCCATCCCACTACTGGGTGTCTATCCTAAGAACCTGAAATCAGCAATTCCAAAAGTTCCATGCACCCTCTATGTTCATTGCAGCATTATTCACAATAGCCAAGTCATGGAACCAACCTAAGTGCCCAGCAACTGATGATTGGATAAAGAAGATGTGGTATATATATACAATGGAATACTACTCAGCCATAGAAAAGGACAAAATCATCCCATTCACAACAACATGGACGGACCTTGAGGGTATTATGTTGAGTGAAATAAGCCAGACAGAGAAAGACGAACCCTGGACGACTCCACTCTTAGGTGGTAGTTAACATATGGACAAAGAGAACTGATTGGTGGTTGCGAGGGGAAAGGGAGGTGGGGGGAGGGCACTAGGGGTGAAGTGGTGTACCTACGACATGACTAATAATGATGTACAACTGTAATTTCACAAGGATGTTAACTTTCATAACCTTAATAAAAAAAAAGAGAGATACAGATTTCACAAAAATGGGATCATACTATACATATATACAGCTTCCTGCTTGTTTACCCTTGACATTATACCTGACATTTTTTACATGTTACCTCTATTAAAGGATAAAGTAAAAGTAACTTAAGACGTTTTTGGTGTAAAATAGTCTGGAAATACACGTTAAATGCTTTTCTGTTAACTATTTCTCTATTTTAATCCACTTTCCCCAAAAGTGTTAAGGATGACATACAGAAAAATTAATAACAACAGTATTAACACTAACACTTATATAATACTATGAACCAGGTATTATTCTAGGAGTTGTATATGCATACACACATGTATGTGTTTATATGTGAGTTCATGTGTGTGTGTGTCTTGTGTGTATATATGTGTGAGACTTTACTGTAAAATCTACAAAACATGCTGAAAGAATCAAAGATCTGTATAAATGGATATCCCATCTTCATGGATTGGAAAACTTAATATTCTTAAGATGGCAGTAGTCCCTAAATTGATGTACAGTCAATACAATCTCTATCAGAATCACAGCTGGCTTTGCAGAAATTAACAAACCAATTCTAAAATTCATTTGGACACTCAACAGGCCCAGAATAGTCAAAACAATTTTGAAAAAGAATATGGTTGGAGGACTCACACTTCCCAATTTCAAAAGTTACTACAAAGCAACAGTAATAAAGACAGTGTGGTACTAAAAAACATACAAATCAATGGAATAGATTTGAGAATACAGACGTGAACCCCACATTTATGGTCAATTTATTCCTGAAAAGGGTGCCAAAACAAATTATGGGGAAGGAATGGTATTTTCAACAAAAGTATCAAGGATAAGTGGATATCCACATACAACAGGATGAAGTTGGACTCCTACCTCACACCATATACAAAAATTAACTCAAAATGTACCAAAGACATAAATGTAAGAGATAAAACTATGAAGCTCCCAGAAGAAAACATGAAACTCTTTGTGACCCAGGACTTGGCAATGGTTTTCTTAGATATGACACCAAAAGCAAAAGCAACAAAGAAATTTTAATCATCAAAATTAAAAACCACTGCACTTCAAAGAATACTGAAGAAAGTGAAAAGACAACTCACAGAATGGGAGAAATATTTGCAAATCTAATAAGGGTCTAGTATCCATAATATGTAAAGAACCCTTACAACTCACAAACAAAAAAACAACCTAATTTATAAATGGGTAAAGGACTTAAAGAGACACTTCTCCAAAGATATACAAATGGCCAACAAGGTCAGGAAAAGATGCCAAACATTATTAGTCATTAGGTAAATGCAAATAAAAACCACAATGAGACACCACTTCACACCCACCAAGATGGCTATAACCAAAAAGACAGACAATAACAAGTGTTAATGACGATGGGGAGAAATCAGAATTCTCATACACTCCTGGTAAGATGAACTTACCATAGGACCAAGAAATTCTACTCAAAGGAGTATGATACATAATAAAAAGGAATGAAGTGCTGATATATGACATAAAATGGATGAACCTTAAAAACACTGTTAAGTAAAAGAAGCCAGTTACAAAAGACCACATATTATATGATTCCATTTATATGAAATGTCCAGGATAGGTAAATCTATAGAGATAGAAAGTAGATTAGTGGTCACCAATGGCTGAGAACATAGAGGGTTTGGGCGTGGAGGAGGGGGTATGATAAAGAGCATAGGGTTTCTTTTTGGAGTGATAAAAATAGTTGCATGGCTTTGTCAATATACTAAGGACCACTGAATTGCATAATGGGTGAATTGTGTGGTAGTATATAAATTATATCTCAATCACACTATTAGCAAAGAAAAGTGCCCAGTCATAAGCAAACATTAGACCTAAGCTGAGGGTCATTCTACAGTATGTACAGAAAAAGGCTGTTAAAAACATAAAAGATATGAAAGATAGACTGATAAAACTGATTCACATTGAAGATATGACAGCTAGAAGTAGCACACATTCCTGGAAAGGATCTTTGACCAGGAAGGAAACAGACATAGTTTGAGTTGGCAAAACTTGAATGACTTCTGTGGACTAGATGGTAGTGATCAATGCTGATTTCCTAATTTGGAGTGTTGTATGCCAATTATGTAGAAGTATCCTGGTGCATGGGAAATACACACTGGAGTATTTACAGGTGATGGAAGATTATGCTTGAGGTTGATCTAAGAGTTAAAAAAAAAGACTCCTTATCATTAGATAATTAGTATATACGTATACATACAGAGAGAGAGAAAGAGCTTGAGTACATACACAATTGCACAATGTGGTAAAACATTAACAATCAGGGAAGCTGGGTGACAATGACATGGGATTTCTTTGTACCAAAAGCACACAGTTATAAAAAAATTTGAGTTACAACAAAGTACATATAATTTAAAAAATTATATTTAACTAGATAAACCTCACAAACATAATGTCCAAAGGAGCTAGACACAGAAGAGGACATACCATATGATCCCATTTATATGATGAACACCAACAGACAAAACTAACCTATAGCAACAGAAGTTAGAATTATGGTTACCTCTGGCAATGGGAGAGTACTAACTGCAAAGAGAACGAGGAATACTTCTGTGGGGCTAGAAGTGTTCTCTATCTTCATCAAGTTGATAGTTACATAGGTATGTAAAAATCTATCCAGCTGAACATTTAAAATTTAAATACTATAGTATATCCCAACACAATTTTCAAAATAAAGTGATTTTTAAAAATAGCACACCTCCTTCAAAAGGATTCCTAGGCTAAGGCAATCTAAGTTAAGAACTGCATTAACAGTTGCAAACCAACTGATAAATTCTCCTCTACCTGCCAGACTCAACCACTAGTGAAGTATTCAGCTAAAGGTCACTGGACTTGGCTAAGTGTGGCCTTCTCTGGGCCTCAGTTTCCCATTTAATGAAGGGATTCCTGAAATTAAATGTAGGCCCATGAGCGTGACCCCTGGGCTACGAGCTGCTCATTGCTGACATAGACTCTACTGACTTTGAGGGTAAAGGGGACAAGACGGAGGAAGTTGAGGGAAATGAGTGGGCTCCCTGAAAAAAGTCTGAAAAGATCTGGGAAAAAATTTTAAGACAGGGTTAGAGATTTCGCAGATGGAACCACCTTCTGCCATCTGCTAAGACAAGTGTGAAGGGACATGCTGTATTAAGTGACTCAAGTTCGTGTTACACATCTATGTCAGAAAACCACTTTACTGGGTTTTTCATTGCTTTTTCTGTTTCACACTTCAATTTATTATAGGCTGTTGACTTAACTGTGATATATGATTCAATATATTTATTTTTCATTGTTAATGACTTCTAAGTTTTTTGTCTAATATTTTCAGTAGAATTAGGAATAATATTCCCAAATATGTACACAGTTAGCTTTGCAAATAGTATACGTGCATTTTAATCTGTATAATAAGCAATATTATGCAGCAAGGATAAATACCTGGTGTATGGGCTGCCAGTCCCAGATCCTGGGCGCAGACCAGACACCACACTCTATGCCACAATTAGAGACCTTTTCAACAAGGTACTCTAAGTAGCATTTAAAATATAAAACCTACTTGCTACCCTGCAAAAGATAACAGTACAGCCCTGTTATAAAATGCTCTTTCCATGGTTACTGCTAATACTGATTTTATGCAAGCTGTTTCCGTTTCTATCTTTTTCAAATTCTTAAGGGTATCATTACTGTATTTTCTATTTCAGCATTTGTGCTAATAACCTCAGGGATAACTAAATAAGCCCTAAACATCATGGTATTATTTCAGCTAATTATAGCTTTGGGATTGCATAGTCACTAAAAATAACACTTATAAAATACAGTTTTCTACCTCTAAGAGTCCAAAATGGAATAGGTTCAATTATGTTCCTCAAAACATTACTACATATAATAAAAGACTTAACATGGCTGGCTTATGTGAATGTGAGACTTATTCCCTTATATTTTATAAAGTAAAGCCAGTTTTTGTTTATCGAAAAGTAAAGACTTAAGTCAATGGTGACTAGAGAAACAAAATAAAATTTAAAATTTTGTATGTTAATTTTAGAATTGATCTTAACACACTAAAACCCTGGCTATTTTCTCCATACCAAAGGGTTCTATGGACTTTTGAATACTTACAGCCTTTTGTAGCCCTCATTTACAGACACTCATACATCCAGCTAGGAATAAAGAAGCTAGGGTCCACTGTGGTAAAACCTACCAAAACTAAGTCACAAAGAAATAGAAAATCTGAACAGACCTATAACTAGTAAGGAGGTTGAATCAGTAATCAAAAATCTCCCAAAACAGAAAAGCCCCAGATCTGATGGCTTCACTGGTGAACTCTACCAAATATCTATTTGGTAGAGTTCAATTGCAATTGTTCTCAAACTTTTCCAAAAAATTGAGAGGAAGGAACACTTCCTAACTCATTCTATGAGGCCAGCATTATCCTGATACCAAAGCCAGATAAAAACCCTACAAGAAAAGAAAACTATAGACTAATATGCCTTATGAACACTGATGCAAAAATCCTCAACAAAACACCACCAAACAGAATTCAGCAGCACATTAATAGGATTATACACCATGACCAGGTGGGATTTATTCCTGGAGTGCAAGCATGGTTCAACGTAAGAAAACTGATCAACATAATACATCACATCAGTAGCATGAAGGGAAAAAACCCATATGATCATCTCAACCGATGAAGAAAAAACATTTAACAAGTTAATTCAATACCATTCAATGATAAAAAGCCTCAATAAAGGAGAAATAGAAGAAAACTACCTCAACATAATAAAAGCCATATACAAAAAAAAACACAGTGAACATCATACTCAGTGATGAAAGGCTGAAAGCTGTTCGTCTAAGATCAGGAACAAAGCAAGGATGTACATTTCACCACTCTATTCAACACAGTACTGGAAGTTCTGGCCAGAGCAATTAGGCAAGAAAAAGAAAAACAAGGCATCCAAATTGGACAGGAAGCAAAATTATCGCTATTCACAGATGATATGCTCTTATATGTAGAACAGCCTAAAGATCCACAAAAAAACCATTAGAACCAATAAATGAATTCAGCAAAATAGTAGATACAAAGTCAACACACAAAAATCAGTTGCATGTCTATACACAATGAACAATCTGAAAAGGAAATTAAACAAGCAATTCCATTTACAAGCATCAATAAGAACAAAATACTTAGGAATTAACTTAACCAAAGAGGTGAAAGACTTGTACAATGGAAACCACAAAACATTAGTAAAAGAAATTAAAGAAGACATAAATAAATGAATGGAAACACATCCCATGTTCATGAATTGGAAGACTCAATATTGTTAAAATGTCAACAGTACCCCATAGCAATCTACAGATTCAGTACAATCCCTACCTCATGATATAGAAAAACCCACCCCAAAATTCTTACAGAATTAAGGGATCCTGAATGGCCAAAATAATCTTGAAAATAGAACAACAGTGGAAGACTCACACTTACTGATTTCCAAACTTACTACAAAACTACAGTAATCAAAAGTGTGCTATCGGCATAAAAACAGACAGACATATAGACCAATGGGATAGAGAGCCCAGAAATAAACCTCCACATATATGGTCAAATAATTTCTGACAAGGGTGCCAAGACCACTCAAGGTACAAAGGACAGTCTTTTCAACAAATGGTGCAGGGAAAACTGGATATCCACATGCAAAAGAATAAAGTTGTACCCTTACCTAACACCATATTCAAAAATTTACTCAAAATGGATCAAGAACCTAAATCTAAGACCTCAAACAATAAAAGCCTTAGAAGAAAACATAGGACAAAAACTTTACAGTGTTAGATTTGGCAATGACTTTTTGGCTATGATGCCAAAGGCACAGGTAACAAAAGAAAAAATAGGCAAACTGGACTTCATGAAAATTTTTAAAATTGGTTCATCAAAAGACACTATCCACAGAGTAAAAAGGCAATCCACAGAACAGGAGAAAATATTTGCAAATAATGGATCTGATAAGGTATTAATATCCAGAATATACAGAGAACTCCTAAAACTCAACAACAAAAAAAACAAAACAACCCAATTCAAAAATAGGCAAAGCACTTGAACAGACATTTCTCCAAAGAAGATATAAGAATGGCCACTAAGCACGTGAAAAGATGCTCATTATGACTCATTAGGGAAATGCAAATCAACCCTACAGTGAGATACCACCTCACACCCATTAGGATGGCTACTATTAAGAAAAGAAGAAAAAATCAAGCATTGGCATGGATGTGGAGGAACTGGAACCCTGGTATAATGTTGATGGGAGTGTAAATAGTACAGATGCTGTGAAAAACAGTACGGTAGGTCCTCAAAAAATTAAAAATATAATTACCATGTGATCCAGCAATTGCACATCTTGGGTATATACTCCAAAAAATTCAAAGCAGGGTTTCAAAGAGCTATTTGTATACTCATACTCAGATTACACACAGCATTATTCACAAGAGCTAAAATGTGGAGGCAACACAAGTGTCCACTGACAGATGAACAGATAAGCAAAATGTGGTAATATACATACAACGGACCATTATTCAGCCTTAAAAAGGAAGAGAATTCCACAACGGATCAACCTTGAAGACACTATGCTAAGTGAAATTAACTAGTCACGAAAAGACAAATACTATATGATTCCACTTATATGAGGTACTTAGAGTAATCAAAATCAGAAAGTACAACAGTGGTTGCTAGGGACTGGGGAAGAGGAGAATGGGGAGTTACTGTTTCATGGTTAAAGACTTTCAGTTTCACAAGATGAAAAGAGTTATGGTGGTTACATAACAATGTGATATATTTAATACCACTAAACTGTGAACAATTAAAAATGGCTAAGATGGTAAATTTTATGTAATGTTTATTTTATCACAATAAAAAAGAAACCCCACCTAGGTTTTTGCAGAAATTGGCACATTGAAGCTAAAATTCATATAGAAACTCAAGGAACCCACAAAAGCCAAAATAATCTGAAAGAGAACAAAGTTGCAGGACTCATACTTCCCAATTTCAAAACTTACAACAAAGCTACATTATAAAGATTGTGTGGTACCGGCATAAAGATAGACACACAGATCTATCTTAGATTAGGATGGATCAAAAGTCCAGTACATTTATGGCCAATTGATTTTTGACAAAAGTGCTAAGACAATTCAACGGAAAAGAAGAGTCTTTTCAACACATGTAGCTGGGGCAACTGAATATGCTCGTACAAAAGAATGAAACTGAACCCTTACCTCACACCATGTATAAATTTTAAGTCAAAATGGATCAAAGACCTAAATCTAAGAGCTAAACTTATAAAACATTTAGAAGAAAAAGGTGTAAATCTTCATCATCTCAAATCAGATAATGATTTCTTAGGTATAACATCAAAAGCACAAGCAACCAAAGAGAAAAGATAAATTGGAATTCACCAGGATCAAAAACTGTTGTTCTTTAACAGATACTATCAAGAAAGTGAAAAGATAACCCACAGAATGGGAGATAATATTTGCATATCATACATCTAATAAGAGTCCAGAATACATAAAGCCTTGCAAATCAACAAGAAAAAGACAAACAGTCCAATTTTAAAAATGGGCAAAGGGCTTGAAAAGATATTTCTTCAAAGATATACAAATGTGCCAATAAGTACATGAAAAGATGATCAACATCATCAGTCATTAGGAAATGCAAATAAAAACCAAATGAGATGCCACTTCACATCCAATAGGATGGCTATAATCAAAAAGACAGGTAACAACAAATATTGGTGAGAATGTAGATCAGAACCCTCAAACACTGCAGGCAGAATGTAAAATGGTACAGCCACTGCGAACAGCAGTCTGGGAGTTCCTCAAGGCATTAAACACAGTTACCATCGACTCAGCAATTATCCGAGGAAACCAAAAACACCAATGTCCATGTAAAATCCTGCACACGAATGTTTAGAGTAGCATTATTCATAATAGCCAAAAAGTAGAAACAATCCAAATGCTAACCAACTGATGAATTTTATTTATTTTTTTTATTTTATTTTTTTGAGGAAGATTAGCCCTGAGCCAACATCCATGCCCATCCTCCTCCATCTTATATATGGGACGCCTACCACAGCATGGTGTGCCAAGCAGTGCCATGTCCACACCCGGGACCCGAACTGGCGAACCCTGGGCCGCCGAAGCAGAATGTGTGCACTTAACCGCTGTGCCACCGGGCCGGCCCCAAACTGATGAATTTTAAAACCGTGGTATATCCAAACAATGGAATATTATTTGGCAATAAAAGGAATAAAGTATTGAAACATAGATAAATCTGAAAAACATTCTGCTAAGGGAAGTAATTCAGACTCAAAAGGTTACATACTGTCTGATTCCATTTATATGAAATGTACAGAATATGTAAATCCATAAAGACAGAAAGGAGATTAATGGTTGCCAGGGAGGGGAATGAGGAATATCTGCTAAGGGGTATGGTGTTTCTTTTTGGGATGTTGAAAATATTCTGGAATTAAGATAGTAGTGATGGTTGCACAAGTTTGTAAATATACTAAAAACTACTTAATTTTACACTTTAAAAGAGTGACTTTTATGGTATGTGACTTATATATCAATAAATATTAACAACAAAATAAATTCAAAAAACAAAAGTGGCAGGACAGAATTGAACTGTACCCCATTGTTTGCCAATCTCAGTTCTAACACACGAAATACTTAAGAACCCTTACATGAGAAAAAGGAATAGGCTTCTTGTCCCAACTCTGCCTCCTTCTAGAATGTGGCCTCAGTTCATTCAGTCTAGTGGTTTTCAAAAGTATGGTCCTCTGACCAGTATCATCAGTGTCATCTGGGAACTTGTTAGAAA
This sequence comes from Equus asinus, assembly GCF_041296235.1. Lineage (NCBI taxonomy): Eukaryota > Metazoa > Chordata > Mammalia > Perissodactyla > Equidae > Equus > Equus asinus. The sequence continues at coordinate 29,578,581 of NC_091801.1, read as the reverse complement.
TGCAAATTCCTGGGCCCCATTCCAGACTTACCGAATCAGAAACTCTGGTGTTGGGGCCAAACAATCAAGCCTTCTAGGTGATTTTTATGTATGCTAAAGTACAAGAATGAATGCCTTTCTAGTCCTGTTTTCCCATCTGTAACCTTAAAATTCCCCATAGTTTATAAAAATCTGACTCCAACCGTATTATACAAAGTATGGCCAACTTGTTTCCAGCCTTTTTGATAATTTTCAAAGTGAATGGAAACCTCAAAATTTAATAATTCTACACAAAGCTTCAATTAAACAAAATCTAATATTCAGAAACCTCAATTAATCAGAATATATTACATTTCATTAGAAAACAGACACACACATACACAAAGCTTTATGAGTTCAAAAAGTGAATTATAAATTCACTCTATTCTACTTCTCAATTGTGCTCTTTTAGAAAAGACTCCAAAGTAAACCATATTTCCATTATGTTCACTACCCCATAATTACATGGGGTAGAACTAAAAACAAAAATTCTTTCCAGGTTTGCACAAGAAACACTACTCATCCCCATCTCCATCCCCATCCCAGTAGCACATCATTGTTAGGGAACCTCCCCTAAAAGTCCTAATCAGCATATTACCAACTAACTGGCCAAGAGCACGATGACCCAAGACGCGTCAGATTCTTAACACCAGAACTAGGGTTGACACAAAGTCAGAGCTGGGATGGTCTACTTTTGGTTGACAAGAAACTGTGTCAGCAGAGAAATATACAGAAAAAATATGCAAATATACAGAAATATACAGAAACAAACAAAACTGAAAAACAAGGCCATGAAACACAGTGAGAACAAAATTCACATCCCCCAGGAAGCTCAGAATGTAACCCTATTTGGAAATAGGTTCTTGGCAGATGTACTTTGTTAAGAATCAAGACGAGATCGTACTGGATTAGGGTGGGCCCTAAATCTAGTACCTGGTGTCCTTTAAACACAGATAAACAACAGAAAAGGTCATGTGAAGAAAGAGGCAGAGATTGGAAGTATGCTGCCACAAGCCAAGGAATGCCAGAAGCCATCAGAAACTGGAAGAGGCAAAGAATTCTCCCTTAGAGCCTTCAGGAGCCTACGCAGCCCTTCTGACATGCTGACTTTGGACTTTCAGCCTCTTGAACTCTAAGAGTAAATTTCTGTTGCTTTAAGTCATCTAGTCTGTGCTTGTTATGGGAGCCCTAGGAAAAGAATACACCTGGCAACTGACGTTCATTATATGTCTTGCCCTGTAATTCCTCATTCATTCATTTATTCAACAAATACTCAGTGTTACTGCATATCCAGTACTGTTCAAGCCCTGAGGATATACTACCAAGTTAAACAGAAAAAAATCCCTATTCTGAGGTGATTTTTATGGTATGTGAATTATATCTCAATGAAATTTTTAAAAAAATCTTTGCCTTCATGGAGTTTATATGCTAGTGAGCTATCCTTGTATTTTTCCATAAATTCCACCTTTTGTTTGAACTGGTTGAACGGTTTTCTATTCCTTGTAATTAAATGAACCCCAAATCACAATCTATAATTCTACTAGTTCTTGATTATAGAAAAACTTGCAAATGAAACGTCACAAATTAATCTATGTTGCCAATTCAATATTTTCAACCCTCTCCTTGACCTCTCAGTAACAGATGATCCACTTAACCACTTCCATCTTTGAAACTTTCTTTCCTCAGCTTTTACAATCTCCTCAGCCTAGAAAACTCTCACAAACTGGTAATACAGACCAGTAACGCCTGGAATATATAGAGGGGAGGGGCTTACACGAAGAGGGCCAAGCTTTCCACCTAGCCTTTTCTCCCTCCCTGCTCCCCTTAATTGGAACTGAGCTTTCAGGTGTCACATGTAGCAGTAGAGGGCTAGGAGGGGGTGTTCCCAGGTAGGAAGCATAGCTGTGGGCTACAAAGGGAAAATAAGTGCAGTAGAGAAACCTGGAAGATGCCACCTTCAAGTGATCCAAGTTAGCATCAATAATGGGACAAATGGCATCACTTGTCTCCTGATGTGAGGGAATGAATAGGACATATCTCCTACATGGTATTCGTACCAAAAACGCATAAACTGAATCTACTGATGAGGAAATGTCAAACAAACCTATGCTGAGGGTCTAGCCTGATTTCTTCAAAAATGTCAATGTCATCAAAGACAAAGAGGAGCTGAGGAACTGTTCCACATTAAAAGAGACTAAAGGGATATACCGGCTAAATGCAGCGACTGGGAAGTGGATTGCAAGGGGAAAGGGATTACTATAAAGAACATTACTGGGACAACTGGCAAAGTTTGAATATGTAGTTTATTAGGTAATAATATTAAGTAAGTGCTAAATTTCCTGAATTAACAACTATTGTGTGATTTACATAAGAGGTTCTCCTTGTTCTTAGGAGATACATGCTAAAGCATTTGGAAATAAAGAACCATGATATCTGCAATCTACTTTCAAAGGGTTCAGCAAACATAGTAATATATTTGATAAACAGAGATTCGTGAATCTGGGTAAAAGGTATTGAGGAATCTGTAGTATTCTTGCAACTCTTCTCTAAATAAGAAAACATTTCAAAATAAAACCTTTTTTAAAATGCTATAAAAAATAAATATATATCTCTAGAGGGGTGGTAGGATTTCACCTGATGTTCATTCTCTTCTTGAGCATATCTGCATTCTGAATTTTTTTAAAACACAAATGTAACATGTTCATAATCATAACAAAAGCTATTTTTATTTTGGAAGGAAAACTGATCTCATGCAATCTAGTATGGTCTAAAATGTATTTCTTTGAATTCTAGTTTCACAGGTTATTATACATATTAGGAATAGGAACATTTTGGTGGTCAGATGTGTTTCTTTTCTGCAGAACTTTTCAGAGCTTTAAACATGCTGTGCATATGCTGTAAATCTGCAAGAAGAGAATGTGTTATATCATATTTCCTAGACACAAAGATATGAAGTACAAATGAAAAAATAGCTTTTTATGAAAAAAAATCACCACTACAACAGACACACATGTAGTAAGATGAGTACCAATCTCAGAAACATAAAAATATTGGGAAAGTCACATACTAGAATTGAGAAAATATGGAATTATACAGGGTCTCTCAATCTTACTTGGCCATCGAACACTTTTTTCATGAGGAAATCTAAAGGACCTAGACTGCAAGGCCTAAGTCACCAGACAGCACACCTTGGCTGGTTCTGCAAAACAGAATCAACAACAACAAAAAAGCTGCCCATTTTTATAGCAACAAATTGAATCGCTTAATTCCCATCGCCCTCCAAGTTAACCTGACAAATGTACTTTAACTAGTTCTCCAAAAGTATTTTAAACATTAAATTGCCACTTGTCAGACTGGTTGGTTCTGAATTTCATCATGTATTAATGGCACCAATCTAGAGTCAGCTTTTCTTTAGTGCTATCTCTAAAAGTATTTTCAGAATTAGAGACCTTTAATTTTTTTATGCTTTTTTTTTTTTTTTTTTTTGGTGAGGAAGATCAGCCCTGAACTAACATCTTTTGCCAATCTTCCTTTTTTTTTCCCTCCCCAAAGCCCCAGGACATAGCCGTATATCCTAGTTGTAAGTCATTCTAGTTCTTTCACGCGGGATGCTGCCACAGAATGGCTTGATGAGCAGCGTGCAGGTCTGCGCCCAGGATCGGAACCGGTGAACCCTGAGTCACCGGAGCGGAGCACATGAACTTAACCAATCGGCCATGGGGCTGGCCACCTAATTTTTTATGTAAACTTAATTCTCGGTCAAGATGTCCTCGATGCTCTTGGTATTTTTAATCTCACATTGTTCTTTTTCACTCTTAACTTCAGTCTACAGAATATGTCAAAATGGGGGCCCACAGAGAACCTTTCTACACTGAAGTTTTTTTTCTTGGACTGATTCTTCAGGCCTAGAAGCTCTCTTTATTGGGCAAGTGACAGGGTAGCAAGTTCCTCCCCGGCTCTCAGTATCAAGAAGGGTTTGATTATAAAAGAGAGCTTCTCTAAACCTGTTCAGGAAAATAAATAGTAAAATATAAGTCTATCATTTTCATAGGACTACCTCATTGCCAGAAAGAGTCCTACAATCTTTCCCGTGTTGTCATGTACCTCTACTTAAAGGGCATAAAAGAATATCAGGAATCACTCTGAAGAATTAATCTAGCCCAACACACCCTTATAAAGAAGATTTAATAGTTTTTTGACCACCTTCTCAAAATTTATTTATCTTCAGTTTTCCTCTAATTCTGCAATTTTGTTACAGTTTTACCTAAGTTTCAAACAGATAATCACAATTTAAATTAAAAACAAAAACTTCACAATATAGAAAAAGCCTGACTGAAAGATAAATTGTACATCTCAAGTTAGCACAACAAAATCTGTTTGATAAACTGCCAAATAAATCTTTGAGTTGCCTCCCCTACCCTTGAACTGATTTCTTCTTTTAAGGGCATAACTAAGCTTTCATTCAGAATGCCGTATACCTCACACCGCGATTATTGCTCTTATCAAAATCAACCAGTTGTTCTCCTCAACTTGCCCTGAAATTTTAACTCCTCCAGAAAGCTCTCAATTGCACACTCTCTCTACAAACATTCCACCCATCACACTCTCTCTACAAACATTCCACCCATCTCTGGTATCCAATGCCCACAGCAACTCAAGGAGGAGTTTGCAATTTTAATACGTTCCAGAAACAGGAGTTGAAAAATGACGAATTCACGATGATGAGAGGAAATTCTGGAGGTTTTTAAAAAAGAAAAGATTCTATCTTATTACTGGACTGTAAGAAATATCACTAGCAATCTTTTTTCATACAATCCTAGAGTTCATTAACATTAAACCTTTGATCATGTAAGTAGAGTTGCATGACCCCATTTCATTACTGTTATTAAAAATAATGGTACCTACCCTGTATCTCCCAATCCATGAAGGAAAATCACCTACAAGAGAAAAAATTAATAAGCAATGCCCAAATAAACCCACACAGAATTGATACACACTAGCGTTGGTCAATTCTGGATGCCAGAATTACAGAACACTACCTTCAGCAAATCAAACTCCATAGAGCTCTCTTCAGTGGGAAAAATACTTAATTTCTCTCACTGTCGTTCCGAAGATAATTAATGTGCGGCTTTAGCACTTAAAGAGGTCCCAGTTAGACATTCTTAAGTGCAAATAACATTCTACGAAAAATAGTTTGTTTCAAGTCAAACCATGCAAGTCTCATGTAAACTGTAGACTTTTTCCATCACAAAAAGGAGCTTCCGGGGGTAAAAATACATTTGAGCTCCTCGTACACGGTTTTCTAAAAAACAGCACCTGTGATGTCATAAGTTGCCAATCTTCAAACTTCTTTAATTCAGGACACGAGTGCAAGGTAAGAAAATAAAGTCATTTTCTTGAGGACTTCAGACTTCCCTCACCCACAAACAAGAGAGAAACGAGCAACGGAGCCACCTCGAGTTAGGGCGCCTGGCCGCTAACGCCGGTCCCTACAAGCTGGGGCCGGCGGCGGGGTCCCGGGGGACCCGGGCCGCACTCGCTCCGCAATGCAGAGGGCTCGGGGCTGACGGGGGCGGGCGCGCTGATCCTCCGGCCCGGCCGCAGCCCCGGCGCCCTCCCGACACCGACCACCCCGGCCCACGCCGGACCCGGCGGAGGGAACCCACCCACCGGCCGCCAGGCGGTCCGCGACGCCAACCCCGCGCGAGGGGCAGTGGTGAGCAGCGGGCCGAGGGTCCCCTCCGAGCCCCGGCTGCCGCCACTCACCGCAGCAGTGGCCTTCCGGGCGGCGGGGATGATGGCGGGAAGCGGGGCAGACATGTTATTACCGCACATACACCGGCTCGACCGACAACGCGCGTCGCAGGCGGAAGGGAGAGAGGGCGCCCGGCCGCGGCCCAACGGCGTGCGAGCGGCGAGTCCCGGCCCGCCCCACCGGGCGCGCGCTCAGGCGCGTGCGCGCCAACGCGGCCGCGCACCGCCCTCGGCCGGCTCCGCGCGCCCGCGCTCCCCTCGAGGGACCTGTCACCCTGCCCCTCCCCCGCCGCTCTCCTTTCTCCGCGCGTCACAATGTCCGGCTTCTCGGTTGGCCAGATGGGCTGCGACTGAACCGCGGCCGGAGCTGACCTTCTTTTCCCCCGGCCTGCGCATGCCCGGTGTCGGCGGCCCGGCGGCGCTCTTTCCTGCCGGGCGTCCGGGACACCCTGGGGGAGACGCTCTCAGCCCCAGCGGGACTGCGTGGTCCCTGGAGCCTGGGCTTGCCTTCCGCTCCTGGGGCGCGGTAGTGAAAAGAATGAGCCCCAAAGCCAGTCATCCGCAACCCCACATACTCCTTTGTTTCCTGAAGCCGGGGTGGACTCGTTTGCGCTGGGAGAGGTCGCTCGAGCTTTCGCTGTATTTCCGTTTGGGGCTACACCAGTGTGCAGTTTTGGAGTCGACTCCCCTCCTCCTTTAAACTTCAGCTGAAAGAGAAAACATTCAGTTGTCACCGAGAATGCACAACTTATTGATCGATGGATAGTGACATAGTACTGATTTAAGCATGAGACTAGACGGCCCCTTTTCTGCACAGGTGGGTCAATGCATATTAAATACATGGTATGATCTGGGAAAGCGCAAGAGATCGAAACCCGTAGAACCAAAATGGCCAGACCTTCCGAAGTTTATCGTTCAGTGGAGAAAGTTAAATGATATACACAGTCCTTAGGGAGTACAGTGTAAGATAGGGAAAGAAGCTGGTGAACAAAAGGCTTTAGAACAAACACACACACACTCCACTTTAATTCATATGATAACCAGAATGCAGTCGTACTGTTTTTTATCTTTCTTGTCTTGGATTTGAGTGCTGAGAATTTGGGGGGCTCTCAAAAATGTTAAATTGATGCTGATTTATTGAAAATGATAATGTGACATTTCACTTATGAGTCTACAATTATGTCAGGCTTTTAAGTACTTGGTTGTGATTTAAGTATTTGGTTGTGATGTTAATAGAGACTAAAACTATCTTTAGCTCTTATGTCAACCTAAATGAAGCGGTCTAGGGGGCAAGCTCAAAAATGAGTTTATTTGGGAATAGCCGAGGAATTGCAATTCTGGACGTGCAAACTATGGTGAACCATAGGCAAGTTGGAAGAGACGAGGGGAAAGTTAGTTTTTATTAGGTGTTAGGAGGAAATTAAGGGGGGTTATTTAGAATAAAAGTTCATTGGAGAAGAACAAGAGTGTGAGGTTGTGATGGTTTCTTATTGGCTGTAAGGGGTGATTAATGCATTGTCGCTGCGGTAGGGACGGATCTTCCTTCCTTTTCTTAAAAGCACAGGAGATGAAATTCCTAGGTGAAGATGTCCTCCGTTGCACCAGCAGAAAAGTTACATTCTTATCATCTCGGATAAGAAGTTGAGACTGAGAGAATTTTATACAAATAGGCCTCGTTAAAATAATTCTTATCGTGGGGCTGGCCCCGTGGCCGAGTGGTTAGGTTCGCGCGCTCCGCTGCAGGCGTCCCAGTGTTTCGTTGGTTCGAGTCCTGGGCGCGGACATGGTACTGCTCGTCAGACCACGCTGAGGCAGCGTCCCACGTGCCACAACTAGAAGAACCCACAACGAGAAATATACAACTATGTACTGGGGGGCTTTGGGGAGAAAAAGGAAAAAATAAAATCTTAAAAAATAATAATAATAATAATAATTCTTATCGTCCATCTTCCTGCCAGTTAAGCAGGCAGCAATGAGTGGTATGTACGTGAGAGGTCCCCCTTCAGGGTTTCATGACTCCATTTTAAAAGAGGTTTTCCTTTATTTTCACACTTACTATGAACAAAACATGTTCCAAGACACTACTAGTCTGAGTTTTTCTGTGATGGAATATGTAGAGTTCCAGGTGCCACCAAGCGGTTCTATCAACTGACTTCCGTTAGTTGGGAGTAGGACAGCTCAATTTTATCGAGAGACATGCACAGCATAACAGCGTTTGGGTCAAGGACGGAGGGCATATAGGAGGGTGGTCCCGTAAGATTAGTACCATATAGCCTAGGTGTGTAGTAGTCTATACCATCTAGATTTGTGTGAGTACACTCTATGATGAATTGTGTACGTACGCTCAATGATGAAACTGCCTAACACATTTCTCAGAATGTATCCCCATCATTGAGCAGTGCGTGGCTATATTTCTGTCATCCTCCCCTCTTAGCCAGTCCAAATGCTGCTATTCCTGCAAGATTCACCGAAGTCTTACATCCTCTAAGGAACCTTAGTGTTCTAATTAATCTCTTTGTCCCCCAGATAAGAGAAAGAAAGAAATATAGTAATAGAAAAAAGACAAAATTAGCATTATTTTCAGAGGATGATTATGCTAAGGTGTTTAAAGCAAAAGCCAACTGAGTAAATTTGAAGATCTAAGTGGCTCTATTCAACAATTCATGAATTGAGCAGCATCCCAGCTAGCAAGTAGAAGGGAGGTCCAAGGAGCTATGCAAAGTGGAAGGCTGTTATGGGCAGAAGGGACAGAATAAAGGAAGTTTCTAGCAAAGAGCAGATTCAGGCAAGATCACCTTCCTTTGGGGAAGAGTAGTGTGGGAATCTATGAGGCAGATTACTCACTCATGCCGACCAGGTAATTCCAGATTGACTAGCTAAAGGTCACATTCCTGTGAGAGACTGAAAGTGCAATTAAGTCTTGATTTATTGATGTGGGACTTAGCACAAGTGACACCATTTTGTTCCTGTTTTTTCTTTTTTAACAGTTCTCCCCCTTTGCATGAGACTCTTAGCATAACTTGAAAGATGTGATCAAAATTTAAGGCATTAGTGCCACTCTCAGCTACCGCTCTGTTGGTCTCGCAGCTTTTACTGTTTCTCCGTGTTATAGTCACAGGTCATGATGAGGTTTTCTGCTGAATCCTGTGGTATTCACAGGTCACGACTTCACATTCATTTGCTTGATGGTTAGCAGCTGCAAACACGCATTTAAAGCTTTTGAGAGAATGCAGTGCATCAGGGAGATTACTATGACTATTACTGGTAGGATAATTCCCATGTCTGGAGTGCACTTCAGAGCCATGGTCCCCAAGACCCAAACCAATCAAAATCCAATAAGTCAAAGAAATACTCTGTTGAAGGAGTCACCTTTTTAAGCCAAGTGGCGTACTCAGTGATTTTATGTAACTAAATTTCAGCTTCCCCAGAAGTGTTAATCCAGGTGCAGCAGGTGGTGGCCACAGCACAGACACATCCTTGCTCAGCTAACAAATGATCAAGGGCTGTCATATTATCAAGAACTGCTTTGAGCTGAGAGTCTAGAGATTTTCATTGGGCAGCTATTGCTTTAGCAGTGAATTCTGCAATACTTTCAAGAGTTAAGGAGGGATTTCTGATCACAGCCTCATTTGTACTCACTCCTAACAAAGGAAGTAGGGACCTGCCAAAAGAAGCACATCCTGAATCATGAAGGCCTCCTGGCAGGTCTTTTCTAATTGGATGATTAGGGAAGTTGACCAATGAAGTGTCTTAGCCTATTTGAGAACAGTTTAGTGGCACAGTTAGATAACCTAAGGGGCATTGCCCAGTTATGTGTTAGCCATCTAAGCATTTATAGGTCCAAGGAGAATGATCACCACCACCGATGAAATTAAATCCTGTTGGGGCATAAACCATTACTGCTCAGGTGGCATTGTTCATGGGTTCCAGCATCATGAACAGATTGGAGTTTTTGATGATGAATCCAGCTGTCTGAAAGGTTGCTCTCCCTTAGTAATGGCTTGGGAGATATGATGGTGGCATTATCTTGCCAGGCCAATGCCAGAGTAAAGGAAAGAAAGAGAGGAAGAAAGTGTTTCGTGTTTAGTTAAAATGGGAAATCTTGATCTGGTGTCTTGGGTGGAAGCAGTCTACGTCAATGTCAGCTGCTTCTCCTGCTCATCAGTTTGATTCAGAGGTCTTCAGTGTTTGTAAAGGACCAGAGGTCAGGAGGAGCTTTCTTCCACTGTGAGATGTGTAGCCAAGGTTTAAGTCCTGGAGGTTTGGCTGCCATCTGGGTCGGGAGGAAGACCTAGTATAGTCCTTCCCAAGGAGATTCAAGGACAGTCTTTGGTCTCAGTGATTCCAAATCAGAAGGATGGGAGGAAATAGGAAACATTAGGTTGGAGAGTGGTAGCCAGATATTTGAGAAAATTAGAAGAATTTAGGATCCAGTTCAGTTTACAGGTATATAACAAAACCTCAAAGACAATTAACAGGGTTAGAATCTAAATATCTACAAAGGTGCAAACATAATTTTTCTCTCTACAATTACCCCATTTTTTACCAAAGATAATCACAGTAAAACTAATTCGTTTGTATTAAACTTGGCCTGATTATTTACATGAGTGTAGCAAGAATGGTGATTGACCACATAAGCTCTTTTAAGACTGCTTTGCTGGAACTTTTTATAAGGAATCTCAGATTTGACTCTTCCAAAGCCTCTGAGGCCAGGAAGCCAAGCCAAGTTTCAAGCAGTTCCTTACAGCTGTCTGGTCATGTCTGAATCTATGCATATCTCTCTCAAATATGACATTCCAGTCAAAGCCTTGGTAACATAGCCAATGTTTTCAATTGTACCCTGTTACAAGGAGAACAGATTCTTATTGAAATTATGCAAGTAACTTACTATATTGCCATGAAAAGAACACTTGAGTTTCTAAATTCTGGAGGGATCATACAGGGAGAAAAAGTAAATGTTTCATCTTTGTTTACAAAGGTATACTTTACCAATTGTAAATCATAGATAGCTTAAGAGAAAAAGTTTCCTTAAATCTGGAAAAACAAAACACTTAAGAACCAGAAATGTTTCAAGCAAGAAGTCATAAAAATTATAACTATCCTTCTCAGCTTATTCAGTCCCAGGTTATTAATTCTTGTTCTGCTTGAACCCAGTTGTTTCTTTTAGTTCTGGAAATTCTTTTAATCTTAAAAACTAATTCTAAAATTCATAAACATGGGAAAGTAGACATGTAGGAGTATCCAGGAATGTTAAAAAAGAAATAGAGTAATTGGCAGTTTATTGAAGGAGATTAGAATGCACCTCCCAAAATATGCCATATGGATTATTTTGAGTTAAGGCCATTGAGAATCAACAGATACAGAAAGAAGCCTTCTTGGAGATTCTTTATCTGACTAAGAGCAGAAACTTCTAAAAACTGAGGGCTGCCATAAATCTCTTCTCCTAAGGAGTTTTATGGCTATGAAGAAGACAGAAAATCGGCACCAACATGAGCCTGCACAAACAAATTTTAATAAATAACCTTTATCTTTCCTTAGGTTCCCCCTATATTTACCTTCTCACAATTTACCACCCTTAGAAGCTCAAACCTCTTTTCCTTTGTCTTGTCATTTCTTCACAAATTTATTTCCCTTTGTTAAAATGGTAACAGTCTGCCTCTTTAGGATTTTCATGTCATTTCTGAGGCCCCTCCACCATATGCATATGAAATAAACCTTTTTCTCCTGTTAATCTGTCTTTTGTCAGTTCAATTTGCAAGACCCCAGTTATTGAACCTGAGAAAGTAAAGGAAAAAAATTTTTCCCTCCTCATCAACATCATCTAGAATAACAAAAATTACAAGAGTAAATTACCAATGTAGGAAAGGATAAGCGGATCAGGTCACTTACTGAATGCCCTTAGTTACTCAGATTTATTTCTAGAACAGAATTAAAACTCCAGGAAAAAAAAAAGCACACGGGAGAAATAAGTACATATTAGAGGTGGCATTTCAAATCAGTGGAAAGTGATAATTTTTCAGCAAATGATATTAAAGTAATTGGCTACATTTGGGAGAAAATTCAGGTGGTTCCTCCATTATTCCTCCCACCAAATTTTAGTCAGTATCCAGAAATTCAAATGACTAACATTTACAAGGAAGTGCCCAACTTTTCTAATAATTAAAGAAGTACAAATTAAAACAATTTATTACTTTAGATCCATGATATTGGAAAGAGTGGAACAAGCTTAAATTGCGTACACTGCTAATGGTGTGTGGTATAAAAGTGAATGACCCTGAAGAACAATTTGGGAAGATCCAGTAAAGTGGCAGATGTGCATAGCTATGACCCAGCAACTCTACTCTGGGGGCCTACTTTGGAAACCCTCACATGTACGTACACAGAGAGACATATAAGAATATTAACTGCAGCGCTCTTTCTAAATTGAAAACTGAGAACAACCTAGACACTCATCAACAAGAAAACAGATAAATTCATTTATATGTGAAAACACGTTAAAGTACCATATATTGTTTCTTTCCGATGTTTTATTAAGATATGTGATGTACAATGAACTGCACATACCTAAAGTGTACAATTTGATAAATTTTGTTTTATTATATACTACTCAAACTATAACCACAATCAAAATAGGGAACATATCCATCACACACAAAACTTCTCTTGCTCCTTTGTAGTCTATCCCTGTCTCTTCCCTCTGTGCCCCATCCCCAGGAAACCTCTGATTATTTTGTCACAATAGATTTGTTTGCATTTTCTAACACTTCTTTCTCTCAGCATCACTGTTTAGAGATTCATCCATGTTGTTGTATCAGTTGTCATTTCTTTTATTGCTAAGTAGCACCCATTATATAGATATAACACAATTTGTTTATCTGTTCCCCCGCTGCTGGGCTTTTGAGTTGTTTCCGGTTTGGGGCTATTACAAATAAAGCTGCTATAAAGAATCTTGTACAAGTTTTCATGTGCATGTATGTTCACATTTCTCTAGGAGTGGGACTACTGAATCAACTGGAAGGTGAAGTCTTGACTGTTTAAGAACCTGCCAAAATGTTTTCCAAAATAGTTAGTTTAAACATCTGATCAAATCTTTTGCCCATGTGATAAACTGGATTGTCTTATTATTATTGAGTTGTAAGAATTTTATGTCTATTCTAGATACAGTTACTTTGTCAGATACATGTTTTGAAAACACTTTCTCTCAATCTGTGGCTGGATCGTCTATTTTCTTATGTGTCTTTTAAGGAACAAAAATTTTTAATTTTCATGAAGTCAAATTTATTGACTTTTCTTTTATAGTTTATGCCTTTTATTTTAGTTTATGCTTTATTTAAGAAATTTTTGCTTAACCCAACATCACTAAGATTTTCTCCTATATTTTCTTCTAGAAAATTTATAATTTTGGCTCTTATATTTAGACACTTATTATGATCCATTTTGAACTAATATTTCCATATGGTGTGAAACAACGATTAAGACTTTTTTTTGCGTATGGCTCTCCAATTTCCTATCACCATTTATTGAAAAGATTATCATTTCCTCTTTGAATTCTCTTGGCTTGTTTGTCAAAAATCATTTGTCCACAGGATAACCACATAAAAAGAATGAAGTTGTACAGCAATCTCATACCATATACAAAAATTTACTCAAATGGATCAAAGAGCTAAATGTAAGAGCTAAACCTATAAACTCTTACAAGACTACGTAGATTTAAGTCTTTGTGACCTTGGATCAGGCAATGGTTTCTCAGATTTGAATAGACATTTCTCCAAAGAAGATATACAAATGGCCAATAAACACATGAAAAAATACTCAACATAATTAACTAATAGGGAAATGCAAATTAAAACCAAATGAGATACCACTTCACATTTGCTTGGATGGCCATAATCACAAAAGACAGGTAAGTGTTGGCTAGGGTGTAGAAAAATTGGAACATTCATGCTGTTGGGAATGTAAAATAGTGCAGCTGCTTGGGATATTTTCCAAAGTCTGGCAGTTCTTCAAAAGGTTAAACATAAAGTTACCCAGCAATTTCACTCCCAAGTATATAACGAAGATAACTGAAAACGTATGTCCTCGCAAAAACTTGTAAACAAATGCTCATAGCAGAATGATTTGTAAAAGCCCCAAAGGGGAAGCAAATGTCCATCAACTCATGAATAAATAACCAAAAGGTGGTATATCCATACAATGAAATATTACTAAGCAAGGAAAAGAAATGATACATGCTGCAACATTGAAAGCATTAAACTAAGTGAAGAATCCAGTCACAAAAGACCACATATTGTATGATACCATTTATGTGAAATGTCTAGAATAGGTGAGTCCATTGAAACAGAAAGTAGATTGGTGGCTGCCTAGGGCCAGGGTAGGAGGATTTAGGAGGAAATGGGGAGTGACTGCTAATTGATACAGGGTTTCTTTTGTGGGTGACCTAAATTTTCTAAAATTAAATAGTAATGATGGTTGCGCAACTCTCTGAATATACTAAAAACCATTTAATCATACATTTAAAATGCGTGAATTGTACTGTATGTGAATTATATCTTAATAAAACTGTTATTTTAAAAATCTATTGTCCATAAATTTGTGAGTCTACTTCTGAACTCTCTATGGTGTTCCACTGACCTGTGACTATTCCAATACCACATTGTCTGGATTACTGTCTCTTTATGATAAGCTTGGAATCAAGTAGTTTTAGTCCTTCTACTTTGCTCTTCTATTTCCAAGTTGTTTTGGCTATTCTATATCCTTTGTAGTTCCATATTCATTTTAGGGTTGACTAATTTATTTCTCCAAAGAACCTATTGAGATTTTCATTGAGATTCTCTCAAATCTACAGGTCAATTTGAGGAAAAATTCCAACTGAGTCTTCCGATCCATGAACCAGTATCTCTCTCCATTTATTAAGATAATCTTGGATTTCTGTCAGCAATGTTTTACACTTCTCAGTGTTTAGTCCTGAATATCTTTTCTCAGATTTATTCCTAGAAAATCCATGTTTATGTTATTGAAAATGGTACTTTAAATTTCAGTTTGACCATTTATTGCTAGACATAGAACTGTAACTAATTTTTGCATATTGACCTCGTATCTGCAATCTTGCTATACTCACTTAAAAGTTCTAGTAGCTTTTATTTGTAGATTCCTTAGGGTTTTCTTAGACAATTATGCACTTGAAAATAAAGACAGTTTTACTTCTTTTCCAATCTGCATGTTTGATTTTTTCTTTTGCCTTACGGTACTGTCTAGGACCTCCAATAGAAGTGGTAGGTAAAGATTGTTGCTTCATTCCAGATCTTAGGGTAAAAGCATTCAGTCTTTCATCCTGAAATATAATGTCAACTTTAGGGTTTTTGTAGATACTCTTTATCAGGTGGAAAGAATTCCCTTTTATTCCTTGTTTGCTGAGAGTTATTGTACTGAATGAATCTTTGTGCATCGAATGTTTTTATATATATATTAAAATGATTATATTTTCTTTAGTTTGTTAATATGGTAAACTATATTAATTGATTTTAACGTTAAGTCAACTTTGCATTCCTGGGTTAAACCCCACTTGGTCATGATATATTTTGTTTTTTCAGTCAATTCATGATAAGTTGTTTGTTCAAAAATTGTGAAGAATTTTTCCATCTATTTTCATGAGGGATATTGGTTTATAGTTCTTTTTTCTTGTAATGTCTTTATCTGGTTTTGGTATCAGGATAATGTTGACTTCATAAAGTGAGTTGGACAGTATTCCTTCCTCTTTAAAAGTCTGGAAGATTTTGGTTAGAACTTATACTCCCTCCTGGGATGTTTGGAAGAAGGTGAGGGGGGAATAGGGAAATGCTCGTCAAAGGGTACAAACTTGTAGTTATAAGACAAATAACCTTTGGGTCCTATTGTACAGCATAGTGATTATAGTTAATAATACTGTATTGTATACTTGAAATTTTTTAAGAGAGTAGTTTTGTTTGAGGAAGATTAGCTCTGAGCTAGCATCTGCCACCAATCTTCCTCTTTTTGCTGAGGAAGATTGGCCCTTAGCTAACATATGTGCCCATCTTCCTCTACTTTACATGTGGGACGCCTGCCACAGCATGGCTTGATAAGTGGTTCCCATGTCCGTGCCCAGGATCCGAACCGGTGAACCCTGGGCCGCTAAAGCAGAGCACGCAAACTTAACTGCTATGCCACTGGGCCAGCCCCAAGACAGCAGATCTGAAGTGTTCTCACCACACACAACAAAAAAGTAACTATGATGGATGTGTTAGTTAACTTGACTGTAATAATCATTTCACAATGTATATGTATATCAACTGTTTGCATTGTACACCTTAAGTACATGCAATTTTTATTGTCAATTATACTTCTGTAACGTTCGAAAAAAAATGTTTAGTAGAATTCACCCATAAAGTCATCTAGGCCTGAAGTGGAAATCAATTTCCTTAGTAGGCATAAAGCTAGTTATGTTCTTTATATCTTTGTATTAAGGATAAAAAAACAGCTTTATTGAGATATAATTTACACACCATAGCACTCACCCATTACAAGTGTACAATTCAGTGGGTTTTGATATATTACATTATTGATTTTTTAAAATTGTGGTAAAATATATTCAACATAAAATTTGTCATTTTAACCATTTTTAAGTGTACAATTCAGTAGCACTAATTCCATTCAAAATGTTGTGCAACTTTCACCACTATTTTCAAAACTTTTTCATCACCCCAAACAGAAAGTCTGTAATTGTTAAGCAATAAATCTCCGCCCTACCCTCTCTCTAACCCCTGGTTATGTCTAATCTACTTTCTATTTCTATGAATTTGCCTATTCTAGATACTTCATATAAGTGGATTCATACAGTATTTGTCCATTTGCATGGCTTATTTCATTTAGCATAATGTTTTTAGTGTTCGTCCATGTTGTGTCATGTATCAGATCTTTATTCCTTTTTATCATTGAATAATATACCTTTGTACATATACACTACATTTTGCTTATCCTTTCATCTGTGGATGGACACTTGCATTGTTTTCACCTTTTGGTTTTAGTGAATAATGCTTCAATGAACATTGACATAAAAATATCTGTTTGAGTCCCTGCTTTGAATTCCTTTGGATATATACTTTCAGCTTTCAACATCTGACCACGATGCGTCTTGGTGTAGCCCTCCTTTCATTTATCCAACTTAGAGTTTGTTGAGCTTCAGGGATATATATTGTTTTTATCATATTTGGGAAGTTTTCGATCACTACATAGTCAATATTTTTCTGCTCTTTTCTCTCTCTCTCCTCTCCTTCTGTTACTTCCATTACACATATGTTGGTGTGCCTAATGGTGTTCCACAATTCTCTAAGGCTCTGTTCATTTTTCTTCATTCTTTTTTCTCTCTGCTCCTCAGATTGCATAATCTCCATCAGTCTGTGTTTAAGTTTTCTAGTTTGTCCATCTTTCGGTTCAGATTTATTGTTGGGCTCCTTTAGTGAGTGATTGTCCAGCCACACCCTTGATGTTCTCTCCAGAACAGATTTTCTCATTTTTTTGCAATGTACATAGGTTGAGAACTTTGAAATCTTCAATTTTGGTTTCTTTTTCTAACTTGCACCTCAAAACTCTTCCAGCCTCTACCCATTCCCCAGTTCTGAAGCCACTTCCACAATTTTAAGTATCTGTTACAGCAGCACCCTACATCCTGGTACCAAAATCTGTATTAGTTTGCTAGGCTGCCTTAACAAATTACCACAGACTGGGGGGCTTAAACTACAGAAATTAATTTTTTCACAGTTCTGGAGGTGAGGAGTCCAAGATCAAGTTGTGGGCAGAGCTGTTTCTTCTGAGGCCTCTCTCCTTGTTTTGTAGGTTACTGTCTTCTCCCTGTGTCTTCACGAGGTCTTCCCTTTAGACGAGTCTTTGTCCAAATTTCTTCTTCTTGTTTGGACACCAGTCATCTTGGATTAGTGCCCATCCTAATGACCTCATTTTAGCTTAATTACCTCATTAAAGACCTTTTCTCCAAATACAATCACATTATGAGGTACTGGGAGTTAGGACTTCAACATACGAATTTTTCAGGAACACAATTCAGCCTGTGACATACTTCCTGGTATGGAACCTGCATCCTGTCAGCAAGCTGGTGTGTGGGTACTCAGGGCCCAGTGTTTTCAACCTGCTACTACCTGTGGTAGAGTTCCACCTTACAAGTAGGGGCTACTTGGGGTAACAGAGCCCCAGTCCTCTTGGCTACATTTGCCTGGAATAGAACTTCTGCAACATGAAGCTGAGAACATTAGAGACTGCAGCAGCCTGCTCTCCCAGGGAGAAACTCTCACCCTAGACTGCGAGCTAAGAGGAGAGAGAGGGTCTCATTTTCTTGTAAAGCTAGATCACTCCAACTTGTAGGAGGGGTGGAGGTAGGAGTGGGACATGGCTCAAATGGCACAGACTTGCTATTCTTACCCAGATTTACTAGATTTTCCTGAGTAAATGTTTTTTAATTTGCTGTATGCCATTAGGACAATTTCCAGAAAATTTAAATTTAAAAATAATAATAATTTTTACTGTTTTTAGGATTAGCCCTGAGCTAACATCTGCTGCCAATCCTCCTCTTTTTTTGCTGAGGAAGACTGGCCCTGAGCTAACATCTGTGCCCATCTTGCTCTACTTTATATGTGGGATGCCTACCACAGCATGGCTTGCCAAGTGGTGCCATGTCCACACCCAGGATCCGAACCGGCGAACCCCGGGCCGCCAAAGTGCAATGTGCGAACTTAACCACTGTGCCACAGGCTGGCTCCAATTTTGATCATCTAAATGATCGTTTCATGGGGAAATGTTCTGCCGAGCTCCTTATACCACCATTCTGGAAGTCCTGTCTCTATTACTTCTTGAGTCAACTTGGCTAGTTTGTGTCTTTCAAGGAATTTGTCTATTCAATCTAAGTCATTAGTTTGTTGGCGTAAAATTGTCTACTATATTCCCATATCACTTTTAATGTTTGAAGGTTCTGTAGTGATGTCTTCTCTCTCTTTCCTGATATTATTTATTTGTGTCTTTTCTCTTTTTTATCCTTATTGGACTTGCTTGAGATTTGTCAATTTTATTGATCTCAGACAAATCGTTTTTGGTTTAATTGGTTTTCTCTCTTTTTGTCATTTTTGGTTGTTTTTTATTTTTATTGATTTCTTCCTTTTATTTACTTTTTTCCTACTTATTTGGGTTTATTTTGCTGTTCTTTTTCTGGCTTCTTAAGCTTTAACCATAGTTTTGAGAATTTTCTTCTCTTCTAATATGAGTTTTTAATGCTATAAATTTTCCTCTAAGAACGGCCTGGCTATACCCCACAAATTTTGATATGTCATGCTTTCATTTCCATTCTATTCAAAATATTTTAAAATTTCTTCTGGGATTTGTTCTTTGATGCATGAGTTATTTAGAAATACGTTTAGATTCCATACATATGCGGATTTTTCAGTTATCTTTTTTTTAAAGATTTTATTTTATTTCCTTTTTCTCCCCAAAGCCCCCCCCCCCCATACATGGTTGTATATTCTTCATTGTGGGTCCTTCTAGTTGTGGCATGTGGGACGCTGCCTCAGCGTGGTTTGACGAGGAGTGCCATGTCCGCGCCCAGGATTCGAACCAACGAAACACTGGGCCGCCTGCAGCGGAGCGAGCGAACTTAACCACTCGGCCACCGGGCCAGCCCCTTATCTTTTTTATTTTTAAAGATTTTATTTTTTTCCTTTTTCTCCCCAAAGCCCCCTGGTACATAGTTGTAGATTCTTCGTTGTGGGTCCTTCTAGTTGTGGCGTGTGGGACCCTGCCTCAGCGTGGTTTGATGAGCAGTGCCATGTCCGCGCCCAGGATTCAAACCAACGAAACACTGGGCCGCCTGCAGCGGAGCGCGCGATCTTAACCACTCGGCCACGGGGCCAGCCCCTCAGTTATCTTTCAAATACTGTTTTCTCTGAGTTTGAAAATTTTTGTAATTGAGGTCACATTGGTTTTTAATATTGTGTAAATTTCAGGTGTACATCATTATATTTCAGCTTCTATATAAGTTACATCACGTCCACCACCAAAAGTCTAGTTTCCATCTGTCACCATATATATGTGCCCCTTTACCCCTTTTGGCCTTCCCCCACCCTCTTCTCCTTTGGTAACCACCAATCTGTTCTCTGTTTCTGTGTGTTTGTTTGTTTGTTTATATTCCACATGAGTGAAATCATACAGTATTTGTCCTTCTCTGTCTAACATTTCACTTAGCATAATACCCTCAAGGTCCATCCATGTTGTTGCAAATGGCACAATTCCGTCTTTTTTATGGCTGGGTAGTATTCCATTGTGTACATATACCAGATCTTTATCCATCATCTGTTGATGGGCACTTAGGTTGCTTCCCGGTTGTGGCTATTGTGAATAATGCTGCAATGAACATAGGGGTACATGTATCTTTTCAAATTAGTGTTTTCATCTTCTTTGCATATCTACCCCGAAGTGGAATAGCTGGATTGTATGGTAGTTCTATTCTTAATATTTTGAGAAATCCCCATACTGTTTTCCATAGTGGCTGTAGCAGTTTGCATTCCCACGGGCAGTATATGAGGCTCCCCTTTTCTCCACATCCTCTGCAACTCTTGTTATTTCATGTCATTTTAGTAATAGCCATTCCGATGGATGTGAGGTGATATCTCATTGTAGCTTTGGTTTGCATTTCTCTAATTATCAGTGATGTTGAACATCTTTTCTTTTCTTTCCTTTTTGGAGAAGATTAGCCCTGAGCTAACTTCTGCTGCCAATCCTCCTTTTTTTGCTGAGGAAGACTGGCCCTGAGCTAACATCCGTGCCCATCTTCCTCTATTTTATGTGGGATGCCTGCCACAGCCTGGCTTGAGAAGCATTGTGTAGGTCTGCCCCCGGGATCTGAACTGGAGACCCCAGGTTGCCAAAGTGGAAGGTGTGAACTTAACCGCTGTGCCAACGGGCCGTCCCCTGAACATCTTTTCGTGTGCCTGTTGGCCATCTGTAAATCTTCTTTGGAAAAATGTCTGTTCATATCCTCTGCCCATTTTTTGATTGGATTGTTTGTTTTGTTGTTGTTGAGTTGTGTGAGTTCTTTATATATTTTGGAAATTAACCCCTTATTGGATATATGACTTGCAAATACTTTCTCCTAGTTGGTGGGTTGTCTTTTCATTTTGTTGATGGGGAAGACTTTTAGTTTGATGTAGTCCCATTTGTTAATTTTTTTCTTTGTTTCCAGTGCCTGAGGAGACATGGTATTCAAAAAGATACTGCTAAGACTAATGTTGAAGAGCATACTGCCTATGTTTTCAGCTAGGAGTATTATGGTTTCCTGTCTTACATTCATCTCTTTAATCCATTTTGAGTTGATTTTTGTGTATGGTGTAAGATAATAGTCTACTTTCATTCTTTTGCATGTGGCTGTCCAGTTTTCCCAACACCATTTATTGAAGAGACTTTCCTTTCTCTATTGTCTGTACTTAGCTCCTTTGTCGAAAATTAGCTGTCCGTAAATGTGTGGTTTTATTTCTGGACTCTCAGTTCTGTTCCATCGAGCTGTGTGTGTGTTTTGTACCAGTACCATGCTGTTGTGATTACTGTAGTTTTGTAGTATGTTTTGAATTCAGAGATTGTGATACCTCCAGCTTTGTTGGTTTTTCTCGAGATTGCTTTGGCTTGTTGTTAGTTTCTAATGTAATACCATTGTGGCCAGAAAGCATAGTTTTTATTATTTGAATTCTTTTACATTTATTGAGACTTTCTTTACGGCCGATCTTACAGTCTATCTTGGTCAGTGATCCAGTTGTATTTGGGAAAAATGTTAGGTAGAATGTTGGTTGATAGAGTTATTCAAGTCTTCCTTTACTGATTTTTCTGTCTACTTCATTTGTCATTTATTGAGAGAAGGGTATTGACATCTCTAATAGTGGCTATAATTGTGGATTGGTGCAGTTCTTTTAATTTTATCATTTTCTGTTTTATGTATCTTGAAGTTCTGTCATTAGGTGAATATGTATTTAGTGTTGTTGTTCTTTTCCATACAATTTGACAGTCTCTACCTTTTCGTGACAGTCTCTATCTTTTCATGTTTCAAAAATCTCTACCTTTTGATTTTTTTTACAGCATTCACAGTTAAAATGATTACTGGTTGTTGTGATTAAAGTGGTTAAATGTACCATTGTGCTATTTATTCATTCTATCTCTTATTTGTGATCTCTTTGTATTTTTTTTCTGCCTTCTTTTAGAAGGCAGAAAATTTTACATTTTCGAATTCCATTTAATCTCCTTTATTCACTTGTTAGGAATAAGTCAATATTCTTTTCATATTATCTGTACTCTTTGTTTTCTTTATTTTATAAGTTGTTTTAGGGTTTATATTAGACATCTTTCACTTATTACGCTCTACCTTCTGATCATATTATTATCCTTCATGTATAGTATAAGCTCATTACAATAGTTTACTTTCATTTCGCCTTTCCTAGATTTTAGGTTATTGTGGATATACATTTTATTTCTACATATATTAGTAACCCCACATGCATTGTTACATTTTTGTTTTAACCGGTCAGTAATGTTTTAAAGATATTTAAAAATTAGGGAAAAGTGTATTTTGTATTTACTCACAAACTTTCCGTTTCCAGTGCTCTTTATTTCCTTGTGTATATCCAGATTTATAGTTGGTATCATTTTTCTTCTGTCTGGAGGATTTTCTTTAATATTTATTATAATGCTGGGCTGCTGGTGATGAATTTTAGCTTTGATATGTCTGAAATAGTATTTATTTCATTTTCATTTCTGAAATGTATGTTTACTGTATATAGAATTCTGGGCAACCATTATTTTTCTTTCAGCTCTTTAAAGGTGTTGCTCCATTGTCTTCTGGCTTTCATTCAATCCAGTGAGAAGTCTGCTGTAATTCTTATTTTTCTTCTGTACACGTGTCTTTTTTTGGGCTGCTTTTAAGTTTTTTCCTTATCACTGATTTTAAGCAATACGATTATGATGTGCATTGGTGCAGTTTTCTTTGTTTCTTCTGCTTGGGGTTCATTGAGCTTCTTGGAAATATGAGTTTATGGTTTTCATTAAATTTGGAAAAATTTCATCCGTAAGTCCTTCAAAATTTTTTGTCCTATCCCTCTCCTCCTTTTTGGGAGTGCAGTTATATCTATATTAGGGCACATGATGTTTTTCTATAGCTCACTGATATTTGTTTTTTTCCAATCTTTCCTCTCTCTCATTTTAGATGATTTCTGTTGTCTTTAAGTTCATTAATCTTCTTCTACAGTGTCTAACCTGTTGATAATTTTAACCATACTATTTTTCTTCTCAGACCTTGTATTTTCACTTCTAGATGTTTATTTGTGGTTTGTTTTGTTTGTTTCCTTTTAGATTAACAAAGGTTCTTTTACCATGCTAAAAATATAAAATATACCATCTTAACCATTTATGAGTGTAGCACAATTCAGTAGTGTTAAGTAAATTCATATTGCTGAGGAATAGATTTTTTTTACATCTTCCATATCTCCTTAAAATGCTCATCTTTCATCCTTTTTGAACATATGAACTATATTTATACTAAGTGTTTAAACATTCTTGCCAACTATTGCTGTCATCTCTGGGTCTGTTCATCTTGATTGATTTTTCTTTTCATTTTAGGTCTTATTTTCCTGTCTCTTGCATATCTGGTAATTTTTTGTTTTTGTCAAGTGCCACATATTGTGAATTTTATTTTCTTAGTTGTTGGAGTTTCTGTATTTTTTTTCTAAAATATTTTCAGGCTTTGTTTTGAGATTCAGTTAAGCCATTTGTAATCAACTCTGCCATTTTGAGGCTTGCTTTCTTGCTTTGTTAGGTGGGTCCAGTACAACTTTTAGTATAGGACTAATTTGGTCCCAACACTGATGTGATACCCTTTTGAGAATGTCCTTGTATTAGGAGGTTTTTTTATTTGGCTAGTGAGAATATAAAGTATTACCAGCCCTGTGTGAGTTCTGTGATGGCTAGCTTGAATCTTTCTCATGGTCTTTCACTGGCCTTGAATAGTTTCCTCACACACCTGCATTGATCAGTACTCATTTGGAGCTCTTCCTGTGCAGATCTGTCTTCTCTCATACTTCATCCCATAAATGCTCATAAGATTTCCTTGTAGGAACTCTGTATCTTTAGCTCCTGGAACCAGCAGGCTCTGTTCAGGTACTTCCTGCCTGCACATAGCCTAAAAATTCTCTCCAGGCTGTAAGCTGGGGCAATAATATGGTTCACATCTTTTGTTTCGTTTCTCTCAGAGATCACTGTCTTTCACTGACTGTTGTCTAATATCTGGAAACCACTGTATGTTTTGTCTGGTTTCTTAGTTGTGTGTGGTGGGAGGATAAGTCTTGTTGTTTTCTTTTTAATCCAGTTGTTTTTACCCCATCATTGCTAGAACCTCAAATCTCAAAAATACTGCATATTGATAACAGATACATACAGATGTAGTAAAAGTACAAAGAAAAGCACAAGAAGGAGAAATTCTCAATTCAGAATAGTGGTTACTTCTGGGGAAGCTGGGAGAAAGAGGAATGTGATTAGGTATAAAAAGAGACCTATGGGGGCCAGCCCCATGGCCGAGTGGTTAAGGTCATGCTCTCCACTTCCACGGCCTGGGGTTCGCTGGTTCGGATCTGGGGCATAGACCTACACACCGCTCATCAAGCCATGCTGTGGCAGCCTGCCACACAGAAGAACTAGAATGACTTATAACTAGGATATAGAACTATGTACTGGGGCTTTGGGGAGAAAAAAAAGAGGAAGGTTGGCAACAGATGTTAGCTCAGGGCCAATCTTCCTCACCAAAAAGCGTGCAAAAACAAGACCTATGACTATTTTTATAATATTTTATTTCATAAGCTGGGTATTGGGCACATAGGTATTTGGCTTAGTATTAGTCACATTTAATATCACTCCTGAAATATTTCACAATTGAAAGATTTCAAACAGAACAAAGGATTAAGTTTTTTAAAAAGACAAACTGAAAATACTAGAAGAAAAAGCAGGTATGTCTTAGTGGTGTCTATAACCTTGATTGAACCTTTTACTCCATCTACAAATGGATGTATAATATCTAAGAAACAGTCTTCAAATTAATATTATCAATCATTCATAAAAAACATTGAGCCTGTCTTGTGCCCATTTCTTTGATTTTTTCCCTGAGAAGTTGATATGGAGAATATATGTATTTCCAGACTGTTCTTGTCTTTTAGAAAAGTTTAAGGCAACTTGACTGAAGTGAGCCAACTAGAATCCTGAGTAGGGAGAATGAGGTCACATTCTGTGGATTCATTCTTCCAGGTCTGCAAAACAGTAAGAAACCATTTCCTCAGTATTAGAGGGATCAGATAGCAGCAAGACTCGGAAAGCTTCACCAAACTGTCTTCTGTTTCTACCATATGCCTCCCAGAGGAACCAGAACTAGCAATTCTAATGGCCTTGCACAGTTGTAGGAGAACTCCTGCCACTACCATGCATGTATCTCTGACTTTTCCTCCTTTATATTTTCCCCTGTGAACATGAAGGACTATAGTAGTAGTTAATTATGTTTTCCGAATATTTCTGATTCTCTGCCTTCCAGGACATGGTAGGACTGCAATTCCCAGATTTTTGGTTTGGGTGGGGTCATGTGAATAGTTCTGGTTAATAAAGTATAGGTGGAAGAAATATGTGTCACTTGCAGACTAGAGCTTTTCATTGCTGGTGTGAGGCCCTTCAGAATCTTATTTCCTTTTGTCACAGCAACCTGCAAGTTTCAGTTTGGTGGCTGCTCTCTCAGCCTGGGTCCTGGAATTAGATAAAAACTAGAGTTCCCAGATGATCCTTGATGAGATTATGATATAATCAAGAAATAAACCTTTGTTGAGAAAGTGCTAAAAATTCCTTTGTATCATTCAGTTCAAATGTCCCTTCAGAGAGGCAATCCTTGACCACTCAGTCTAAAACCCACTGCAAATATCAGTTGCTGTCTAACACAATCCCCTGTTTAATTGTCTTCATAGTACTCTTTACTTTCAGAAATGGTTTTATTTATCTGCACTTCTTTATTCTATTCCCCACCCCCTGCCCAAAAAAGCCCCCAGAATACTCCATGAGAATAGAAGACTTGCCTGTTTCATTCACTGCAGTATTCCCAGCACTTTGAGGATAGAGAGACATGAAAGAATCAGATTAGCCTAATTTTTATAGGCCATGGTAAGTGCAATGTGAAGTCACTGAAGGGTAATGAGACTCTGACTACTTTTGGAGAATGGACTGGAAGCGGGCAACAGTGGAAGTGAAAGTAGATCAGTCAGTAAACTCTAGCATTGTTCTAGGCAAGATAAAGGGGGGTTGAACAAGTATGGTGTTTGTAGATCAGAAAGATAGGTCTTGTTTATGTGGGAATTAGGGAAGAGAAGCATCAAGAAGACTCTTAGGTTGCTGGCTTTAATAACTAGATAAATGGAGGTGCCATTTAATGAGATGGGGAATATAAGGGAAGAGCACTTTGGGGGGACTGTGGCAGAGAGTTGGATATCTAGAATTTCCTTTTGACTATGTTATGAAGACATCCTAGTCAAGATATCAATTAAACAGCTAGATACTGTCCATGAAAATAATCCATAACCAATCTATAAACGAAAATATGGGTGAATTTGTTCTGAGCTGAAATCTGAGGACCATGGCCCGGGGCCTTTCTTCCCACAGGAAGAAAGGGCACCAAAGAAGTGAGGTGTACAGAGTGGTCATATACCCCCAAGCAGGACGTTTCACATATGATTGAAATGTCCCTCCCACAATAGTCACAAGATTGCCCTGTCAGCACAGCACTTGATGGACACAGCAGGTAGTAGGTCTGCTATCTCAGAGGGCGTAGCAGGAGGCAAGTCTGTTGTCTCGAGCTGGGCAGTCACAGGTGAGCACAGCAATCAGTTTCTAGCCTAAGGAAAGACGCTTAAGCCTTAAGGAGATGCCAACTTTGGGAGAGGGAGGGAAGTTGCACCTTTATCTCAAGGGCCTTTGTTCTTGCCATAGGGAATATCTAAAGCAGATATACAATGCATGCTCAACAGCCACGGTCAGGCCCTTTTGGAAAGACAAGGTCAGGCCGAATTAGGTTTACACCAAATGGCTTCCTCATATTCTCCAATATATCCTATTGCTTGCCATTTTTATTTGTCAATACAAACAAGTTGAACTCAGATTTGGGATGCAGATATAAACCTGAGAATTTATAAACCATTTAAGATCACCTGTGTTGGGGAAGTGGGAGAATTCCCCCCCTTTTCCTTAAGGTTCTTATGGCTGGTCAAATAATTTAAAAGGCAGGTTAGCAGGAGAAAAATCAAACAAAGTTTAATAGCATGTATACATGGGAGAGACTCAGGAGAAACAGTAACTCAGTCATCTGGCTGAGGCTGCCTGTTTAAATTTCTTCAGCTACAGACAAGGAGGATGTTGGGGGTAGTGATTTGGAGCTTCAAAGGGGAGGAAGGCAACTCCTGGAAATGGAAAAGCAAATGTTTGGTAAATAGAACTTTGATAAGAATGGGCTTAGCAAGGATCCTCCCAGTCTACCAGATACCCAGAGTTATCTAAGGTGATGGCTTGTCCTGGGGACTGGCCTTTATTTTAAATTTCTTTTAGGCAGTTGGGGAGAAGGTGGAATGTTCTTCCTGAGTTTTCTGATCATTTATTTTCTTCAGCTTGAAATAATCCACATACCAGAGTGGCGCATCTTGCGGGGGGCGGGGGGAGGCATGCCCTGAACCCCATCACCTGCATAGGAAAAATAGATTTCAACATTTAGGGGTTAGATAGTATAAGAGGAGCCACTAAAAGTGAGAGAAGCATGGGCTATCCAGAAACCCAACAAGAAAAGTATTTCAAGGAGCAAGTGCTCAACTGCTTTGAATGCTGCTAAGAACTCATTTAAGAGAACAGAGAATTTATATTTTTTCAGCTTTATTGAGGTATAATTAACATTAAAAAATTGTACATATTTAATGTATACATTGTGATGAATTTGGACAATATGCTTACACCCATGATACCATCACCACAATCCTGGTAATAAATATATCCATCACCTCCAAAAGATTTCTTACGTCCCTTTGCTTTTGTGTGTGTCTGTGGTAAGAGCATTTAACATAAGACTTATCCTCTTAAGTTTATAATGTTGTAGATCTCTAGAACTTATGTATCCTGCATAACTAAAACTTTATACTGAACAACTCTCCATTTTCCCCACTCCCGTCCCCTGGCAACCACCAATCTATTTTCTGCTTGTCTAAGTTTGGCTATTTTAGATACCTCATATAGGAGAAATCATGCTGTATTTGTCATTCTGTGACTGACTTGTTTCAGTTAGCATAATATCTTTTTTTTTATTGAGTTAATGATAGGTTACAATCTTGTGTGATTTCACTTGTACATTAATGTTTGTCATTCGTGTTGTAGGTGCACCATTTCACGCTTTGTGCCCGCCCCCCACCCCACCTTTCCTCTGGTAGCCACTAATCTGTTCTCTTTGTCCACATTTTTAAATTCCTCATATGAGTGGAGTCATACAGAGATTATCCTTCTCTAACTGGCTTATTTCACTTAACATAATTCCCTCAAGGTCCATCCATATTGTTGCAAATGGGATGATTTTGTTCTGTTTTGCAGCTGAGTAGTATTCCATTGTATATATATACCACAACTTCTTTATCCATTCATCTGTTGATGGGCACTTAGGTTGCTTCCATGTCTTGGCTATTGTAAATAATGCTGCAGTGAACATTGGGGTGCATAGGACTTTTGGGATTGCTGACTTCAAGCTCTTTGGATAGATACCCAGTAGTGGAATGGCTGGATCATATGGTAGTTCTATTTTTAATTTTATGAGGAATCTCCATACTGTTTTCCATAGTGGCTGCAGTAGTTTGCATTCCCACAAGCAGTGTATGAGGGTTCCATTCTCTCCACAACCTCTCCAACATTTGTTACTATTAGATTTAGATATTTTTGTCATTCTAATGGGTGTAAGGTGATATCTCAGTGTAGTTTTCATTTGCATTTTCCTGATGATCAGCGATGATGAGTGTCTTTTCATGTGCCTATTAGCCATCTGTATATCTTCTTTGGAGAAATGTCTGTTCATGTCTCCAGCCCATTTTTTGATCGGGTTGTTTGATTTTTTGTTGTTGAGTTGTGAGAGTTCCTTATATATTATGGATATTAAGCCTTTGTCAGATATATGACTTGCAAATATTTTTTCCCAGTTAGTGGGTTGTTTTTTTGTTTCAATCCTGTTTTACGTGCCTTGAAGAAGCTCTTTAGTCTGATGAAGTCTCATTTGTTTACTCTTTCTATTGTTTCCCTTCTCTGAGAAGACATGGTGTCTGAAAAGATCCTTTTAATACTGATGTCAAAGAGTGTACTGCCTACGTTTTCTTCTAGAAGCCTTATGGTTTCAGGTCTCACCTTTAGGTCTTTGATTCATTTTCAGTTTATTTTAGTGAATGGTGATAAAGAATGGTCATTTTTCATTCTTTTACATGTGGCTTTCCAGTTTTCCCAGCACCATTTTTTGAAAAGACTTTCTTTTCTCCATTGTATGCACTCAGCTCCTTTGTCGAAGGTAAGCTGTCCATAGATGGGTGGTTTTATTTCTGGGCTTTCAATTCTATTCCATTGATCTGTTCACCTGTTTTTGTACCAGTACCATGCTGTTTTGATTACTGTAGCTTTGTAGTAAGTTTTGAAGTCAGGGATTGTGATGCCTCCCGTTTTGTTCTTTTCTCTCAGGATTGCTTTAGCAATTCGGGGTCTTTTGTGGCCCCATATAAATTTTAGGATTCTTTGTTCTAATTCTGTAAAGAATGTCATTGGGATTCTGATGAGATAGCATTGAATCTGTACATTGCTTTAGGTAGAACGGACATTTTAACTATGTTTATTCTTCCAATCCATGTACATGGAATGTCTTTCCATCTCCTTATGTCGTCATCCAATTCTCTCAGAAAGGCCTTGCAATTTTCATTATATAGGTCCTTCACTTCCTTGGTTAAATTTACCCCGAGGTATTTTATTCTTTTTGTTGCGATTGTGAATGGTATTCGGTTAGCATAATATCTTCCGGGTCCATCTATGCTTTTACAAATGGTAGTATTTCCTTAATTTTTAAGTTTGAATAATGTTTAATTGTGTGTATATCCCACATTTTCCTCATTTTCTTTATCCACTTGTCTATTGATGGACATTTGAGTTGTTTCTATATCTTGACTATTGTGAATAATGCTGCAATAAATGTGGGAGTGTAGATATCTCTTCACAATCCTAATTTCAAGTCTTTGCATATATACCCAGGAGTAGAATTGCAGGATCATGTGGTAGTCTATTTTAATGTGGTTTTTTTTGGTGAGGAAGATTGACCCTGAGCTAACACACCTGTTGCCAATCTTCCTCTTTTTGCTTGAGGAAGATTGTCGCTGAGCTAACATCTGTGCTAATCTTCCTCTACTGTATGTGGGATGCTTTCACAGTGTGGCTAGACGAATGGCGCTAGGTCCATGCCCAGGATCTGAACCTCCGAACCCCAGGTCGCCAAAGTGGAGCACACGAACTTAACCACTATGCCATCGGGTTGGTCCCAATCTTCCTCTATTTTTTGTACGTGGGATGCCACCACAGAGTGGCTTGATGAATGGTGTGTCAGCCCACACCTGGGATCTGAACCCATGAAACCCCAGCCGCCAAAGTGGAGCGAATGAACTTCACCACTATACCACCAGGCCAGCCTCTATTTTTAATTTTTCTTTTTTTTGAGGAAGACTGGCCCTAAGCTAACATCTGCTGCCAATCTTCCCCTTTTTGCTTGAGGAAGAGTAGCCTTGAACTAACATCTGTGCCAATCTCCCTCTATTTTATATGTGGGTTGCTACCTCAGCATGGCTTGACAAGTGGTGTATATCTGCACCCGGGATCTGAACCTGCAAACCTGAGCTGCAGAAGCAGAGAGAGCTGAACTTAACCACTACACCACCGGGCCAGCCCCTACTTTTAATTTTTTGAGGAACCTCCATACTGTTTTCCATAGTGGCTGCAACATTTTACATTCCCATCGACAGTGTACAAGGGTTCCAATTTCTCCACATCCTTGCCAACACTTGCCATTTTTTGTTTTTTGGTAATAGTCATCCTAACATTTGTGATAGGTGATATGTCAATTGTGATTTTGATTTGCATTTCTTATCAGGTTTGGCAATATGGAGGTTATTCATAGGAAAACGTATGAATCAAAGAGGAGGAAAAGAGAGTCCACGTAGAACTCTTTCAAGAAGTTTTGCTATGAAAGCAAGCAGAGAAATAGGCTCAGCTAGAGGGATTACGGGGTAAAGAAAAGTGGTGTTTTGTCCTTGTTTTTTTAAGATGAGCGATATTACAACATTTTTTATGATGAAGAGACCATCCAGCCTGAGGAGAGATTGATGATGCAGTAAAGAGAGGGGATACGGAAAACAACTAAACCCCTAACTAGGTGGCAGACGTAGGAGTCCAGATCACAGCTGGAAAGACTGAACATTAACAGAAGAAAAGCCACTTCCTTCTCTTTACTATGATGCAGAAGATAAATGCAGTTGTAGGAAGGATTGTACATTTCGTGGTGGGATGTGGGAGAAATTCCCTATCTCGTGACTTTTTTCTGAAGTATAAAGGAAAATCATTGGCCAAGAGAGAACATACAAAATAGTCATCGCGGAGAGCGAAAAAGTAAGTTTTCTAAAACCCTGGAAAAGGATGACCGGCTTAAGGTTTGTGATCATGAATTTAAAGAAAGCTTGTCAGCCTGAAAGCCAGTTCTTTGTGGCCAGGAAAGAGGGCAATAATGAAAAGTGTTCTAGAGACAGCAAATACAGTAATTGTTGTAGCTTCTTATTTACCCTAAATGATCACTTAAAGTGTATAAGTACATTATAATCTATAACAATGTTAAAGAAAATATATAGCTAACAGAAGTTGGCAAGCAGAAGGAGCAAAGAAGTGTGAGAGGTTAGGTGTGTAAGTATCTTCATCTCGCACAGAGTGAGGAGCTAATGTATAATTTTGAAAGTTGAAAATCCAAAAAACAGATGTTTGAAGTACTTACCTTATTTAAATTATATGGTTTATCATAAAATAACTAAAATACTAAGAGGAAATAGTTTAAATTATCTAAATCCTCACCTGTCATAAGATAAGTGAATCCACAATGTCAAAAATTGATAAAACAATTAGTGATTGAGATCCTTTAATTTATAAATATGGAGGCAGTCACCGGAAGAAATAAAAAAAAAAAGTGAAAAGTAATTGCCTGTGGAGAACTTTTGTTCCTCATTATTATTTTGTATGACTTGATTTTTTTCATAACAAATGTATGCGTTAGTATACTTTAATAAAATTAAAACAGAAACTATTTAGCTGTGAATGAAGGCCTTGAAGTCAGGGCCAAGCTTTGATACAACTGGGTAGGTTTTGTCGAGGTGACATTTATTTCCAGCCCCTTCCCGTGCCCTCTGATTAGCTCTCTCGGAATTGGTTTTCTCCCAGTATCAAAGGGATTCACTGCCCTCCTGCCCCTGGCTTCCTCCCGCCTTCCCTGAGGAAAAGCACATCTCTGGTTCTTTTCTGCTCCTCAACTTTGATCATTACAAAATGAGTCTATTCTTGGTCTCATTCTAAAAATGATTTGTTTTTGGCTCATGGTAAAAATCAGTAATAATCTAATAACTGAAATTCCCTTCCTCCTCCTGTTCCCATCCCTGCCAAATATTATTTAATGTGTGATCTCATTTAGGGAGATTAGATGGGAGAGTTTTATATGCATGTTTTTGTTGTTTTTTAATCTCAGAAACAGAGGGTTAAATTGATCAGATGCTTCACTTCACGGTGTATTATTACTATGGTTCATACAAAGTACCTCATGTGATAAATTTATCCCCTTTTATTTTCATCCCCCTCTCTCAGTCTCTACCCACCTTGAGAATTTTAATTCTAAATAATGAGCTCAAAAGAATTCATCTCTGTTGGCAGACTGTTAAGGCACTGGGATAGGTAGGGGAAAATTATTTGGGAGTGTGTGAGAAAGAGGCCTTCCCAAGGAACTTCAAATTACACCATCTTTACAGGCTTGTTTTATTCTTTTTACATAATGATTCAGTAGTCACTATCAACTGGGACTGGAATTAGGATGGACTTTAAATCTGTTGTTGAGATGTTTTCTTATGACAAGGTCTCATTAAAATCATTTAAACAGAGTATAGCACAACACCCCAAGCAGGTGGGTGCTTAATAAGTATTATCATGCAATGATAATGATGATGTAAAACTATAGGCTTAAGGTAAGGGTTGATGACTTATTCACCACACACCTTAACCTACATTCTTAAAACACAGATGAAACTCATTAAATTATTTTGACAGTTTTATATGCTTCATCAGCATGTTGGATATGGGATAAACAAACGGCCTACAATTAACTACAAACAATTATTTCCACCATTATTAACATATGTTCACCAATAACACTATATAACCTACACAACAAAGAGCATCTACTTGCAAGAAATGCAGCACATTGTTTTTTATTTCCTGTATCTCATCTATTCAATACACATTTTTTCCATGAGAAACATTATTGGTGTTAACACTCATCCGAAAGTTCATTACTTAATGCAAAAGATTTTCTAGGTAGAGAAAAAAAATTGTATATATTTCTGTAGATTAGAGCACATTTTGCAACATATTTTGTAATTTTCCTCTCAGAAGTATGAAAATTCTAAAGAAAAGATTATGAAATATATTGAAGTGAAACCTCTTAAAGGCAGGAACTAGCTTATTTTTTTTTCAGTATTTTCTTTTGTACTTCTAAATAGAGTCTGGACTTTATCTTCACATTGTTTTATAGAACTCATATATCTGTATTTTTCTTGAATTTGCATTATTAGGTCCACAAGAGACATACTTTTTTTTTAACTTTTATAAAATACTCCATTTGGGAAAGTCTGTCCTACTAGATTTCAAACAACGTGGGAGCAAGATGTTGTTTGACTTCATCCACGTATATCTTTCAGTAACAAGTTTCAGTGTCTTGCTCATAAATATTGTTTAAATAAAGCATGAATGCAAAATTTTCTTTCTGTAGTATTTTATACTTCTTTTAAAATAACTTCAAAAGGGTTTAATTAAACATAGAAGTAGCTCCCCTCCAAAAATTTCTCTCCTTCACTATTTGTGATCACTAAGAGGAACCAGAAAGAACAACTCCCCAGCAAGACAGTGAAATATAAAAAGAATAAGAGAAAGAAAAAGAAAGGAACCTTGTCTTCTATACCACATTCACTTAAGACAAAAATAGGGAAGCTATTTTTTTGCTTGAAAATAATATTATGTATTCTATGCTGCAGATATTCAATTTTATATCATAGGAAACACTACTGTTCTACTAGGAGGCAGTGTAAGTGTGAGTCCTGGCTCTGCCGCTTGTTGTGAGACCTTGGTCAAGCTACCCGACCTTGCCAACCCTTACCGTCCCGGTCCGTAAAAGGTAGTAACATCTACCTCCACAAGCGATTGATCGAATAAGGCTGACAACACAGCGATGACACGTGCCAAGCGCTCCTATGGCACCTGTCATCACGAGCAGCAGCTCAGTGAAGTTCGTTATCTCAGCGACTCGGTGGGTCAATGCAGTACACGTAGAAGCACGCTGATGGGAATGCGTAGGTTGAATTTCATTACACAGGTTAGTATTAGCCAGGCATTTTACTAGCTGGACTCTGAGTATTGTTTAATCTCACTGTGTTTAATTAGCCAAATTCAAAATTAGTAATTCTGCGCTCAGGTTATCTGATTCTCCAGGGCGCGGTCAGAGAAGACACTGCCTCTTGAGGACCGCAGACTGCAGCGTTTGCAGTGCGCGTTTGCTGTGGCGGAAGAGAACACCGGACGTTCAAGCCCGGGCTCAAGCCACGATCTCTCAAACCCTGATGACATCCGCAGCGAATTTACAAAAAAAAAAAAAAAGGCAGAGCAACACCGACATGTCAATCTTCTAAAGCTTCCGAAGCCGCTGCCGGAGTCCAGGGCGCTGGCTCGCTCGCGGCACTGCGACAGGGGCGGGGCCGCAGCCGTAAAGCAGCGCCCCAGACCACGTGGGCTCCGACGCGGCCCGGTGCCCTTGGAGGCTCTTCCTGGGGGGTCATGGCAGGTTCGGTGCAGGGCAGTGGGTCCAGGGCTCTGGACCTGCTCCGGACCCTGCCCCGGGTTAGCCTGGCCAACTTAAAGCCGAATCCGGGCTCCAGGAAACTGGTAAGTGGCTGGTGGCGTTGCGGGCAAGCGCTGGCGCACGGGGCGATGGAAGCGGCCCTGCACTGCCCGCGCTTTCCGGGGACTGCTTATTCCAGAGGGTATTGGGATGGAGGTAGGGTTTCTGAGTCCCTGTTCTCCTTAACTGCAGAGGAAAATCTTCTCGCGTGGTCTCAACTCGTAATACGGTTTATGCTTAAAAGCATAATTATGCGAGGACGTAGGAGCGAAGTCGCACTGCAAAATGATTGTCCCGTTCAAAATTGGAATTAAAATGAAGGACTTTTCCAGTATAGTTTCATGGGAAAGAGTTGAATTGATTTATTCCGTTAGATGTCTCTTCAAATCACTAAATACAGCCAGAAAAGCTGTTAGGTGACGTACTGTAATTTTGAAAATCAGTCCGTTGCCTTCGTGAAGTGACAGGAAGTAAATTAAGAAAAATGTTTTCTTTATAAATTAATCTTTAAATAAAATAATATATGGGTAGCAATGACATATTTACAATTCCAAAATAAAATTTCTTAACTATCATGTAAGCTTTGTTTGTTGTGGATGTTTAACTCTAGGTTTTTTTCCGTTCCAGCCTGTTGTAGAATCCTTATCCCCATCCCATCCTTGGAAGTTTGCCTTTGAAACACAGCTTGCACTTTGGTTGCAAGAATTAGGTACATCTTCAGAGGCAAAGATGCTGATTTAGAGTGTTTGGACGCTAGAGCAGCTAGGACAGTGCTTGGCACAAGGTAGTGTTAGCTAGTACTGGTTGGTTGGATGAATAAATGGTGTAACAAAAAATATACAACGAAAAGATGAGATACAGTTTATAAAAAGGCATCTGTAGATCATAAAACTTTGTTCTTTCTTTTAGGAAAGACGACCGAGGGGGCGGAGAAGAGGTAGAAAATGTGGCAGAGGCCATAAAGGAGAACGACAGAGAGGAACCCGGCCCCGACTGGGCTTTGAGGGAGGCCAGACTCCATTTTACATACGAATCCCAAAATACGGGTTTAATGAAGGACATAGGTAGGATGCTTTGCTTTTTAAAGTCGAAAGCCCTGTTTTTCGCTGAGAATCACCTAAAAAATAGCTTGGTAGAAATTGATAGTCACTTTGAAGCAAACTTTTGCCCCTGTTCCTCTGAAGCGTCTTTAGTCGTGCAATTAGTTTGGAATAGTAGGGAAAAAAGCCCAGACATTGAGACTGCAAAATGGAGATAATGATGCCTGCTCTCCTGGTTGTTTAGAGGCTTAGCAATAATATATATAAAAACCTGGCTCATTGTGATTACCCAATAAATGACAACTACCATGGTTACTTTGAATTCCATTAATGCATAATTCAGATAGTGGGTTAAATTTTCCCCAAATTTGTTTGTTTATTTGTGTAAATGAGTGAAGTAAAATGCTTAAGAGGCAAATTATTTTTAGCAAAATAAAGGAAATACTGGTTTTGTTTCATTACCAAAAATCAAGCAGTATAATGTTTATGTTGTAGTCAGGAGGGTCTTATTTTGTTACCATCTGAATTGTTGGAGGAAAATAGAGAACAAAACTTTTAAGTTGATTTGGAGAACTTAGAGGAAGAGAGTTGAGTTTTCCAACTGTTACTTTCTTGTTTTGTAGCTTCAGACGCCAGTATCAGCCTTTGAGTCTCAACAGGCTGCAGTATCTTATTGATTTGGGTCGAGTTGATCCTACTCAGCCTATTGACTTAACCCAGCTTGTCAATGGGAGAGGTGTGACCATCCAGCCATATAAAAGGGATTATGGTGTCCAGCTGGTAGAGGAGGTAAGTCTGGATTAGTATTTTTGGAGTTAGATAGGAGGCTATTTCTGATTTTCATATAATCTATACTCTGCCTCCTTTGTTTTTATCCCTTTTGAATTGTTATAACCATTACATAGTGGTGATTGTGTTTATACTCAGTTGTGGTTTTAGAAAGCCAGCATGATCACGTCGAGGGGCCTCTGTTCCCATGGTCCGGGAATGCTCTTCTCCCGTGTGTCCGTTCAGCTTGTTCCCTCCCTCCCTTTGGTTCTCTGTTCAGATCTGATAATATCAGAAAGGTCTTTTTTGATTTTCTTTTATAAAGGAGCACTCAGCCCCCACCCGCTTCCCCCACAGTCGTACTCTGTCTGCCTTACTCTGCCCGAAGTATTTTTTCTTTGAATATATGAACACCTGACATTTATTACTAAGTAATGCATTTATTTTTCATTGTCTTCCTCAGTGTGATGTAAGTTCTTTGAGAGCAGGTACTGTGATTCATTCCTGTGTTTGCAATACTGGAAATATTGGCTCATGATAATAACTCAGTATTTATGGAAGAAAGGGATCAAATCCAATTCTAATCGCAGTAAAGGACTTTTCTATTTATAGAAATTGGCCAGGAATTTCATAAGCAAATAAACGTGTTGTTAATTAACTACTCCTCCTTCTTGTTGTCAGTAATGTAACTGTGTGAGTAACTTAGTGTCCACTAGAGGGAGGCATATGTTTACGGAAAAACCTTTTAGATTCCTTTGAAAAAGTAAACCTTACGGATAAAGGATTTTCAAATAAGATGATTTGAAGATAGATTACCGAATATGCGATTAAGTCTCAGTATCCTACTCTGGGTGTATAAGGGAATGCACATGTAAATTGACATGGAAAAATCCGTGACCTCTTCAGCTGTTAAACTGCGCATCCCAGCAACTCACAGGTCTGTGTCTATTAAACTAACAAAAATAAGCCTGAAAACGACACCAGGGCAGTGGTTGTGTAAGTACAGTTCCACATCGTTTACAGCTCTGTAAATTGATTTCAGATTTGTAGTAAATAGTGGATAATAAGACTTTCTGATCCTTCAGCATAAAATTACTAATTTGGAAAGATATGTTTTCAAGGAAAAACAAAATAAACCTAACTGATAGAAAGACATTCCTAAAAATGCTTTTATAATACTTAAAATACTGAAACTAACCCTAATGTCCAAGGATGGGGAGTGGTCAAGCAATCTATGGAATAGTAATTAAAAATCACAAATTATAGGGGCTGGCCCTGTGGCCTAGTGGTTAAGTTTGGCGCCCTCCCCTTCTGTGGCCTGGGTTCAGTTCCTGGGTACAGACCCACACCACTCGTCGACGGCCATGCTCTGGCAGCAACCCGCAGACAAAATAGAGAAAGACTGGCAACAGATGTTAGCTCAGGGTGAATCTTCCTCAGCAGAAAAAAAAAAAAATCACAAATAATATGGCAAGACCTTACTTTATTGAGTCAAACGTACCATAATTATTAAAATGCAGGTCGGTATCATAGATGGAAAAAGTGTATCTTAGAATTGATGGAATATTTTTTAAATATATTAAAGGTTCATAATTAATAAAAGGAACTTGATTGGGAGCCAGCTTGTTTCAACCACACCAAAATAGGAAAAAATTCTTATCACTACAAAAAGAATGGTAATGATGCCATCTTTTTATTTTTGTCAGAATCTGTTTTGAAATTAAAATATAGCACATCCTAACTAAAGTGATCAAAAGTAGAACTTAACAAAGTTCAGGACTACATTTTTTAGTGTTGACCATGGTAGGGAAAGGTAAACTTATTTTCTGTCAGTTTAGAGGCTGTAATAAAGTCAATAATGAATGCAAAGTGGATTTCTGTTGTTATTTGCTCCCTTTTTTCCTAGAGGGGTTGATGCCTCCAAAGCTCAGATATTTTATTCTTTCACTGATTCTAGCCCACTCGTCCCCCTCTTTAACCTTCTCTTGGCCTCTTGCTTATTAAGGGATAGGAAGATAAGTCATGATCTGTATCCTACAGCGTAATGTTGTGGTTAAGAACACATACTGTGGCTGGACTGTCTGGGTTAGAATCCTAGCTTTGTGATTTGGGGCAAGTTATTTAACCTTTCTGTGCTTCAGTTTCCCCATCTGTGAAGTTGGTTTAGCAATAATGCTGTCATAGGGTTGTTATGAGGGTTAAACAACCAACTATTACCGAAGTACTGGGAATGGGTGCTTATATTGGTATCTACAAAATACGTAAAGTGAAAATATAGTCATCTCTGCTCACAGGGAAGGAAAATTGGTAAAAGAAGGGGGCCTAGAAAATGTAAAAGAATTTGATGTTATTTGATAGGACCTCAAAGCAGAAGTCTTTGAAGTAGGAATTGCTGTTACATTGTGGGCATTTTGGAGGAGAAAACCCAGTGTCAAAAGGAAGCTTGCCATAGTTAATTTACTTTTAGCCAAGCTAGCTACTCACAGACTATTTTGACGTGTTACAGGGTGCTGATACCTTTAAGGCGAAAGTTAATATTGAAGTACAGTTGGCTTCAGAACTAGCCATTGCTGCAATCGAAAAGAGTGGTGGTGTCGTTACTACAGCCTTCTATGATCCCAGAAGTCTGGGTAAGCTTGCTGTGCAGTCATTTTCTTCTCTCCCTCTTTGTCTCATGCTGGCTGCATGTGAGGATTGTAAAAGTCCTCATGGCTGTTTGACTTGCCGTTTGGACACCTCTGTTTTCTGTTTCAGGATTTCTTATTAGTGCTGTGGCTGGTGGGGCTCTGTCCTCTAATAGACCTCAGCCAGTAGGTCATGAAAAGGTTTTGTTTTTGTTTTTGAACACAGGGCTTAAATACAATGTTACCTATGTCTAGAAACTCACTAATGGTTGGTAGCCCAGGAGTAACTCTGACTTTCAAGATACAAACTTTTGAAAATTAAGCATTTCCATTTGTTTACTTAAAACAAGCTTATTTAATTAAAAAAGTTCTTGGAATTAAGTTCTCATCTTGGTCATATTTAAAAATTAATGATTATAAAATACCATTATTAAAAGAAAATCATGTAAATAAAATAGTCAACATTTGCAGTTCTCTTTTTTAATTTAAAAATTGTTTTAGAAATTCTATGCAAACCTGTTCCATTCTTTCTGCGTGGACAACCCATTCCAAAACGAATGCTTCCACCTGAAGCACTGGTGCCGTATTATACTGATGCAAAGAATCGTGGTTACCTGGCGGATCCGGCCAAATTTCCTGAAGCAAGACTTGAACTCGCCCAGAAGTATGGTTATATTTTACCTGACATTACTAAAGATGAACTTTTCAAAATGCTTACTACTCGAAAGGACCCAAGGCAGATTTTCTTTGGTCTTGCTCCTGGATGGGTGGTGAATATGGCAGATAAGAAAATCCTGAAACCTACAGAGGAGAATGTCCTCAAGTATTACAGCTCATGAATTCCCTTCCAAGAAAGCAGAGTTGTAAAAGAGGACTGGAAAAGGGACTGAAACATACGTATTTCTCTTTGCATTTTCTTAATTTGTAATTCTCTGGATGTTCATGTTAGTTTTTCATGTAATCGTCTCTCTTGCATTTTTATCTAAAATTAAAATGAAAATGCAGTAAGCAAGGACTGCATAGAGGAACGATCTGTGTGGGTTTTCTCAATTAAAGATACAGAATTCCTGGTTTTCTACCAAAGGAAGAGTAGAACTTTTAGAATATTTCTGGTTGATTTTTTCATGATCTTTTCATCGGTTTTGTCCTATTGTTACAAATCTGAATGAATGTGCAAGTGGAATGGAATTGATTCATAGGCCTGCTCAGTCAAAGTTACAGCAATTGCTAATGAGCTGGTGGCCCCTCTTAATCATTACCCTCAAGAATCTCTGCTACCTGGTGTCAAGATGAAAGCCTTCAGCTCTAGGTAATTAAGACATGGGATCTGAGTTTAAGGTTTAAGACTGGTGAACAGCTTCTAAGGAGTATATTTGCTAGCAAACTGGAAACAAAAATTCCAAGTGAATTCATTTTCTCAGTGCTGATATGAGTAGACTGTGATTAAGCCATTAACCTATTTTCTTGAAGAAGGTAAGTGTTCTAATTCTAACTGATATAATTTTGCTTATTTCATAGATATTGGAGACCTTTGTCTTTCAGTCGTTTTAAAAGATTTTGAGAAAAACTGTTCAGTGATTATATAAGCCATAAAAACAATTGGTAGTGTGAAAATTAGTCAGTGAATGTGAAGATTCAGCAGTCAGTAAGCTTGTTCAGCTTTTGAAAGATATGTTGTATCTAAACCATATGAAAGCTTAATTTATCTTGAAAGCTTAATTTATCTTGATGCAATTAAGTCTTGAATAATTCATGCTAATTTTTCCACAGTAGAAAGAAAATGATCCCTCGTTATTTATTTTCTTAAAATAAAAAATTTAAAAATGTAAATGGTGCAGTATTTTGTTCTTTTGGCTTATCGACTTCCTATACGGTTGACCTCAGATTCAATTTCTAAAGTAATTTGTGTACCAAGAGTCTACTTCAATTTGTATCCAGGATTCTATAATTTGGCTTGTTATTAAATCATTTCTTAATACCCAGAACTTAGAAGAATCACTGGTAGGACCATCTTCAATGATAGTCACCTAGGAATTTCAGATGACAGGCAAAAGTTTAAAGACATGTTTCTATTTTTCAGAGAACCCAGGTGACAGAGTTGGGGTGTTAGGGTTAGTTTTAGCTCCATTGATAGGAACCCCAAGTCATAGAGGCTTGAATGAGATAAAGTTTATTTTTTTCTCACGGATGAGGTACTGAGATCAGTGCAGGGCTGATTGCTGGCTCTGCTCTGTGAAGTCTGAGAACCCATGACTTCTTCCTATTTAGCTCTCCCATCCCTAGACAGATACACATCTTCATGATCTAAATAGAGATGTCTGAGGAGCCAGCTTTTCCTAAGGAAAATTCCTAGAAGCTGCCACAGAAAATTTATGTTTATGTCCCATTGGCCAGAACTTGGATACAGTCCTCCTTTTTCTGCAAGGGGGCCTGAAATTTTTACTTAGGCCGCTTATGTTCTTAGCTAAAAAGGTGAATTATGATAGGTGTATAAGAGAGTGGGTATATTGGACAACCAGCAGGGGGATTGACCCCTATTTTGGTATTAACCAAACTTCAACCCTGAGGTTAATTGACTTACAGTAGATAGACATTGGAAAAAGGTGAGAACCCTTTAATTCTTTGTTTCAGTAGTATATCCACCATTCTGGAATGCTGAGTTTGTAACTGTGGGCCCTCCAGGGCCAGTTCAACTCACCCCATCTCTTATCAACAGAGTGATTAAGAATTGCTTTTCAGAAAACGTGCAAAGTCACATAGCCAGAGAATGCATGGAAGAGGAAATCTTGACCTGAAATGATGGGCGGAGCCAAAGATCCTTCTTCCCATGGCACCCAAGGACCGGGACACGACAAGAACTTGAAAATCGGACTCTTAAATCAGAAGCGAGGGGTCCCTCACTCAGCAAGATCTGTGTTAAATTTCCTTCCCTACCTCATCAAAAACGTTTAGAACACTGTAATGAAAGTTTAGAACATCATCCTAAATGTTTAGAACCCTGTTGTAAATGTTTAAAAGCTTACTGTGAATGCTTGAAGCCCACCAATCAAAACCTGTCCCACCAGCATTTCCACGTGCTAACCTGCTCTCCCTAACCTTGAATTTTGCCCCAAATCATGAACTGGGGAGACAGATCTGAGGGCACGCATCCCGTCTCCCTGCAGGTCAATCTCACAGAATAAAGTTGATGTCTTTTCCCAAAGGCTGATGTCATAATTAATTGGCCATTTGTGCACATTGGGCAAGAGAACCCCAATTTTGTGTGGTAACAAGCTTAGTAAGTTATAAAAGTAAGTTGGTTAATTCATCAATCTTGGTAAGGAAAATGTTTTGGAAGGAGAGTGATGAAGCACAAAAATCATCTGAGGAGTCGTTTGCTTTTTTCTGTGCCTGCTTTTCCTAAATATTTTAACAATAAAGCCATCTTATGCTTCCTATGTTAGGTATCTAAAAAGTTACATTTGAATGTAGTGTATGAAGGAAGAGAGAGAGGTTGCAAGTGTGGGGGATCAGAATTGGCCACCTCAAAATGTGTCTCTTTGGCTTGATTATTTTTAAGAACAAAAGACTTCCAAAGAAACTTTGCCCTTCTGCCTAACTGCCTGAAAGAATTTGAGATGGCCATCACCATAGATAGCTCTGGGTATCAGTAGACTGTGAGGGTCCTTGCTAAGCCCATTTGATCAGAAGGTCTCCTTTGGGTTCCATTGTCTATAGAGGCCTAGCAAACACTTGTTTAACAAACATTTACATTTTCGTCTCCATGTAAATTGCCTGCCTTCCCTTTGAAGCCCCAAACTACTGCACGGCGCCCAACGTACTCCTTTGTCTTTGGCTGAAAATGATATTTAAGGTGGCAGCTTTGGCCAGTCTGTCGAGTTACTCAGTTTTCCTGGGTTTCTCCCATGTATGCAGGTTATAAAACTTTGTTTGATTTTCTCCTGTTATTCTGTCTCATGTCAATTTAATTCGTAGATCAGCCAGAAGGACCTAGAGGGTGGAGGAATTGTCTTCCTCCCCTGTGCAAGGAGAAATAGCAAGGTACAAAGAGAATGTTTTGGTTGACTATTACAGTGAGTAGGGGAGTAGAATACATTGTCTGATTTTTAAGTCACTGCTGGGAAAAGTCCCCCAAAACCTGTCTATATAAAAGTAGTACATGCTTGTTTTGAAATTATGTAATATTGAAGTGTAAAAAGTAAAAGGCCAATTCTCTTACTGTTGCCTGTCCCTGAGCCACTTGCCAGAGGTAACTAAACTGCACTGCTAGTTTGGGTCCTTTTTAAAAAAAAAATGGAAATGGAATAGACTGTTGAGCTATTCTGACCTTACTTGTTACATCTAATATTTCAAAGACAGTTTTTCCGAGTACTTTCCATTAGGGTATTTAAACTTTGCACCCTTCTTCCTAAGATTTGAAATAGGATCCATTAGACAAATCACTTCACCTTTCTTAGCTGTGTAAAATGCAGTGACACTTAATCTTTGTATAATACAAGAGTTGAGTAAAGTGACCTATAAAGTCTCTCTCTTTCAGCTCTAATACCTTAATGACAGAGTTGTTGCCTTGGGCTGAGGACAACTTTGACCTCAACCTATTTGCATGTAATGAACTTCCTTAAATTTAAACACATCCTGTTCTGTATCGGGTCACGAAGTATGGAAACAGACCCGCGGGCCGTTTTCTCTGTGCCAGAGTGTGGGGGCATAGCTCTAGGTAAGTTACTGCCCCAACTTATTTGTGTTGCCAGAGGTTTTCTTCGTGTGATTCACTTCACAGCTGTCCTTTTGGAGAGGCGGGTATCGCCTCAATGGGAAAAGTTCTTAACTGGAAATGGGGGAGGAGG
This sequence comes from Equus asinus, assembly GCF_041296235.1. Lineage (NCBI taxonomy): Eukaryota > Metazoa > Chordata > Mammalia > Perissodactyla > Equidae > Equus > Equus asinus. The sequence continues at coordinate 29,534,216 of NC_091801.1, read as the reverse complement.
TTAGACGGGTAAAGGTAGATTACGAGGCCCACAGCCTTCCAGTCTCAGAACGGACTCTTGAGGGCCCTTCGGTTCCTCTCCCCCACCCCCTCCGTGGAGAATCACTAAGCTACCCCTAGCAACAGTTAACGATGGAAAAGGAGACAGCAAACACCAGGCTTGCTTAATTGTGGCTGTCTCAGGTGGCCTAGAGGTGAAAGGAAATCGGGATAGAATGATAAAGGGAAGAATGAAAACAGATGTCTGGTGAAGGTGTAATGCCCGGATTGTACTTATTTTTGAGCATGGGCTTCATCACAGACAGCTGGATCCTGCTCTTAATATAATCGCATAGATAATTCTCAGCCAAAACAGGCACGTGCCATAAGATCCATCCATTCTGTTTCATAAAGGCACTGTGTAGCAGGCAGACTCAAGTTCACTTGAATTATGTGACAGTGCTGGACCCTGAGGTACTGGCATACTGCTGGTCATTTACAAGAATAATGAGGGAGAGAGTGAGATGGCAGATGGTAGCTTTATCTTAAAGAGTTCACATCACTTGAAAATCTAAGTATAAAAGAAAGAAGGCTTCACTCTATATGTGAGTCCTTCCCTGGTGTGTAACTTCAGCCTGTTTTCAGTATATGTGTCCTGTTTGTGTGCAAGACAGAAAAACTTGAGTTGATATGCATTAAAAAAGATTTTTTAAGGGGCTGGCCCGGTGGTGTAATCGTGGGGTTCGTGTGCTCTGCTTCAGTGGCCTGGGGTTCACAGGTTTGGATCCTGGGTGCAGATCTATGCACCGCTTATCAAGCCATGCTGTGGCAGGAGTCCCATATATAAAATAGAGGAAGATGAGCACAGGGCCCATCTTCCTCACCAAACAGTATACCTTAAAAAAAAAAAAAGTCATGGAAGTATGGAATAGAAGGCCTTGAGTATATGATCCAGTTAGTGTGGGGAGGCAAAACAGGCAACCCCACCTAAAGAAGGAGTGCTGCTCAGTGCCATGATAACTTCACCACCACTACCATCACAATAACAAATCCAACCCACAAAGGAAACTTTGGTGTGTTGGTCTTAAATTGGGAGTGAGACTCTCCTGAAAATGAGAAATCATAAGTATCCCTCATGCGGGTTCAGAGTACATGATCATGTTTCTGAATCTCCAGAATAAACTATAGCCAAGAAATAGTTCTGAAAAGTTATCATTGGTTTGCATCCTATAGCAGATTGTAATTTCCACATACTGCCTCCCCAATATATATCTCTTCTCATGTCCTCTCATTGCGTCTCACAAAGCCCCCTCCTCTTAACCTTGGATATGTCTCTTAAAGTTCATGCCACAAAGCATGTCAGAAATGATACTATGTGCCTTCTGAAGAGAGGTTGTAAAACGTAATAGAGATTCCACATAGCTCTCCCTCTTTGGACAAGTGCCTTTGGGGCTCTAAGGTAGATATAAGAAATAGGAGTACCCTGAAGTTTGTAGACTAGAGAGAACACATACATATTGGGAGAGCTTACTAAGGAGCCCAGCTGTTCCAGGCCCCAGATGGTCAAGTCTTCACATGCAGGGGCCACACATGTGAGGGAGGGAGCCTTCAGATGAGTCCAGCTATTGAGCTGCCCAGGCAGCTGCCCAAAGTAATACACAGACTGTTGAATGAATATGACATCAAACAGGATGTCATGGTATTCCCATGAATTCTCAGATTCATAAAGCCCAGCACATCGTAAGCAAAACCAATTGTGTAGAAAGTTTAAGGCAGCAAGGTCAAGGAGGACATCTTAATAGCATACAGAGAACAAATCAGTATTGCCTGTGAAAGAATATCAGTTAAGACTTGTAATTGACTTCTCAGCAACAACATAGATGGCAGAAGAGAGGGGAATAATATCTTTCAAGTGTTAAATAAAAATATCTCACCTATAATATGTACACCATGAGACTATATATGATATTTAAACACATACTATCAAATTGTACAGGCTAAAACAAAAAGTCTTCAAAGAAACTCTTATAGCACTTGATGCATATATTTAAAAGAAAAAAAGACCAAAATAGTTACCTTGGATCCTGATTTAGATGTCATAAACAAAACAGAATAAAATATGCAAAAAATATGAGAAATGAAATGATAAAGAGGACAGGAATTAACAAATTAAAATCAACAAGTTAAATAGAATCAACAAACTGGAAGTTGCATCTCTGAAAAACTGGACAAAATTTAGGAAGCTCTGGTAAGAGTTATCAGGACAAAAAAAAAACCCAGAAAAGGAGCACAGAAAATTGTTTAGAATGAAAAGAAGAGATAACTAGAGACACAGTAGGGAACATAATATTAAAACCAGCCATTGAGCGCTACAGAAGTATGTGTTATATGATACAAATAGAAATCAACAACAGGTGAGATAAATAGGTTTTATTTATTTAAAATGATCAAGATAAGAAATGAAATGGTAAACAATAAATTTTAGAAGGAAAGGGGACGATAAGGTCATGGGAATTTTATGTAATGTTCTATTATGCTGTTCGATGTGTTCACAGGTATCCATAGTAAATTGTCTGTTATACTTATCCTGTTTTATGTATGAAATATGTCAGAATAAAATTTTTAAGAGACACTTTTCTTAGGGGGTAATAGCAGATTCACTAAGTGAGTCTAGCCAACTGTGTGAAGACATTTTACCGTCAATTCAGAATACGTGATAGTTGCATATCTTTCTAATTAGATATCTGGCTGGGTAGCAGAAGACAATGTAACTGTTAATATAGTTATGATTGCTTACGTTGCAGAAAAAAACTTGTATCTTGACTATTTCATCTATGACTAATCTATCACAAAACTTCTCTTCACTATAAAAGTGAAGATTTAATTAATTAAAATCTTCTTCAAGGCTAAAAAATAAATCATCATTTTATTGGTATAGTTTATATAACAAATATTCCACAACTAGCATTTTAATATAAAATAACCTTATTTTAATAGTTAATATTATTTCATATTTCTCCACTCTGCACAGGCAATTTCCTATGTGGTTTCAGTGGGCACTTTTCATTGTTCTTGCCTTGTATTAATGATCCAGAAATCTAAAAAGGGTTATGACATATTCAATAAATTTGTGCATGTTCAATAAATTTGTATTCAATAAATATTATTTGTGTTCAAATAATGGAAAATATGCCTTTGTAAAGCACAGGCATGTTAGTCTTGGATTCTTTTTATTGTTGAGACTGTTTTATGACTTTCTCTCAATAAAACCATAAAATCAAAATGTCCATGCAGGGGTTTATGAAGCACCTCTCACCCAACATGGTGAAGCTAATGATAGCAAACCTGTTTCCTGAATCTGCTAAAATACCTGGAGAGGACTATTGTACAGCATGTGCACAAACAGGATGTCTGGGAAATCCTTTTCTTGGGAAACCCCTCATCTGGCAGCTGCACATAGAAAAAAAGTGTCAGTTTCCACAAACTGTATTTTAAATATTGTAAATATATGTCAAACAACATCTTAGCTGTCATACTTTTGAAAGAAACAAATGAGAAAGACCTTGACAAAAATTAAGATATAATTACTGAAATCATGAACATCAATAGTTACTAGAACATTACGCAAGCTCCCTCTCTCATTGCATTTCTCTTCTACTAGTAGAGACAAAAAATGAGTGACAGAAACGTTAAATCATTGGATGAAATTTCTTTAACCGTCATTTCTTTCCTAAAAATAAAGATCACACCATCTGAAGGATCTGAGTTGAGGGGAACAGAATCTATGCTCAAATTATATTAACAAAATTTTTTCTCTAACTATTCTAATAGATTTAATTCTCTGCTGTACATGTTTTTATGGCTGTGGAAAGGGTAGAAAAAAAATTTTCCCTCTAACATTTTGTGACCACATGCTTCCATTCACATGGATTTTTGTGCTAATATTTGTATTGCTTTACTTATGAGGTCTGGGAACTCAGACGACACAGGATTTCTGAGATAAAGTCGCACCAAATGGAAACTTTCAATCTAAAATAACAAAATACAAGAGGAAGCAAGCTATCATGATGTCAGCAGCAGACAGAAACAAATCGCATCATTAATCTGTCAAGAAGAGCAGAATCGAATTATTGGGCGGAGACTATGTGGTGTAGACTGGCTAGCTGTTCTCTCAGTGTGTTTCATCTTCCTCTCGGATTCAGAGATGGAGTCATTACATTTCCAAGTTTCCCTTATGGTTGGCTATGGCCGTATGACCAAGTTCTGGCCTACGGAATGTGTCACTTTCAGGCCTACTTGATGTAAACTTCCAAAATACAATCCTCCATTCTCAACCTTGCAGAATGGAGAGAACAGTATGGGTTTGGAGGAGGAGGATCCAAGATGTATACTCAAATAGGCACAAGGAAGACCACTCAGCCCCAAATACCTGTTGATCTGATTTCTGCTTGCAAGGAATATATGGCACAGAGACTGGTTGCGTTTTTGCAGCAACAGCTAGCACTAAACAAATCAATAAACTATAAAATATGTGTAAGTGATTAAACAGATAAAAGAAGGAATTGAAAATAAGAAAAAGAAAAACTCTTTCAGTAAGGACCAGGCAGATTTGGAAAAGAACCAAAGTGAATACCTATAAACTATATGCATCATCTTGTATATCTCGGGAGGAGACTAATCATAACTAGCTTTAGACATGAATTACAGTTATTAAAGTTGTTAAAATATCACGAAAGTAAGAGAGAAAGAAGATAAAACCCTGTTTCAGGAATCATATGAAAGCCTGGGGGAGGGTGTGGTCTTTACTCCCAGGGATCATCATCTGTATTATTGATCCTTCAGCCAGTTGCAGCTATGTGACAGTGAGGTCCAGAGATGGTCCTCTGCTTCAAGCAAATTTGGAAATATTCCCTTTAGCGGCTGCCACTCTGATCCTAGATTAATCCATAAAAGCTATGATCTTAAGCATTTTCCATCAAGCTAATGAAGCTCAGCCATCAGGGTCCCTACACTTGCTTGCACTCCTTAAGGGCCTTGGGATAAAATCTAGCAGTTTGTTCACCTGGTCAGAGATTTTTTTGTAATGTTGAAATAGTTTTAAATGCAATTGACTCCTGTCTCCAACTCTCAACTTTCCCTACATCCCACATTCTCTCGTATCAGAAGGCTTGAGAACGACAAAGCTGACTTAGGGTATGACTAAATTTGGCTGAATGGCACTGATTTTTGAGGTTTGCAGTCACATCTGTATTGTTATTTAGAACAGATGTAGCAAGATGACCACTCTCCACTGTGCTGATTCATCCTGCACCGTTGTGACACAACAGTGTCACAAAATATGTCAGGTGCAGCTCATGTCCTTTTTTTCATTGGAGTAAAGGCTTCTACCACAGTTCCTCATGCTGTTGACTATTTCAATATTTTACAATAGTTTACATTTTCTTTGGGAATTTGGCTATTATGTGGAATATGTTGACTACAGAGCAACTTGAGTTTTTCTTTATCATTTAAATGTAATAAGATGCTCATTATACAGCTGTTCAAGCCTTGTAAGGTGAGTACAGCAAGGTTTTGAAAACTAAAACATATTTTTGCTGAATTAGAGGAGAAACCCATTCACAAATGAGATGCAAAATATGTATTTAAAAAGCTAATAAAGTTTGAATCCTCTATCTTAACTGAAACGGCATTTGGAAGAGTTTCAATGAACCCTGTTAGAAGTGGCAGATTCCTGGTTGGGTGTAGGAAGTTGCTGTGGATGGGTGGCACGGAGGCTCCAATATTTCACATCCCTCGGTTTCTGTGCCCTTCGCCATGTGACTTGCAGCGTCTGCCAACTCAGCCCTTCGAAACAGGCCTAGACTTGTGAGCTGCTTTGGTCAACAGAGTGGGCAAATGTGCCAGTGTGCCAGTTCTGACCCTAGGCCTTCAGAAGCTGTGTGTGCCTGTGGAGTTGATTTCCCCTCTGTCGTGATCATGAGAACACGTCTGTGTAGCCTGTTGGGGGATCAGGAACCATGTGGAGGAGAGATGCCTCACTCCCCCTAGAGGACATTCCAGACCAGCCAGCACCCAGCTGACAAGCCAGCTGAATGCGGACACCTGAGTGAGCCCAACAGAGCTCGGCAGAGCCCGTCCGAGACCAGCGCAAGCAGCCAGCTACCCCCGAGACTGTGCAGAAATGGTCAGTAACAGGTTTTTTGTTCTACCCAAGCTATGTTTTGAAGTGGGTTTATTATGCTCGTTATTGTGACAACAGATGCCTGACATAGAGGGATGCATTCTTTGTTTTGGTTTTTATTAATGAAAGAAATAAGAGGAAAAACAGCTAAGAATTAGGGAAATATGGGAAATGTAATAAAATGAGCCCTAAACTTCATAGACATTATTCAAATACTGTAGTGGGCTGCACGGTGGTCCCCAAAAGATATGTCCACATCCTAACCCCTGAAATTGGTGACTGTTACCTTATTTGGAAAAAGGGCCTTTGCAGTTGTAGTTAAATTACAGATTTGAGATGAGATCATCCTGTAGGATCCAGGTGGGCCCTCAATCCAGTGACAGCTGTTCTTATAAGACACACACAAGAGAAGACAGACATAGAAGAGGGGGCGACGTGAGGACAGAGACACATTGGAGGGATGTGGCCACAAGCTGAGGAAGCTTCAGCCACCAGAAGCTACAGGGGCGTGAAGTGGATGCTCCCCACAGTCTCTGCAGGGAACGCGGCCCTGCCGACAACTGGATCTGAGAATCTTGCCTCCAGAGCTGGAGGAGAGGACATTTATGGTTTTTTTAGGCACCAAGTTTGTGGCAACTTGTTACAGTGACCCTAGGAAATTAATGCAGGTACCCAGAAGTAATTTGTAGTCAAAACATTTTAGATTCTGACCAAGCCGCTGCCTCAGAAACCACACGAGCCTCTTATTGTCTGTGTTGGTCTCTAGGGAATGAGCTGGTCAGAGTCAGGAAGGAGGGGCTCGAGACCTTCCCATCTGTTCACCAGCAGCGATGCCCTGACACTCACCTGAGCAGGGGCCCTGGGGGGCCCAAGTCCAGGCCTGAAAATGACCAAGTGGTCCCTTGTGAGGGGGCTCAGAGTCTGGAGGAGAGAAGGACAAATGCACAAAAGCAGGGACATGTGAAAGAAAAGAACAAGTGCTAACCTGAAAATGAAGAGTGTGTGAGGGAGGGCTGGGCAGTCACTGGGTGGGAGAGTCTGAAAGGCCTCACTGAGGTGACATCTCCTGGGGCCAGGAAGAGAAGAGGGAGCCAACCCTGCCCAAGTCTGGGAGTAGCGTGGCGGGGAGGAGGCACCACTGGGCAGAGACTCACAGGCAGAAGTGAGTTTGATCAGAGGAGGCTAGAAAGGTGGCCAGTGTGGCTGGAGGGAGCCTGGGAAGAGCGAACAGCAGATGGGATGGATGGTAGGGCCAGGGCCTGGGGCCTGGTGGACTGTGTTAGCTATCTGCTCCTCTCTGGCAACATTACTCGAAAACTTAGCTCTTATAAAGCACCATATCTAATAGCTCGCAATTGCTGTGGGCCTGGACTCCAGGCACAGCTTAGCTGGGTGTCTGCCTCAAGGTCTCTATGGAGTTGGGGCTTTGGCCTCAGCTGAGGCTCCGCTGTGGTGGGATTAGCTCCAATGTTGCTCACATGACTATGGTTGGGATTCAGTTTGGACTGGGAGCCTGAGTTCCTTTCTGCCTGTTGGCATGGGCGCTCTCTAGGCTGCCGTTTTGCTGACCAGCACCTGATATTCGATTCCGTCTGCTCCGCTCCTTCCCCTCAACACACAGTCAAAAGGAGGAAATAATACTCTGCAGACAGCGCACTCAGCGTTCAAACTTGAACACGGGTTAACAACAGAGGGAAACTGGGTGGTTGTGAACAAGCGTGGTAAGGGATTGCTAAGAGAATTTCATCCTTTTTTGGAATCTTTCAAAATTTTATGAAAACTTTAATGTGTTTGAAAGTGGAGAAAGTAAAGAAACGATTCCTCGTTGCTCCCTCTGGTCCAGCCCTCTCCGTGCTCCCAGCCCCATGCTGCACACCTTCCACCCCAGCGCCTGTCAGCCTGGGTTGCTTGAACTCACCTGGTGAAACATCTGGGTCCTCATGTGCTTCTGCTCTCACTCATCTCTGTGGCCTGTGTCCACCGCAGGCCTGAGCCCATTGCCTCCCGTGCACAGTTAGAGAGAGAATCCTCCCCACACCGAGACCAAGGGACGGAGGACAAAGCCACCATCTCCCACACTTCCTCTCTGCAAGAGCATCCTGAATGGAGAAGGGAATAAATGAATCAATTAGTGAAAATGTTGGGAAGGGGCTAGTTTCTTGACTCCCTGATCTGCCATGTGAGGACAGGGCACTAATATTTCCTGGTGCATTTAGAAGATCAAGGCCAAGAGGAGAAATCTGCCCAGCTGGCAAAGACGGACCAGCTCAGGAGTGTGAACAAGTACCTACTCACCTGTGTGTCGGTGTCAGGAGCTCAGCCCCACCTGTCTCCCTCTGTGTCCTCATCCAGGGACAGTCTGAAAACCAAGCAGATAAAGCAAAGAAAGAGAAACATGCCATGAGAATCCAGGCTTTAATAACATTGCTAGAACCAGCAGTCATGAATCCCCCCCCCCCAGACATACACCTGCCAGTGACCCTGCCCAACCCATGCACCTGCAGGTGACCTGAGACAAACAGGACAGCCTTCTCCTCTCCCAGGGCTAGGGGTAAGAAGGCTTGGACACTGCTGCTCATAAGGAAGACAGTAATAGCCCCACTTGTAGGTAAGATGATATTCAGAGCCTTTTAAACTTGAATTAGACCTCCCATTTGGAAGTATTATTTAATTAATATTTAATGCCTGGGATTAACACCAAATCCTAGGAAACCCTCACAGTTATCACTTGGGAATTCTTGTCTCTACAAGGACACCGCTCTGGAATTTCTGAGGTATTAATTCTTGGTTAGGTGCACACACGTTTCTTCTCCAGCACCCGCCCCAGCCCTCTCTAGCCCCCACCCTCCCTGCCGTACCCTGCCCCCTGCTCCCTGACACACCCATCCCCAACTATCTTGGCTCTCCTCCAGGTGGGATTCAGGCAACATGAGGACATTGACCCTGACTTGCCCTCCATGGCCTTGGACATGTGGCCAGGCCACTTTGGGATCTCCTAATGGTGGGTGAAACATGTCAAGGACTCACATCGTGTGAGAAGGTTCACTGACTCTCATTGTGCATATCAGGGACCAAAGAGCCCTCACACAGGAAAGAAGCAGGAGGACACACGTCATACATAAGTCTACTGGTGTGTGCCACGATCCCAACAGGGCAGATAGGCTCAGCAAATGCAGAGTGCAGGAATTTAATTTGGGGAGTAATTTAGTTGACTTCTTCCTGAAACTGAGGATGAAGAGGTTAAAAAATCTTTCCTGGACTAGAAGTAGAGAAAAAACCTTTGAGATAATCTTTGCTAACTGCAACTGTACATACTCAGCATAATCAACTGTTGTTCAAAACTAACCAGATCTTTCTGTCCCTCCCTAGTATGTGAGCGAGTTGTCTTTCCCAAGAAGTAAAGGTCCAGACATCAAGATTCAGCCTCACAAGGCCAAATGCAGGCTGAAGATGAAAACTAACCAGAAAAGTCCGGAGAGTCAAAGGAAAAAAATCTCAGCCTTCAAGGCCAAGTGCAGGCTGACGGGAAGGAACCAACCAGCAAGGCAACATGCTCCCCCTCCCCTGCCTAAAAGCCCAGCACAAGCTGCCTCCTCTGTCTAAAACCCCTATCTTCTTCCCTTCGAGGAGGTGGATATGAGTTCTATCTCCCATCTCCTAGTCTGCTTGCCTTTTGATAATAAACCTCTTTCCTTGCCACAAGCCTGGCATTTCCAGTTTTGGGCCTTTCAGTGTAACAGGTAATGAACCTGTGTTTGCGTTCAGTAATATTCACATATCTTAGTGAAATGGTGTCTGGAGATCTGTCTTTGTAATTAACATCACCAGGATTATACCTTCTTCTCACAATTTATGTGTATTAAAGCATGTGTCACCTCCAAAGTACTACCCACATCAACGTTAATAATTCTAAATACGGCATGGACGAATAATGCAGTGTGTCAGGAACAGGGGTGGGGTACAACCTTTAGATCCCGAGCTCCTGAATAGAGAAACCATGTCTGGTAGTACGAATTGAAACCCAGTGAGTGGGAAATACACGTATTGGCTCATATAATATTTCCCTGAGGTTTCCAGAGGTGTTACCCCTTTGACAAGTGAGGTGACCTGCGCTCAGAAAGCTTTAGTGATACCCCAAAATTCCATGCTACAAAATGAAGAGCTAGAGTGTAAACCTACCTCTGTTGTCTCTGAATCTCAAACTTCGAAACGTGCTAGTCTTGAGGGAGTAGGTCCCAGACCCAAGTTGTACCTGGGTGTCCCCTCAGATGAACGATCAGACACTCTTCCCTCTCACCATGACTCTTCTCCTTTCAGCAAGTTCCCACAGTTACTCCCCATGTTAAGCTGCTCCTAATTCAGGGGAACTTTCAGTGCATTGACCCAAATTCCCAAATATCAGCCCTCTGCTCTCCTCTGTTTTACGGATGTTTCACCTCCACTTACTCATGTCAGCACATATGCACCAGGAACAAACGTGCTCACGGCCCTCCAACCTTTTACCGCATCTGATGATCCCAGCTGACTCCAAAAACTGGATCGCCCTTCTCGTGGCTGCATCTGCCGCAGCACGTGATTAAAACACTGACCAGGTCTAATTGTGGCGTCACAAATCTCCCAGTGGCTTTCAAAATGATGAGACATCCTACGGTGCCTTGATAATTGACGCGTCCTTCCGTGCTTCATAAATATTTCAGACCTTCACCGAGCCTTTCGAATCTAAAAAGTTCTTGCCTTTCCTCTCACTTTCCACCAATGGGATCATCTCCTACTATGTTGATGAGTTAGATCATTACAAGAAATACTTGAGCTCACTGCCACAAAGTCTACAAATATGCCACCATTCTTAACCATCAATGACTCCTCTCCTGATTCCATTGAAAATTCATCTTGATCCTTGGTTTAGCCTAATTGTCTCCCTTCTTCCTCTTCTCTAGAGAAGTTTTATTATTGATTCCAAATGTCATGTTCTCTGCTAGCAAACTCCCCACCCCCATCGAATTCCTTTCACTCATTCAATCTCTTCATTATTGAAACAACAGCCTCTCCTGAACCCATTTCTCTCTAGTTCTCACCCCACGTCTTCCTTCCCCTTCACAATGAACCTGAAGGATCAGTGTTCATGGAATTACCATCTCCTCACTCCCCCACACTTCAGACTTACTGAATCACCAATGGTCTGTGTATTAATCAATCTTGATAATATCACAGCTATCTCCCCATAATTAAATGCAAAGAGTGTTTCTGCATCTTTCTAATACTTGGAACAAACGCAGAACTGGGCCACGATTTTCTTTTGGAATGATTCCCTGTCCTCGGTTTCTCGACATCTCAGGCTGCTGACTGCCTGTGAACCAGCTCACACTCCCTGGTGTCCTTCACCGGGTCCTTCTCACACAGCACTATTGCGAAAGCTCAGGACTCAATGTGAGCCCTATTCTCTCCATTGACCCTACGTTGTCTCAGTACTCTTGTGCATTTCTTCTATTGCTTCAATGCCTTCCACTGTTATCTCTATGATGACGATGTCTAAAAACCACGTCCAGATCTTATTTCTGAGCTATAATGCTACAGGTGTATGTTATAGGCACCTTAAGCAAACATATTTCCAACGGAAGCTGTTAACTCCCCCTCGCCAACTAGACACCCCTTCTCCTCTCGGTCTCCGATCTCGTCTGATGACTACAGTTGACATCCAGGGAGTGATGTTTAACGCAAACTCTCAGAACCACCTGACAGAACAAGCACTGCTGCTGCCAGCACACTGAGCAGTCACCCTTCATCTCCGCCCCAGGATCCACACACGTATTCCTACTCTATACTCCGTTTCAGTTCAAAACGTCAGGTCCTCCGAGATCCCTTTGTTCAAACTGCTGCTGAAGTAAGCCTTCCCTCCCCGCCTGTTGTCTGGTGACTTTCCCTTCAGGCCACTGTGGAACAAATTAGGACATTCTTTTGATTGCATATTGTGTAACCTTTGAAATTGTCTCAAATAATAGTAAAATGATTATAATCACAGTGGATATTTGAGAACTGAGATATGAAAGTAGAGAGCAGAATCCTGATTTTATAAAAACAAATGCATGTTTACCTCTGCAGGGAAAGTTCATCCTCTATCGCACCAAACAGCATCCTCCCAGGGGATGAGACAGTGAAGCACGAGGCCTGTGCTCATTAAAGAACAAGGTTCCTGCCAGGAGGCCAGTAAGTTTGTTTTTCCATTGTTGCACCTCACAGTTAGACGCTTTGCGTGCCCTACGTGAGCAATTCATTTGATTTTTTTTGTTTCTTTTCCAGATTGGCGCCTGAACCAACATCTGTTGCCAATCTTTTTCTTCTTCTTCCCCTTCTTCTTCTCCCCAACCTCCCCTCCCCAGTTCATAGTTGTGTATCCTAGTTGTAGGACCTTCTGGTTGTGCCATGTGGGATGCCCTCTCAGCATGGCCTGATGAGCCGTGCCATGTCCCTGCCCAGGATCCCAACCCTGGGCTGCTGAAGCGGGGCACGGGAACTCCACCACGTGGCCGTGGGGCTGGCCCCCCAACTCATTGAATTTAACATGTGCTCTCTCTCTCTCTCTCTCTCTGGGTTGTCTTGTTTCAGTTTCGATGGGGTAGGGAGTAAGGTGAACATCCCTGAGGACTCCCCTTGCTGAGTGGACATGTGTGGTCCTGGTGAAAGCCCTCACCCAGTGGGGCTCCTAGAGATGTGACTCAGGGCCACTAATTCCCTTTTGGTGCCTGGCAAACTGGGACTCATCTTCCTCTGTCTGCTATTTGCTCTGTATTATGTCTGCTCCTTTGGAAGACAAAAATTTGTGTCCAAAGGGAAAGTTCCAGAAATGCTTCCAGGGATGATGATGGGACTTTGATTTCCAAGTGAGTATTTCTGGCATCTGATTCAATTCCGTTGTCATTAATCAAAAGCTGGCTCGTTCTGGATTGGTTCCATCCTTTCACAGCGATAGCATCATCTTCTACGGTCATTACCAAAAGTGATCATTTCGTTTGAAAGCTCTTCCCTTAGAAGCCACTGCTGTGTTAGTACTTTATCAAGTTAAAACACTTAATTTTACATGCCTGGGTTTCTGTTTTGGTTTTTTGGTTTTTGAAAGCAGCTGAGCATGTTTGGACTGAAAATGAAAAGTATTTATTATGGAAGTACCCATGCTACCTCATTAGGATAGAATAGGACATATCATTTATTTGTTATAAGATGCGAAAATTCAGAAGTTTTCCCTTGATCGGTAAAATTGCCCCTCTCAAGAAAGTTTTTTTTCTTGATGTTCAGTAACTTATTTTGGAGACCCACGGGGTCATGTCCAGTGAGATAGTTCTGTTGGAGTGAGGATAGTGCTGCTACAACCTGTCCTTCATGCCACCTGCGACATGCCCTACTCTGCACCAAAGACCAAGGACGGTCCTTCTGAAGACAGGGCTATGTTTGCATTATGAGTTGAGAGATGCTGCAAAGACCTCCTATGGTTTCCCTTCTACCCTACACTACACAAATAGACACTTATGCTTTTAAGTCTTGACATTTCGTCTCGAGTGTCTGTTAAAACATGAGTATCTAGGATAGAAAGCGGCTGTCATCCAGAATCTTACCAGGGTTTCCTGCTGGCCACTTTGGAGGACAGAGCAGAGTGACCCACTAGGGGAGGGGCGCGTGACTGCCGGGCCTTGGGGAAGAGCTGACCGGAAGCTGACTCACCAAGGACTGTCCATGCTTGTCTTGGTTGGCAGTGACAGCAGCTGAACGCAACTTAAAGGATTTTAATTTGCATGCAGCTTTGCACAACAACTTTCCATCTTACTTCATCCTCCTTGCTTCCTGTGACATTTGGGGATAGGATAGTTTCAGGGATTCACTGAACTTGTTTACAATGTCCAAATAGTCTTGTATGATGTGTGCGCTTGTTAATTGAGGTATAATTGACATATACTTTATATTAGTTTCATTTGTACAATATAATGATTTGCATGTATCGTGAAATAATCACCACGATAAGTCTAACTAACGTCTGTCCCCAGACGTAGTCAATATTCATTTTCTGGATGAGGACATGTTGTGTTTTAAGGTGCAGAAGAATCGGTAATGATGTCATACTTTTCCGTATACAACTTGATGAATTTGAACATAAGTGTCCACCCATGAGACCATCACCACCATCGAGGCCATAAACATATCCATCATCTACCAAAGTTTTCTCCCACCCCCTTTACTATTATCATTATTTTGTTTTAAGAACACTTAACAGAATATATACTCTGTTAGAAATTTTAAGTACAAAACACAATACCGTGAGATTGCTACATTGTACGCTAGGTTTAATTTTTAGAGGAACCTCCAGACTATTTTCCATCATTACAGTATTAGTTTACATTCCCATCAACAGTTGCAAGGCTTCCTTTTCCTCCACAACCTCACCAACATTTGTCACCTCTACTTTTTTTGATAATAGCCGCCCTAACCGGTGTCAAGTGATATCTCCTTGTGGTTTTGATTTGCATTTCCCTAAAGATTAGTGATGCTGAGCACCTTTTCATGTGGCTGTTGGCCATTTGTGTGTCTTCTTTGGAAAAATGGCTATTCTACTCCTTTGCCCATTTGTTAACTGAGTGCCTTGGTGTTTTTGCTATTGACCCGAGAGATGAAAAAAGAAAAAAAAAGTCCAGGCATTATGGATGCTTCCCAGTTGATGCAGATGATTTTGTCTTTATGGTGATGAGAAAATATCGTGTTGTGTGCTTTTTCTTCAGCAGTTATCATAAGACTAGCAGTAGAATGGCAAAGCAGATAATCAGGATCTCCCGGGTTTCCAGTTTTACAACACAAATAAGACGAGTGGTAAGGAATTTTTGATTATTTCAAGGAAATTATTGAGATCACAGTCCGTGGAATGTAGGACTGACAGGTCCACGAGGAAATTAAAGTGAGGACATGGTGATCTGGCATCATTTCCGATCTGAAGGAACAGGTATCTTCTGTATGAATGTTTGAAGACATATTGGAAATCAGGAATTTGTGGTGGATGAATACATTTTCTGAAGGGTTTATTTCTTTATTTAGGAGGAAGATTACCCTGAGCTAACATCTGTGCCAGTCTTCCTCTCCTTTGTCCGTGGGATGCCTCCACAGCGTGGCCGATGAGTGGAGTAGGTCTGCACCTGGGATCTGAACCCGCAAACCTCAGGCCCCTGAAGCAGAACACACACAACTTTAACCACTCAGCCATGGGGCTGGACTCTAACTTATTTAGTTGTGAACATGATCGTTTGGGTTATGTAAATGTCAGGACCTGGGAGTGAGTCGCTAAGAGTGGGGTAGTTGATAATGTCACAATTGATTTAGACCCTAAAGAGGCTAAGAGCAACAACTGGCCAATGGGTTAACCAAAGGAATAGTCAGAAAACACAGAAAGGATGGGAATTGGGATCTATAGTAAGCTGGGGGATCACGTGTCCTCAGAGAGAGTGCCAGGACTTGCACAGAGGAGAATGGCAAGAGCAATAAAAGAGAATAAAATCACACTGAAACAAGGAGGGGGTGTTACGAGATGGGGGAGGAAAACTGATCTGGAGCAGTCCTGAGTTTTGACCTTGAGCTTTCTGTCCTTGACCCAAATCTGCTTGACGATGTCCTGGGACACAGGTCAGAAGAGCTCCAGAGGGAGAGAGGAAGGGTGGAAGTATAGGGAAACTGAGATAATTGTCCTAAGAAGCCATGCTTCATTTCTCATTTGGGTCCAGTTTCATGATGACTTTTACAGGATGAGAGGAAAAGAAGTGATGATGGTCAAGTCTTCGCAGAGGAAGCTGCGTGATCGTGGGAATCAACCCAAACCAAAGCCCGGATTAAGAATTCCCATCTCTTTGAGGATGCGCAGTTACATATTCAGAAGGCCAGTTACTAGAATGCCATCCCACCCAGCAGTGAGGGGTCATTGGGAGAGCACGTGGGACGAGCCCCAACAGGTCTGCTGGCAGGAGAGAAGTGGTAAGCCCTTTGGCACTGGCCATACGTAGCCTTGCAAAATTGCACCTTGCAGCAGAGGTGAATTCCTGCGGGGTGTGCTCGCATGGGGTGCCCCGTCCGGTCCCATACACACCTCTGCCCGTCCTCAGATTTGGCAGAGATGATTCTGGGAACTGGTCTGGGCATCCCACAGCTCCACAGCCAACAATTGCTGGTGACTGTGGAAGATCTGAGCAAACAGGAGGGGACAGGGAAGAGGGCGGGAGAGAGCAATTGTGGACAGGCTCAGCAGCGAGGCAGAGAAAGTGAGCGCCCAAGAAGGATGTGCTGACAGCACCAGGAAAGAGAGGAGACGCTGGTGCCCCTGCGATGGAGCCCGGCACTTCACTGACGTCTCCTTGAAGGGTCCCACGTTTTCTTGCTTGAGCTCTTGCAACTTCAAGACATACCAATCCTTTTCTTTTATTAAACTCCTCTGTGGGACATAGGAAGCATAGACAGGGATTTCTTGTGGAGGAGAGACTGGATTTCAGCTGAGTAGAGCAAGGAGGGCTTTCCGTTTCACGGTGCTCTCGCATTTTCCTTTCCGAAGTATATTATTTATCTGCGCTTGAAAGTCACAGAGAGTTACCGATTCGCGGGATGATTCCGTTGTCGCCCTCACAGCGACACAGTAAAACCTACCTAGTCGGAATGGATCATTCCTTCTGTGTAATACTCCGGTAGATTCCAAAGATCATTTCAAAAGCGCTGGTATATCTCTGTTCTCAAATAAGAGGTCTGCTTCCAGGTCTCCATTTTTCTGCTCTTTATTGCATGTTAATTCAGAGTTGCAAGGAGGAAATACCACATTCGCCTCAATCTTTAGATCTCTATGTGCTGGAAATTGGATTCACAGAAATGGACAAGGCCTTTGAGGGATCGTGCTGTCAACAGAGACCTTTTCCGGCATCAGCAACGTGACAATAAACCGCTGCTTGTTAGGACTTGATCGTCTATTGGAGGGATGGAGCTTGCAGTATTATGGAAATCCTCTTTAGAATTGCTTACCTTCACGTGACAGATTTATCAGTTTCTGAGAGTGATGTGTTAAAAAATGACCTAGGGTGGCGCAGGGCTTAAACTGGCCCACTCCACTTTGGAGGCCCGGCATTGGCACGTTCGGGTCACGGTTGTGGACATTCACACCGCTTATCGGGCCATGCTGTGGCAGACATCCCAAATGTTAAATAGAGGAAGATGGGCACAGATCTTAGCCCAAGGCTAGTCTTTCTCAAGGGGAAAAAAAAAAAAAAAACGAGGAAGGTTGGCAATGGATGTTAGCTCAGGGTGAATCTTAGCCCTTGGGCATCTTCAGCTGTGGTCATTTGCAAAATATGTAGACCATGCATGTACTGGGCAAGCCCAGGCAGGACAGCGCAGCCGGCCTCCCGCCTGGGTGCTTGGGCTGCTTGTCCGTCTGGGTGGATTCAGTGCAGAGAACGATGACCACGGACTGCCTTGCTTCTCCCTCAGAGTTTACCCTGAGTTTTCTCCATCTTGACATGCAAAGCAGACACTGTCTGGAGCCCTCGTGTTCCTCTGGGACTCGGGCTTCCCTCTGCTCCTCAGCCTGGAGAGGAGGAAGCCCACGTGTGGACTTCAGGAGATTCCTGACCGCGTTTTGTGGGCTAGCACGTCCTGGGCTTGAAGTCCCCAGGGAATGAGCAGAATCCAATCCAGGTAGGACTGCCATGACCCAGACCCTTCAGGAAGGCAGGTTATGGTCGCCTAACCAGGCAGAGCACCATGACCAGCCGCGGGGTTTGTGGAGGGCGAAGGGAAGATGAAATGGGTTCTGGAAGAAGGTGCTTATAAATACCAGCTACCGAGAGGGAACCAGCTGCAAAACCGTGCATTTGAGGAGTATGAGTATTATTTCTTGATTCTGTTTGGAGTAAGTTAGAGTGCATGATATATTTGTGTGTGAGTGAACATATATATATAGCTCTCTCTCTAAAATTTATATCAAAGTAACATAAAGACTGATGAGATACAGGTGCTGCACATGTGGGCCTCTTTTTGTTGGCGATCAGTCCATTTTTGGCCATTGGAAGCCCAAAGAGGCAACGAGTTATTGTCCTCTGCCGTCTGGTAGGCTCATGACAAACAAAGCGCTGCAACCAAAGGGTCGGCTCTCAGGAGCCTCACGGCCCTGTGAGGGAAACCCCTTGGACACGGTGTCTTCCTCCTGGGCCTGGACTAGCCTTGGGACTTGGCACTTCTCTTTCTCTGTGGCGGGAAGGTACAGCCGGCTCCGGCTTCCATTTAGAAAGTCACCTTCCTGGATGGCTGTGCCATACCAAGAAGGGCCTGGGCTGCTGGGAACCAGCATTCCTCCTCAGCTGCTGGCCGTACTGAGGAGGCCTCCCTGGCAAGGTTCACGCTGCTGTGTGTCTGGGTGACACTTGCAGCCATCAGAAAGGAGGGGAGAACTCAGAAGGGCCAAGCACTTCCTGTGGTCCTAGTCTTACAGGGGCTTTCCCGGGGTGGGGTTGGGGGGGGGCTTTCAAAATGCCAGGTGGTAACCCTCTAGCTCCTGGTCACCGGGTGGGTTCTTGGAGTGAGCTCGGAGCAGTGTCTGCTCACCACCAGACTGGAACCATTTAAGTGTTTTAATTTTGTCAGGCTGTGTTTACCCATCATCCGTTTGCTTGCGTTCCCTGCTGGACCCCTCAACCACCCTCCTCTCACGACTCATCTCTGAAAGCTTCCAACAGGAAAGATTCACACCCACACCATAAACGGAGCATAAGGCTGGGCAAGAGAACACAGCCCTCCGAGGGGCTGCATGGTTTATAGGCTCAGCTCCTCCTGCCCCGTTAGGATGAGTCAGAAACAACATGCCTGAGTGTGTGAACAGGTCATTGCCTGAGACCACACACCTCAGAACCACAGGGGCCCAGATGTCACCCTGGGCAGCGAGGGAGAGTATAGGTCATTCTTTGGCCAGGATTAGGGTATCTAATGTTTGCAAAGCAGACTCCACCCGTGATCCGTCAGACCCTGCCAGGGAGGAGTGGCCACGAGGTACGGGACAGAGAGGCCGAGGCATTCGAGGGAATTTCTGCCCTTCCAAGAATTGTAGAAGGAAGTGCACGGAGGCAGGGAATCCTGGTGGACAAGGAGCAGTGATGCGTCGGGAAGGAAGCCCAGATGCAGCCTTCAAAGCGGCATCACAGATCTGTCCCCCTGGATACCAAACTTGCAGGGAAAGGAATTCAGAGCCGTGGACCGGGATCCCAGAGGATTCCAATCCAGGTGAAGGGTGAACATGGAGCCCCCAGAGGGGCCGGGGGAGGGAGGGTCCTGCCTGCCCTTAGTCCATCTGCACATGACCTTCTCCGGCCTTGACCCTCCACATGCACGTTTTGAGCTTTTACATCGTTCTCTGCACTTAGAGCTGCTGCTGTCCAGAGCCTGATTAGAAAACAAGTTCCTAACATCTGGTGAAGAGGAACCTCCACAAGAGAAGCCGAAAACGTGGCCTCTCCTCCAAAGGGGTGGAAAAGCAGCCACTGTCCTGGGGCAGGTCGTGGTGCTGGCCCGTGCCATTTGAAAGACACCCGCATTCCAGTGGTTGTTGCTCTGCCTGTGAAAGTACCTCCACCCTCTAAATGCCAGGAGTTCTGGGTGCTGTCTCTGCTCCTGACCCACGTGAACCACACTGAAATGAACCCGTCCTCTGAGTAAGGGGGGGCGCGGAGGTGTCCTTCAGTATCCAGGGAGGGGCCTGGCCCTTCTCCCTTCTCTCACATACAATAAGCCGAGACCCTGCAAGATTTCTTCATTCCAGGAGGAACGCGAGAGTCTGCGTCTCCTTGACACGAGCACAGGAGGGGAAAGAACCAGACCGTGACTCGCAGGCTGGAACAGAAACAGGATTTTAACATCAGATTCAAAACTAGCACTAACTATTAACACGAAAGAAATACGGCCCCTTTCCAAGTGGTAAACAGGCGCTGGGGTGGAGATGCCAGGCCTGTGGGGTGGGGTCGTCCCCTCCCTCTTGGGCTCCAGGGGTCCCAGGAAAAGGCTTAGAATGTTCTTCTCCCCATCAGCATGGGAGGAGTCGGCCTGGGGCCCCGCGTGTTTCCCAGCTGTGTCCCCGCCGCTGAAGAGCAGGCTGCACTCGAGCTGTTGGAAGGACCGGGATCTGCCACTGTTGCTGGGTTCTGCGTCAGGGGTCTGGTGACTGAAGAGAAGACACTGATGATTGGGGGGTCACACCAGTATCCCAGCCCAACACCTCAGCCCCACTGCATTCTGCTCCAAACCTTGTCCTGAGTGCTCAGTCAACACTACCCCATTGTCCCTGACATGGGAGCTGGCATTTCGCTTCACCCATTTCACAGAAGAGGAAGCTGAGTCCCACAAAGGTCAAGGGAATTGTCCCTCACAGGCCTGGTCAGCAGTGGAGCTGGGATCCCCGTGCCGGCTGTCCATCTCCCTAGGCCCGTGCTTAGCCCGAAGCTTTCCGGAGCCCCTGGCTTCAGTCCCTGCCTGTCTGGACACTCACCGAGCCCTGAGCTGAGAGATGCGCGGTTCTTCTTGGGCAGGAAAAACCGGCGCATCTTGCCGGCCCTCTCCTGTGGGGGCTCCAGGTGGCAGGACAGGCTGTAGCTAAAGGACAGAGTGGACTTTTCAGCTACCGGGAGCCACACCTCAGGTGACCCTCCCAGAGACGGCCAGCAGTTGGAGTCCCAGGGCCCCACGGGGGACCATGCGACAAGCCCCGGGACTGACCCGGAAGCCACGGGCACGGGCTCCCTGGAGCTGGCCATCAGAGAGAGTCCGCCTTGCCCTCACCAACTCCTGCCCCGCCTCACCTCTCATCCTCGCTGAGGGGCTCCATGGCCTCGAACCAGGCCCCAAATCGCTCCTCAGCCTCAATGTGGTAAAGATGGACTGCCTCCTGGAGCAGGAAGATCTGCTGGGTGACTTTGAATTCCTGGGAGAAAGGACATGATGCAGACGGGGCCTGGGTGGGGGACCGTGCTGGGGACTCAGACAGGTGAGAAGAGGGTCAAGGAGCTGGTCTGGGGTCTTGGCCCACATGGGAACCCTCCTTCCCTCCAATTCCGTGCAGGACTTGCTCGTTCTCACAGTTGGCTTGAAATAGCTCCTCCTGCAGGAAGGTGTCCTTGGTGCCAGCCCCTTCCCCCACGCACCAATGGGACGGCTTTCCCAGCTCTGGGTGCCGAACTCTCCCAAGAAAAGCAAGGCCCAAGGCATCGGGCCAGAGAAGGTCTTCCCCGGAGGAGTCTCTGATTGCCACAGCCCCACCCTCCGCACGGGGAGGCCACAGCTGCTCACCTCACTCCTTTTCTCGTAATTGATCTCATTTCCCTGGAAGGCAGAGAGCCAAAGTCCATGAGCAACAGCCCCCTTAGCCCATAGCTAGCCCCCGTCTCCACCCTTTCTCAGGTTGCACTACCAGCAGGGTCGACCAGGGAGCAGGCGCTACCAGAAACAGGAATGGGTCCCGGGCAAGACTCTGAGCTCCAGAGCAAGGAGGCCACGGGGCTATGGCTCAGGGACATTCTAAGACAGCCCTCTCTGACAGACAGACAGACTGAGGCCTCAGGCAGGAAGGGATGCTCAGCCACTCGTGTGCTTCCTGCCTTGGAGGGGCCTGGCTTCACTCCCTGCAGGGGCGGGGCCTGAGGGAGAGGCTGAGTCCAGCTCAGACACACCCTCCAGCAGCTCCGCAGTCAGGCAGCCTGGACTGGCGGCTCACCTGGATCCTATATTCACTCATCACTAAGATGGGCATGACACCCAGCTCCCGGGGTGGCTGTGAGGCCCTCACGAGAGGACTCTGCCAAGGGTTGTGAGCTCAGGCCTCAGTGCAAGTCTCTCCTCCCAAATCTCCGAATCCTGATCCCCAGCCCCACCTCCAGGCTCACTCACCTCCAGGTAATCCTCCATGTTGGTGTCCAGCAGCAGCAGGTAATTGAGGAATGTGCCAAGGAAGGGGACGAGCCCCTGTGCCAGCGGGGTGGAGATGGTGATGAGATCCCGCTCTCAGGAGCCGTCAAAGACCTCTCCTCCACTCCTCACCCCAGCCTCCTGCCCAGCCCAAGCTGCCCACCTAGGCGGCCTCCCCCCAGTTTCCTCCTCTTCTCTCCTCCAGGAACCCCAAACTCCTCCAGGCACCTCCCAGCAGCCGGCTCTGGCTAAACCCAGGGTACGGGGTCCCCACCCCTCCCTGTCCCAAATCCGTTGTGCGCCCATCCGTTCCAGGCCTCCTCCTGGTCACTTCCAATGCAGGCATTTCAGGTCTGTGGCACCAGGAGCAGGGCTGGAGGAGAAAGGCTCCCTCTCTGCTGGTAGAGACCTCCGGCTAGGAAGGGGAGTCCCCTCTCCTGCAACTCCTGGGCCCCTCCTCCACAGGCACCCTTACCTTCTGGGCACCTATGGGGCCCGTCTCCAGGCTGGTCAACATAGAGGTCGCCTCCTGCCAGGGTGTTGACAGGGCCAGTGAGCCGATGCTCCCCTCCAAGTGTCCTCCCAGACCCCTCCCAGATCGGGGACCCTGGACATGTGGCCCCAGTCACCTGGTGCCCCTGCGGCTCCCACCTCCAGGGTGCTCTGATTCCAGAGCCATCCCAGCTCCAACACTCACTCCTGTGTGACCTTGGGCCTGCCCAGGCCTCCCTGAACCTGTTACCTCGTCTGGAAGGTTTGACGAACTCTGTCTGCCTCCCACAGTCTCCTGAGGCCCAAGCGTCATCTGACCGTCATCACTGCTCTCCGCTCAAGCCTGCCTTTGGAGCCAGGTCCAAGCTCCCCACATTCCTCCCCACCCTTGATCCTCGTCACCCACTGTGAGGCCTGCACCACGGCTCATCTCCCTCTGGCTCCCAGATGAGGAGACCAAGGCCCACACAGGGGCAGGGACTTGCTCATGGGGCCCCAGAGGAGAGGCTGCTCCCCCTCCCAGCCACAGGCCCTGTCTCCTCTGCCTTCACACCACCCTCTGCCCAGCCGCTGACCACAGTGCTGTCCTCGGGACTCTCAGGCTGTGTTCGGGCCCCCAGCTGGGCCGAGCCATGGATGGAGGGAGATGAGGTGTCTCAGGAGGCCTGGTCAAGTGGCTTCTGCCAGCCCCAACCCCCAGGAGTCTCTGATCCCAGGCCGAGGCCAAGGCCTTGCTAAAGCCCTCAGCTCCCTAGGATCCCCTCAGGGAGTTCCCCTGCACAGAATTCTTTCTTCATCCGCTCAGGATGGGGACCCCGAATGCCACGTCTGACTAGCAGGGGAGGGGGCGACCAGGGCACTGCGGGGTGGCATTTCCTTTCTGTTTTACGAGGAAACTTCTGACGTCTGGGCGGGAAGGATCCCTGAAGAAGCCATCAGTTCCCTGGGCACTTGCCCTTGCCCTCCGGGGCACATGTCATCGCCAACAAGGACCTGGGTGAGCATCCCACTGGGACTGTCTGCAGCGCCCACTTTAGGGGCCAGAGTGGGGAGTCACAGAGGGGACACAGATCTGTCCCAGGTCCAGTGTCCGTCCCAAGGCTGGGAAGCCCCTGAGTGCCCCCGGCCCGTGGGATCCGGCAGTGCCCATCCCTCAGGCAGGCAGGGTGCCCCTCTTGCGAGGCACAGTGAAGACAGAAGGAGCAGTGGGGCCCTGGCTTCCTGAGCACAGACTGGGCTGACTTCGGAAGAAAGGAAGCCCGCCCACTCGCTCCAGCCAGTGGCCAGGAGGAAGATGCAGGGCAGCTGATGGAGCAGCATGGAAGCCAGACACCGGCACCTTCTGCCAGGTCCTCAGCCTCCTGGAACAGTCCAGCCCGCACCATTCTATCCCATGCCCCTGGCCTCCTGTCCCAAACTGCCCCCACCTGCCCATGGAGCTAGCACATCCCTCTTCCTGTCCATCTTTTCCTGACCAACTTCACGTGACAGGAGAACCAAAGCTCATCCTGCCGGGTCCCCTCCCCTCTCGCTCCCCCTCCTTCCAGATGTGCAGCCTCCGTCTTACCTTCACCAGCTGCCTCCTGCTCACCCACTGGTCTTTGATGAACCTCTTCAACTTTCGAGAGCTCTTCCTGAGGGGAGAGGAAAGAAGGAAAGAAAACCCGGGGCGGTTGAAGGCGAAATGCCTTTTGTTGAGAACCCGGAAGGTTCAAAGGGCCTGGGGCCTGGACGAGGGTTTTCCCTGGGTTCTTCGGAGCTCTGAGGTCACCGTGGGACTCGGGTGGAGGCTCTCCTGCGGTCACCTGGGGCCTCCATTCCCACTCCGACTGAGCACATTGTTTCTAACAGTGTTGGTTGCTGATGAGGGCTCCGTTGCTGCGAAGTACACCCTTGGAAATCTCCAGTGTGGCTCAATCCAGGATGTGCCAAGGGGGGAACCTGACTCCTGAAGCAGAACCACTGCCTAGGGTCTCAGAGAGTCTCAGAGACCCGAGAAAGGAGGCCAGTCCCCATCCCTAGGGTCCGCTGCCTCCCAGATGGTCCTAGCTGAATGAGGGGTCCATGGCAGTCGTACGGGGGATGTCTGGTCCGCCCTGGTGGTGCTTGGATGGAGCACGGCCTACCCACCTGGCAACTCGTCCCCATGTCTTTTGCAGACGGCTGATGGAGGGGCTCTGCAGAGCAGACACGATGGCACGCAGGGACGCATAATTGCCAAGGACTCGGCACTCCTGAGGAAGGGAAGGGAATGAGCTGCGACGGCGGGCTGGAGCCCTGCCTCCTCTGGCTTGTGTCCCCTCATGGGCTTCTGCTGTCCTGGATGAGGCAGATGCCCAGGGAAGCCAGGGAGGGCACACCTGGGAGCTGATGAGTAACGCTCGCGGGCAGGAAGATTTTAGCTCAACCCAGGGCGGGAAGGGAGCTTCCCACCACTGGGACCAGCACTCAAGGTCAGCAGGCCCTTGGCAGCAAGGGGCCTAGGACTTTGCCGAGGCCCAGACCACCGACTTCAAGGCTGAAAGCTGCGAGAGGAGAAGGGGCAGTCCCCCTGACTCCAGGGAGGGGCTCCCTGGGCCCTGCCACTACTGACCTTGGCCACCTGAATCCACAGCTCGACGACTCTGGCCCTGTCCTGGGCCGTCATGCTGAGGTCCCCAAGGCACGTCGTGATGACGCAGCGGGACACGTGAAGAAACTGGTTGATAGTGGCCCCAACGGTGGGAGCCAGGTACTCCTTGCTCCCATTGGGCCGCTGGCACCACACAAAACCCAGGCAGTGGCGGGGCTCCACCTTCTTGAACAGCTCCTGGGGAGGATGGGGACTGTCACCTGACCCTGCCACACCCGAGCTCAGAGTCTGCAGGCCCCCGCAGCCCCAGGCAGGAGGCACTGGTCAGCTGCAGCTCAGGAACCTGAGGAGGTGGCCTGAAGCTTCTGGGAGTCTCTGGGTTTTGTCTGTGTCCGCTGAGGCCGCCCAGCGCAGGATGACCGAGGACCCAATAGGCGCGGGGAAGAGAAGTCCCATTAGCTCGCAGCCCAGTCTTGCTTCCCCCAAGCACCAGAACACGGCTCACACCTGCCCATCTCAAGGGGCATCTTCCACCCGTTCCCATCACCCCCTGGTCCCACTCCCCTTTCAGATGCACATTCCCCCGAGGCAGCAACAACCGTGGGCTTTGTTTGCCTGTCTTCCATGTAGGTAAGGACGCACTAGGTGTCTAATAAGTACGGAGGCTGTTGAGGCCTCCTGGGCCGATGGGTGAGTGACCCAGGACTTGGCAGCACTCCAGTGAGCTTCCCTCCCCCACCAGAGGGCTATTCTCTGCCCCGCTTCCTCTCTGTTCGACCTCCTCCATCTGCACAGCCACTCTGCCCAGCAGGTGCCCTTAGTGTGCTCTCTACTGTCCATGTGGGGACAGCAAGACTTGGGGGCCAGAAGGTGGCCCAGGTCACCCGGTGGGTAAGTGGGGGAGCTGTGACTTGCACCCACATCGTTGGATTGCGGCTGAGGGAACAGGAGGTCTGGGGCAGCTGATGGCCCACCAAGGCGGGCCCCGCCTAGCCCAAGAGCCCCGCTGCTCACCGCATCCATCCGCGTCAGCTGCTCGGCCACCAGCTTCGGAGGGAAGTCCAGCAGCTTAGGCCTCTCCTCTCTCAGCTCGGCGCTCACTTCTGCGGTGACTTCGGCAGCTGGAGGCAGAGTTCGTCCAAAAGTCAATGGCGCATCTTGCTCCAGCTCAGAAGCTGGCACTGGGGCTGAAGCTGATGGCCCTCGCTCCGGCCCTGGAGAGGCCGATGGAGGTGAGGCTGCTGGAGGTGAGGCTGCCGGTGGTGAGGCTGCCTCCAGCTCCGGCGCGGACGGTGGAACTACAGCTGGAGCTGCCTCTGGCCCCGGAGCTGGCCCTTGCTCTGGCTCTAGAGCCGGCAGGAGCTCTGGAACTGGCGCTGCAGCAGGAGAAAGAGAAAGTTTCACCTACGTACCCGACTTTACAAGACAGGAGAGACTCCGCTGTCTTGAAGGGAACCCCAGCCCATGGACCCCACCGCAGACAGTCTTCCCAGACTGCAGTCCCCTCACCTTCCAGCTCTGCCCTCCTGGGCCCCAGATGTTGCAGCTGGACCTGGGGAAGGTAGGCAGGGCCTCCCAGGTGCGACCCAGGCCAGATGACACGCGGAGAGGCCAGCCGCATCCTGAAAGAGGGAAAGGGCGTGGGCTCCCAGAAATCCTGCATTGGGTCCAGCCAGGTTCCCACCATAGAAGACGTGGTACTGGGCGGAAGCAGTTGGGCCACAGAGCCAGAGGCCTGGCCGTCACTTCCACACTGTCCTCCCAAGGCACCCTGCTTTGGGTCTGGGCCCTGGGCCTGCCCCTTTCCACCAGGGGGGAATCCCACCCCGGCGCTGACTCCTGTGTGGCCATCCTGGCAGTGGCAGGCCTGCTCATCCAGCAGGTGGAACACGGGGTTTGTGTGAGTCTCTTCTTCCCACTGCCACTCTTCTCGAAAAGAGCCTGGACACAGTCCAGCCCAGCCCTCCACGCCCTTGTGCAGGTGGACTGAGGACTGAGGCCGATGTGTGAGCGGCTCGCTGACACCCCTCCTCTTCTGGGCCTGCTGGTGGTGGTCAGAAGGGGTGGATATGGAGAAGGGGAAGCGGAGGGAGGCGGGACTGTGGTGGGGATGGGTCGCTAGGGAACAGCTCAAGCCAGCCTCCCCTCTGGTTCCCAGGGGCTCTGGGACCCCACCCACAGCTCTCTTTCACTCCTGTCCCCTTGGAGTAGAAGCCATCAGACCTCAGCCCTCCCAGAGGAATCAAAAGATGAGTGAGATCAGACTTGTGCCGGGCCCGCCCCAGCCACAGTCCTCTGTCCTCTTGTTCTCCCCCAGCCCTGTTCTGTGGAGACAGGAGGCCCTCGTCTGGCACTCAAAGAACACTCAGGTCTTTAGTTGGCGCTGGGGTCCATCATGCATGAGAACGTGGGAAGAGGCCTCCAGTCGTAAAGGAGCATAGGAGGGCATCCCCTGGGACAGGCGGGGGATAGGATCTGTGGATGATATGGTGTGTGACTATCTGAGTCTCAGGCTGCTGGGGGGGGGGGGGGGGGTCCAGGGGCTGTGTCTGCTTCATTCACTGCGTTGTGCCAAGTGTCTCTAAAGCTCCTGCATGTCACAGGTGCTTAATATACGGTGTTCTCGAATGAACTCCAACCAGAAGCATCCCCGGTAGCTGAGTGGGCCTGGGGCCCCTCCGCGGCCCCGGAGACCCCTCCTTGGCTACTCCAAGGACCCTCCCCACGACCAGCTGGATGGAATCCCACACTCCCTGCCAGAGTGCTTTCCGTGTGCCTTTGCAAACTCAGAAAGGCCCCATCCCAGCGATGGGGGAGCAGACTGCTCTTCATCGGGGAGAGGGAAAGAATAACCAGGAACAACCACGGCACGTCTCTCAGCCCCTTCTGTAGAGCCAGGCCCCAGGGAAGCACCTGCCGTGGCTCATCCCATTCGTGCCCACCAGAACCCGATGAAGTTTATCCTCTCCCACTCCACTTTGCAGAGGAGCAATCGAAGCTCAGAGAGATGGAGGGCCGTTTCCAAGACACACAGCTGGCAGGGGGCAGAGTCACCACTGTGCTGAGGAGGGGCTGGGCACTCACGTAGCAAGTAGGTGGTCCAGGACCCCGTGGGAGGTGAGGACAGCCGCGCAGTCGAACATGATGGTGGTGACGTTGGCCATGTTTCGAGGCGCCAAGGCTGCTCCCATGGACTGCGGCAGCCTCTCCAGCAGGCCTGCCTGGAGGGCCCGCATCCTGCAGGCCTCATTCCGCTGCCCGAGTGACTCTCCGCGCTGGGTGAGATGAGGAAGGACACAGAGGCACCAGCACCAGCGTGAACCTCCAGGAAGTCAAGGTCTGGAGGTCCCCCAGGAACTGTGAGCCCCTCAGGGATGTGTGCAGAGGAGGGACAGGATTGCCCACAGCCAACCGGTTTCCAGGCTTGAAAAGTCCAATTTGAGTTTGGGCGGGGGAAGGATTATACGATGAGTTCCTCAGGACACTTGGCTGGCTTGGCAAGGACAGACCGCCCCGCACCAAAGCGTGCAGTAAGAGCACTGACCAGCGAATCCAACACAAACATCCCCATTCTAGAGATGAGAGGATGGAAGCTTCGGGCTGCCAAGTGGCTGCTCAGGGTCCTGTGGGTCGGAACTGAGAACCGCCCTAAGCCAGGGCTGCAGGACTCCCCCGCTCCCCCACCTGAGGCTTCATGTGCTCCTGACATGACGGGAAATGTCTGGGGGGAACCTCAGCCCTCCCCAGTCGGGAGACAGTGCACAGGCAGACAGACGCTGTGAGGATCTGGCTGACTACAAGAAAGGACGCTGGTTTTTCTTTCTTTGACACGAAAGGGAGGTTTGAGACCCTCGTTACAGAGGTCTCAGATTCAGAAAATGGCAAATTTCAAAGATGCCCCTGGCCGAGTGTGAAGCGCAAACATCAGTGTTTTGTCTACTCCGCCTAGGGTTAGGAAAGAGCGACTTCCCACCCTCCTAGGTAGCTGGGTGAGGAGGCGTGGAAGTCCAGATGCCTTTGGGACTGGGCCCTTGGGACACTCCAGTGGGAAAGCCCTGGGCGGGTCCAGGGGAGCGCTCCGGATTTGAATCTGGATTGTGGACACACCCCGGTGATCTCAGGGCCCCGGGTGTCACTCACTCTCCCCTCAGTCCAGCCCCGGGCAAGGTCGGTGGTCTGCTGCACTTGCTCCCTGTCCAGGGAGATGGAGCCGTAGGACCCATGCGCCAGCTCCTGGACCATCTCCTGGGTGGAGCTCTGCAAAGACAGCGTCCGGTGGCCACGGCGGCAGGTAGCAGGGGCCTGCGTGCACTTGCCCACAGGGGGAAAACTCTCCCGCACACCGAGCACAGACAGAGGGGCATCCGCATAGACCTCCAGACAGGCAGCGAATGAGATGACACCTCATGGGCTTGGGATTCACCTACGCGTAGGGCAGCTTGGCCCCCAGCACTCACCTTCCATCCTGCCAGCCACCACCTGGGGATATGAACACGACATACCGCCAGGCTTCCAAGCCCTAACCGTCTGCTCCCGTCCAGGGTAGCTCCACGCTCATCCCTGCCTTCCGTCACTCCATGCCCGCCAACACACACACACAATAAGGGTCAAGGGGTGTGGGGCTGCCCGCATGGGAGGGTGGGATCACACTTGTGGCCTGACCCGGAGTGGCCCGCCCTGGGCTGCCTTCTGTTACCTGAGGGTTCCTTCTTCCGAACGGCCCGAGGTCTTGGAGGTGCGGTCTCAGCCAATGTCGACAGCGATGGAAAAGACTGTCATTCTTGGCTTTCTGTGCGCCAGAGCCTCGCAAAGAGGGGATACATGAACACATCCTCCTGTGTCGAGTGTCTCTGGTCAAATGGGCTATGTGTACAAAATGGCTGCCTGGTGACCAGAGTTCTAAGTTCTGTTGGGGTCGGTCGCCAAGGAAGTGAGGTCATGTCTCCAAGGTTCCAGGATGGGGGGGCCCTTCCCTCCATCAGACCCACCCAAAGCCCCCTCGGGGCTGTTGACCGCTCACCCTCCTTGCCCGTGTCATCTCCCGAGCTGTACAGAAAGTTCCATCACAGCCCTCCCCACAGCTCCTTGGGATCGGAACCAGCGCCCCAGCTTTGAAGAGAGAGCGCCCAGTTCGGATCTCCTTTTTCCTAGCAGTTCTGTGTCCTGGAAAAGCCACTGTGCCTCTCAGGGCCTCCCCAGTCTCCCAACCTGCACGATGGGATGGCGCTAGAAACACATTCCTAGGGACGTCTTCGGGTGGACATGTGATAGCGCCTCCCATATCTGGGAGGTGGTGCCGCCTGGGTCTGGACCCCGAAATTAGAGGTGGAAGAATTACAAGAAGGGGTGGATGCAGTCGGGAATACCTCTCCAAACAGGCCTGGATTCCAGCCGTGTGATTTGGGAAAAGTCACTGCCCCTTGGGGGCTCATTGTCAGGTCTGCACCTTCAAGGGTTGGAAGTTCGAGGAAATTCAGATATTGTCATTCACTAGCATTCAACCTTTCCCAGTCTCCTGTTGGCCTTAGAACCAGACCCAAGCGCCTCATTGTCGGCCTATGTGGTGGGCAGCCTCCACCAAGGCTCCCAGCGCTCCCTCCCTCCTGCTGTGCACATCCTTGTGGAACCACTACATCCTGAGTAACTGGTTTCTGAGCGATAGAATACAGCCCAGCTGATGGAATGTCACATCCCAGTTTTAATTACAAAAACTCTGTCACTTCCCTCTTGCTTGCTTTCCTGAGTTCCCTCCCTTTATCTCCCCCTCTGTTTCCATCTCTTGAGCGCTCTCTCTGTCACATTTCTGGAAATGAGATAGCAAGTGGCGATGATTTCAGTTGCCCTATGTAGAGGCCAAGGGAGGAGAGATCTGAGGGAGTGCCCAGCCAACAGTCACGTGGAAACTCAGACTCTCAGTCCCAATGACTCCTGACACCACCCGTGTGAGTGACTTGGGAGCAAATCCTCCCCTAGTCTAGCCTCAGTTGAGACTGAAGGTCCTGCTTCACGGAGACCTGGAGACAGGCTCCCAGCTAAGCCGTGCCCAATGCCTAGACCACGGAAACCGGGAGAAGTTCAATATTCGTACTTCAGAGGTGCAACTTTTGGGAGCAATGTTGTGAGAGAGAAACCCAAATGAACGCAGACTACCGGGTTCCCTGATCTGGCCCTGTTAACCGCCGCCCCTGCCGCAGCTCCTGTTGCTTCTCAGGCTCCCTCCAGCCGCCTGGGCAGCTTTCTGACCTCCTCTGCTCACGCTCACTTCTGCCCCAGAGTCTCTGCACCAACAGCGCCTTTCCCCCTGACTCCCTGTTCCTGGACCTACGCAGGCGTGGCTCAGTCTTGTCCTTCTGGTCACAGCCTAGGTCACTTCAGTGAGGCCTTTCAGAGTCTCCCAGGCACAGTCTCTGCCACCACACATCTCACACCTGGAAGCGTCTTCAACTGTTTCCTCCTCCTTGCTCCCATTTGGATAAAGCGAGCCCAGGACGAGGGGCTGTCTGCTTTGGCTGAAGGAGACATAATTCCTTCTGGTTGCCCCCGGCACACGGCTGTCTCCTCCAGGCTGAGTTTTTCCCACCACCAGTCCATCGGGAAGGCACACTAGCCTTCCCTCTCTCCCGTGGGGCTGGTGTCCCAGGAACACGGTGAGCCGTCCTCTCTCCCTGTCATGCAGCACCAGCCCCTCACCCCACGGCCAGAGAACTAGCACCCAGTCTGAAACTCCACCAGATCCTGAATTCAGTTACTGCTGAGACCCTCCCATCCATTTGGGGATTCCCTGGTACCTCCTGAGGACGTCTTTCCCTGAGACCCCACTCCCAGCCTGCCCTTGCTTATTCCAGTAACAATGGCCTTTCCTCAGAGCCCTCCCAGTCTGGAGAAGAAATGTGTTGAAAGGTTCTCTGTGTTAATTTTCAGGGCCAGGGGATATTGGTAGAAGGAATTTGGGTGTTTCTGTGCAGTAGTTCCCAGGAAGAAGATTCAGCCCTAAAAAGAAATGAACTTCTGACACATGGTACAACATGGATGAACCTTGCCAACCTTACGCTCAGTGAAATAAACGCAACCCAGAAAGACACCTGTGATACGGTTCCCCTTACATGACGTGCCGAGCACAGGCAAATTCATCGAGATGGAAGGAAGAATAGAAGTTCACAGGGGCTGGAGCTGAGGGTCATGGGGAGGCAGTGTTTAATGGGGACAGAGTTTCTGTTTGAGATGATGAAAAGTCTTGGAAATGAACACGGTGATGGTTGCACAGTATTGTGAGTGCATTTGATGCCACTGAATTGTCCGCGGAAAAATGGTTCAAATGGCCAAGTCTAGGTTATGCATACTTTGTCACAATCAAAAGGCACTTAAAAATGGAGCGGGGGGTCAAGATGCAGGTTCTGGGGCCCTCAAGTCAGCGTGTGGGCCAGGTAGGTGTCCAGGGTCTGAGATCTTGGACCCTGGTGAGGCTCTGGAGCGGTCCTGATTGATGCTAGTTTACAAGTTCAAAGTACCAGGATTGGAACAATTTCACCGATTGGGGGATAAGAAAGGAAACAACTGCGTTCAGTCCCATCCAACGTGGAAGAGACCTTTTTCTTAACGGGAAGCAAATGTCAGTCCTTCAAGGAAGTCACTTCTCAACGTCTCTACCCCTCCCCAACCCCACCCGCTACTCCCAGAAAGACGCCGC
Source organism: Equus asinus (assembly GCF_041296235.1). Taxonomy (NCBI): domain Eukaryota; kingdom Metazoa; phylum Chordata; class Mammalia; order Perissodactyla; family Equidae; genus Equus; species Equus asinus. Next base: position 29,501,358 of record NC_091801.1, on the reverse strand, counting down.
AGTGCAGAGCTCGGGTACCGTGGTTGTGGCCTCATCCGTGAGTCATGTTTGGGGTCAGATCCCCTGTTTTCCTTCCCCAGCCGTGTGACCCTGGGCGTGTCACTCAACAAGACTGAACCTCCATTTCTTCAACCATAAAATGGGGAGAATCATCCTTGTAGGGAAATTATGAAGGTCACAAGACTTTCTCAGAGGAGGTAGCACATGGCAGAGGCATTATGCTGAGAGCCGCGCCCCACAGGTCACACGTTTTCTGATTCTGTTGATACGACCTCCTCAAAACAACAGCATTATAAAGATGGAGAACAGATGAGTGAAGGCCAGGGGCTGGCCGGGCAGATGTGACTATGAAAGAGCAGCACGAGGGAGGGCTTGTGGGGATGGGACAGTTCTGTGTGTGGATTGCAGTGGTGGTGGCAGAAATCTGCCTGTGTCATAAAATGGCATAGAACCACGCGCGCGCGCAAACACACACACGCACCCCAGGGAGCTCATGTCAAACTAGCGACCTCAGAAGTCTGCGGTCTGTGGGTTTAACACTGTCAATTCATGTCCTGGTCGTGCCACTGTACTAGAGTCCCGCAAGATGTTAACCCCCGGCAGAAGCTGGTGGAAGGGTCCAAGGCACTCTGTCCTATTTTTGTTGCAACTTCATGTGCTTTCATATTTATTCAAAGGGAAAAGTTAACAGTGAAAGACACAACAGGACACAGCCTGGCATGTAGTAAGTGGCAAACAACACGGTTCTCGGTGACAATTCTTTGCGATTGTAATTGCATGTTCATTTCCAGTCTCTCTCGAGACACAGTGACCTTGGTGAGGGACGGACACACCTCACTAACGTCGTCTGCCCTCTGCCCAGCACAGAGCACGCGCCCACTCAATATTTGTCCACTAAATCCCCCGTGGTTCCTGCGCCAGGTGTTCTTACGTCCATGTTCACTGACCCTCCACGACAACCTTAGGCAGTGTTATTCTTCGTGCTTGGCAGGTGAGGAAACTGAGGCACAGAGAGGGAAAGTAAATTGTTCCAGGTCAACACACTGGACCGATGAGGAGGTGCCATGCCCTGCTCTGGAGGAGAGCATAGGCTGTCCATGGCAGCTCCAGGGTCCCTCACGGCGGCTCCTCTCTGCGACTGCCAGGTCCTAACTTTGAGGCCAAATAGCTTGACTTCCTAGAGGGAGCTGGAGAGAGAAGTCACCTACCTGTGGCGCTGGGGAGGTCGGTGGCACCAGTGGGTTCTGTGGGAGGAGCATGGAGGTCACAGCAGCTGAGGAGAAATGGTCTGGAGTGAGACCGGGGACTCCGAGGGGGGCATGGAGGCCACCGCGTGCATCTTTCCTATCCAGCCTGAGCCACTGATTGCGGGTCCTCTGGCTTCTTCTCCCGTGGGTGCCCTGGGATGAGGAGATCAGTTGCTCTCCCTAAGGGGCCTGCAGCACACGGTCATCAGAGCCCTGAGGACTCACCGCGGGGAGTGAGGGCTGAGGTCCGATGTGTAACCTGCTGTGAGAAAAGGAGACAGAATTGGCATGCAAGAGGGGCACGAATGTCCAAGATACAGCCCGAGGACCACCAGCCCCACCCACAACTGACACTTCCAGTCTACACGGTTCCACATTATGATTTAGGAGCAACTATCTCTTATTCCTAAAAGGCTGACAAATCAAAGATCCCGTCCCTGTTTTCATGAGTTTGCAATTTATGTGTGAGATCAATGCACTAACCTTGCTCGAACATGGGTTTGCCAATTGTGCTCTTCAGGTTCCAGAGGTATTTAGAGGTGCTGGCAGGGAGAGAGAGGAATAGCCAGACTCTTGAATGCCCATTGGCTTCAGAGGGATACTCTCTTTCATCTGACTGGAGAAAGGCTTCTGTGCCTCAGGCAAGGGGACGAATCACAGCCCCAGAGTGCAGAGCTGCAAAGGGAAGAGAAGGATTCACAAAGTGCAGGGCCCTGGGGGTCCCTGAGCCTTGAGGGAGGTTGCTCAGCTGGAAGACTAGACACACAGGATGGCTCCTGAGGAACACTGGAGAGTGCACATCCTCCTGGGGCCCATCCTTAGCTTCAGTATGGGGTTACCAAATAGATGCTCACCATCGACGTAGAGGCTGTCGCTGTCCAGGATGAAGGAGCCCAGCTGAGTGCCCCCACAGGTCTCATGTCTCAGCTTCCGTGACAGCCCCTCTTTTTCCAGCTTAAGGCCCACAGTGTCAGGATGGGGAGTGAGGACAGTATCATCTCCGCCGGCTGTTGCATTTTTCTCAGGCCTGGAGCTGGAGGGACACAGGCATGGGGAGGTGGGGACTCCAGGCAGGGGCGCTGAAACGCCTCCCTGAGGGAGGGGACAGAGACGGCAGGAAGACTGATGGGCAGCTTGGAACAGCCTTGGTGCTGGGGGAGGGTTGTAAGTGAATAGGACAGCCAAGGTCCCTGAACACAGAGGAGGTAGCACCTCCAAATGTTGATGTCGGTGCTCAACTCTGAAAGGACGTTCATGATACGGCAACGCACACCCTAACAACAAAGCGTGCGGCAGCGAGCGGAGGCAGGACTCTGGGCACAGGACCAGGTGAAGCAAGGCAACATCAAGTTGCTTAAATTGCAGCTCTGCCACTCGATTTCTGCATGCCTCTGGGTAAGTCTCCCAACCCCTCTGGCTCCTTTTCTTCATCTGTCCAGTGAGGTGAGAGTACAGACCTCACAGCACTTAGCACTAGTAACTGTTCGATAAAAAGCGGCCATTTTCCTTAGGTATTAATAGGGCCCGCATTCTTGGTGTCAATGGACCTGGCAGGGAGAGAGACTGAGCCTTTTGAAGGCAACACTTAGGGCAAGCAGCCGTCCTGGGATGGAGGCGGGGATTGGGCTGTGTGGGATCTCAGAGCCAGAAACCTCTCAGGGCCAGTGGAAAGGGAAGACACGCTGCATCACGGCTGCAGGACAATGGCGAGGACCTTTGGAGCTGGGTCATTTCATCCTCAGACAAACGGGTTCATGATTGGGAGGTTCACGCGAGGGCTGAGGCCACCCAAGTGCTCATGCGGGGGTTCCCACGTGCTGGGGTCCTTCTCACAGTTGGGTGTAAGAAAGGGTGCGAGTCCTTTACCGCTTATTGTCTACATGTCGGGACCTTTGCTAAGCACTTTTCATTTCCATCCTCACACAAATTCCTCTCCCCAGTGAGAAGCAGAGTCTACTTCCCCATCTCTTGAATCTGGGCTCGGCCACATGACAGGCCTTGGCTAATGGATGTTAGTGAATGTGACGGAAGCAGAGGCTTGGGAAGCACGTGTACACTAGGGCTTGCCATTTCTTGCTGCTCCTGGAACTCGGAGCAGCTCAATGAGCCCAAGGTGCCCACTGGGGGATGAGAGAATGTGCGGGAGACCCGAGGTCCGCCAGCCAGCGGCCGACCGCAGGCACATCAGTGAGCCTCAGCTGAGATCAGCTGAGCCAGCCCCGGCAGGAGAACTTCCCAGCAGCATTCAGAACAAATCACCATCCAGCAGAATGTGGGCTAAATTTGTTCTGCAGAAAAGCAAACTGAGCCCTTCCGATTGACCGATGAGGTGGCCGAGGCACAGAGAGGTTTAGCAACTGGTCAGGGACACACAGTCTTGAAGCCGGGAACTACGATCGGAACACAGGCCTGTCAGACCCCCCAAAAACCATGTGACCACCGTGCTCTACTGCTCAGGAATCCTTCTGGGGGCGCGCAGACATAACTTGGTCTGTAGCACATGTCACATATTTAACACTCTGCTGGAATTAGGCGTGTTACACAAATGGTTGAGCTGGTCAGGACGGAGCGGTGAGGAAGTGGAGAGTGTGCATCATGTCTACAGCATGTAGAAAATGTGCAGGGTCTTGACTCACGAAACAAAGAATTCCTGAAGGCAGAATTCAAATTTCAGGACTCCAGTTTACATCCCATGACTCCAGACTCACATGGCAGGATTAAGGGATGGGGAGGCCCAGCCTGGGTCAGGACACAAGCATGAAAAAGACTCATAGACTTGACTTTTTTCTTCTTTTCTTTGAGGAAGCTTAACCCTGAGCTAACATCCACTGCCAATCCTCCTTGTGTGCTGAGGAAGATTTGCCCTGAGCTAACATCTGTGCTGATCTTCCTCTATTTTATACGTGGGATGCCTGCCAAAGCGTGGCTTGAGAAGTGGTACACAGGTCCACGCCTGGGAGCTGAGTGGGCCAGTTCACCGGAACCACAGACCGCTGAAGCAGAGTGTGCACACTTAACTGCTACGCCACCGGGCCAGCCCCCATGGACTCAATTTTAAAAATGAATGTTCAGAGCTGGGATACGACAGGTTCCACGGCATCAATCAAGCCTCTATATCAGGTTCCTGGAAACTCAGGGGCTCTCAGATCCACATTGGGGCCAGATGAGGAGACAGGGCTAGAGTCAAAATCATGACTAAGATCCAGAAAGATTTTCTGTCTGTTCAAATAGAACCCACAAATGTGGACATGTACAGACATTGCTACATCCATGCATTCATTCCTGCAAGAAGCATAAAGGGAGTGTCAACTAGGTACTCGGCGCCAAGGTGACAAATGCCTAAAGACTGAATACAGCAAATGATAGTAAATTCCATGAAAGAAATACTCAGGGTGATATGGGAAGAGAAAACCTGAGGGCCAGGTGTGTGTTCAGAAGTGCTACTTCATAGAAGGTGGTCTGGGAAGGTCTTTCAGAGCAGCTGATGGTTGAGCTGAGATTTGAACGGCAATGAGGTGCCAGGCATAGCTGCTCTGCAGGAAGAGGTAGGATAAAGGCCTGATAGAGGTTAGGACATTAGTAGAACAGACAAGTGTCTGAAGTGGTTAACGACAGAAAGAAACCGAGAGAAAAGAGGAAATGAGACAGCTATGAGGAACAAAGATTGGGAATGTGGAGGTCCTCACACACAGGAGAGACAAGACTGAAATTCTTTTGCCAAACGTTGTTTCTTTCCTCCTCTCCCTCTTCTCCCCAGTGCCTCCCAGTACATAGCTGTCTATTCTAGTTGCAGATCCTTCTAGTTGCACTATGTGAGACACGGCCTCAGCATGGCCTGATGAGTGGTGCCAGGTCCGCACCCAGGATCCAAACGACTGAAACCCTGGGCCACTAAAGCAAACCACATAAACTCAGCCACTTGGCCACGGGGCCGGCCCCCTAGACTGAAACTCTAGCCCAACGCTCAGCAGCCCTGCTATCTCTTCCCTCCAGGGCAAGGGCACCTGCTGAAACGACAAGTGTTAAGCAACCCCAAAAGGACTACTAAGGACAGAGGCATCTCATGAGGAAACAGTGCACAGCTACTGAGCCTCTCCCCACTCTTCTCAGGACAGGAGCATGTTGATCAATCTTTTAGAAGCATGTTTCAACTGAACCCCCAAGTAGGAAGAGAACAGAGGCTGTTTGATAGTAACCTCCTAGTTAAGCATCCTTACTGTAACTCAACCAGAGACATGCACGCCACACAGTGGGATAAACCCAGATTTTAAGGCAATATTCTCATTTTTCCTGGAGACATTAGTGATGCGGATCAAATTGAAGGCATTAACACCCTCTGAAAAGTTATCTACTTTTCTTCTTTGGCTTCCAGGATAAAGGAGCAAAGGCCCAGTCCTGATAGGTTTAAATTACTAATACTGGGAGATGTTCTGTTTCAGCTGACGCATCTCAGACACTCCAGGGTTCTGCAAGGGCACACACTTCAACCATGTCCTTGTCAGCGCTGGACATGCAGACTGAGTCACCTTCTCCTACATATGACCATCAGGCCAGGGAGACAAGTGTCTCAAAATGCCTGTGTGCCCCACTCTAAGGGTCTTGGCAGTAGGAAGGGCTAGGTTCCCAGCAGTCTCACTAATTCTAAGCCCTCAGAGACTGATCATGGAGATCAGGCTGATGGAGTAGATACAAAAGGTGTTTATTTCTCTCCTGGGCCTTGAAGGCAGTGGAGAGAAAAGGGGAAAAACAGTAGAGGGACAAAGAGAACACTCAAAGTTCATCAGTCTACAAATCTGCCATTTCTGTGCACAGCTTAGGTAATTTCCAGGGAGATTAAACACACACACACACACATGCGCACACACATGTGCACACACAAACAAGAACTTGCATACGGAGCGTCACTTATTGTTTTGGCCTGAGCGCAAAAGATATCCGGAGGATGTCTGGTTCCTGGATCAAGAAGCAAAGGGGAAATAACCCACCCAGTATCAGCTCTCCATATCGACAGACACTTGGCTTCAGATATTGAAAACAGTTCAAATAATTTATCTCACGTGCAGCATGTAAAGCCCGCAGGAGCAGGAAAAGACACATCAGAGAGAAAGACATAGCAGGGTGTGCCCAATATAGACAGAAAACCAGCATCAAAGCTGAGCTGAGGAGAAGACAGAGCTGGAGTCAGTCTACAGGCTCTGCCCTCAGTAAGGAAAATTTCTCCTCATGTAGCCACGGCGTATGCCCAATACTACTCTGCCTCTCAACTGGTCGAAACACAGTGGGGCATGTGCCAGACTGGCATGCCAGACAGGGCACAGCTAGAAGGAGAAACGAGGCATTTATAAGGGAGTCACAGTGCTGAGACCTCGCCCTTAGAACCCGTGATGAGAGCAGACTGGCTCCCCCTTCTTTCCACTGCTTCATTTCAGTCCCATCAAGGAGCTCTGGGGATGCTCCTGCCCTGCAGCTCTGCACCTGTCTCCCTCCACCCTGGTGAAAAACAATTAGGAAAACCTGCTTTTCCCCTCGCCTCTATGATTTCCTCTGGGTGTGAGCAGCAAGACGTTGGTGGCAGGGTGGAGGGTCAGTGAGGAGGAGCCAAGCCCATGCTGAGATAGAGCTCTGCAATTCTGTGTGCACGATTCATGTCCCTGCAAGGAGCTTGGGGTGGTGGTGTTAGACACTGCTCTGAGGGATTGGGCAGGTTTGGAACAAGCTGGCATTGGAATCGACAAAGGATTATGTAGCATAAACTCATCTGATGCTTTACAGGAAGGTAAAAGATAAACGTTAGTTATTAATGACCTGTGTAACATATAGAAGGTACTTTATTTATCTCAAATAAACATTCATTTATCTCAAACTTAGTTATCTCATACCTAGAACCTAACTTCCCACCTTCAAGAACTAGAAAAGGAAAAGAACATTAAATCCAAAGCATTCAAATGGAGGGAAATAATATAGACTGGATCGGAGACAAATGAAATAGAGAAAAGCAATACGGAAATCAACAAAAGTTGGTTCCTGGAAAAGATCAGCAAAATGCACAAAGCTTTAGCTACATTCACTAAGGAAAAAGAGAGATGACTCAAATTACTAAAACAAGAAATGAATGTGGGAGCATTACTATGGATTATGCAGAGACAAGAAGGATTATGAGAGAGTACGATAAACAACTGTATGCCAACTGATTGGATAACCTGGATGAAATGGACAAATTCCAAGAAACACAACCTACTAAACTAAATCATGACGAAACAGAAAATCTGAAGAGACCTAGAACGTGGAAGGAGATCGAATCAGTAATCAAATCCAACGAAGAGAAGCCCTGGACCGCATCACTTCACTGTTGGATCCTACCAAACATGTAAAAAGTAATTAGTACCAAACCTTCTCAACTGCTTCCAAATAATTGAAGAGGAGGGAACACTTTCTAACGCACTCTATGAAGCTAATGTTACCCTGATACCAAAGGCAGACAAAGACAGTACAAGAAAAGAAAGCTACAGACCAATATCCTTCACGAATAGTAATGGAAACATCCTCAACAAAATACTAGCGGATTGAATTGAGCAGCATATTAAAAGGATTCTACAGAGTAACCAAGTGGGATTTATTGCTGGAATGCAAGGATGGTCCAACATACGAAAATGAATCAGTGTAATAGATCGTATTAAGGAAATGATGTGGGGAAACCCACTAGATCTTCTCAATTGATGTAGAAAAAGTATTTGAAAAACATTCAACACCTATTTGCGACAAAAACACTCAACAAAATAGGAATCCAAAGAGATTTTCTCAACATAAAAAAAGCCTATGTTGACTTCTCAGCATAGTATCAAAGTCCTAGCCAGGGCAAATATGCAAGGAAAAAGATAAAGGCATCCAAACTGGAAAAAAAGAAGTCAAGTTCTCTCTCTTTGCAGATGACATGATGTCAAATATAGACACCCATAAAATTACGCATGCACATCCCCACACACAGAGAGAGTTAGAATTAATAGATGAATTGAGCAAAGTTGCAGGATACAAAATCAACACCAAAAAAAGTCATTTGTGTTTCTAGACACTAACAGCAAACAACTCAAAAAGGAAAGTGAGAAAACAATTCCATGTACAGCAGCATCAAAAAGAGCAAATTGAGGGCCCGCCCTGGTGGCGCAGCGGTTAAGTGCACACGTTATGCTTAGTTGGCCCTGGGTTTGCCAGTTCGGATCCCGGGTGCGGACCTAGCACCGCTTGGCAAGCCACGCTGTGGCAGGCATCCCAGGTAGAAAGTAGAGGAAGATGGGCACGGATGTTAGCTCTGGGCCAGTCTTCCTCAGCAAAAAGAAGAGGCTGGGCAGATGCTAGCTCAGGGCTAATCTTCCTCAAAAAGAAGTTTTAAAAATAAAATAACAAAAAAAAGAATAACTTCTTAGGAATAAACTTAAGCAAGCAAGAAAAAGACTTGTACTCTGGAAACTACAAAGGGCTGCTGAAAGAAACTAAATGAGACATAAAATGGAAAGACGTTCCGTGTCATGGATTAGGAGACCTGGTATCGTTAAAATGCCGATACTACCCAAAGTGATCTACTGATTCCATGCCGTCCCTCTCAAAATGTGATGATGGTTTTTACAGAAAACTCTATCCTAAAATTCGTATCCAATCTCAAGGGACTCGGCATAACCCAAACAATCTTGAAAAAGAAGACCAAAGTTGGCAGCATCCCACTTTCTGATCTGAAGACTTCCTACAAAACTACACTCATTTAAACGGTGTGGCACTGGTACATAGACTAATGGACAGAATCTAGAACTGAGAAGTAAGCACCCATATGTATATGTGGTCAAATGACTTTCAACCAGGACGCTAAACCATTCCATGGGGAAAGAGCAGTTTTTTCTACAAATTATACTGGGAAAAGTGGCAAAGTGAAGGCAAGCTGGGAGTTTTCCATACCTAAGGAGGCCAAGGCAGAATTCTTGAGATGGCACCACTCATCAGGGTGATGAGCCCTGGGGGGCAGGTAATTACATCGGATTCATTAGGCCACTGAAGGGGCAGTGTTTTCTTTTTTTCTGGAACAGACGCTTCCTCTGGCTATAGATTTTCCTTCCCTGCACACAATGCTTCTGTGGAAACTCCTTACGTAGACACACAAACGCCTTATCCACTATCCCGCTATTCCACTCAGCATGGCTTCTGATGAAGGAACTCACTGCACAGGAAATGGAGTGTGGCAATGGGCAAATGCTCATGGAATTCACTGATCTTTCCACGGCCCCACTATCCTGCAGCAGCTGCCATGACAGAACAGTAGAATGGGCTTTTGAAGACTGAGTGACAGTGCCCCCTAGGTGGCAATACCTTACAGGGCTGGGGACATGTCCTCCAGGAGGAGGCTCTATGTGCTCTAAATCACTGTCGTGATATGGCACTGATGTTCCCGTCGCCAGGACTCATGGGTCCAGCGGGCAAGGTGGAAATGTCAGTGGCACCACTAACTTTCAGCACTGTTACCCCTAGTGATCAGAATTTTGGCTGAATGTGCATGTGACTCTAGGTTCGGCTGGTCAAGAGTCTTCATTCCTAAGGGAGTTAGGCATCGACCAGGAGACACATTGATTGCATTGAACTGGAGGTTAAGATGGCCACCCACACTTTGGTCCCCACATGTCTCTGGCTCAACCGGCAAAGAATGAAATGTTTGTCTGGGCTGAGGTGATTGATCTTGATGCTCTTCCCTCCAAGAAGAAGTTGGACTGCCGCTCCACAGTGGGGGTAAGGAAGCCTATGTCTGGACGTCAGGAGATTCCTTAGGGCCTCATTGGTATCAGCGTGCCCTGTGATTAAGTCAATAGGAAACTACAAGACGCCCACCCAGGCAGAACTACTAACAGCCTCACCCTTCAGGAGTGAAGGTTAGGGTCCGCCAACCAGGGAGAGAATCACAACCAGTTGAGGGGCTTGCTGAGGGCATAGGGAATATGAAATGGGTGATGGAAGAAGGTACTTATGAATACCAGCTACGAAAAGGGGACCAGCAGCAAAAACATGCATTTGGTCGACACTTTTCTTTCTTATTGTGTCATGGTTCGGTTTGAGAGTGTGTGTGTGTGTGTGTGTGTGTGTGTATATATATATATATGCACAATGGATACATACAATGTATACATGTGTATATATGTTAAATTTTCATGAATGTAAACAAACATGGCATGATATGTGACCCACGCTGCAAACATGGGCCTCTAGTGGGTGAATGTCAGTGCGCTTTTGTGCGATGGAAGCCCAAAGACGAAAAAATTTATTTGCAGAGAAGTTTGATTAGAGAGAGCTCTGGGGGCTCAAAGTAGGCAGGTTAATATTAATTATAGTTTAATACTGAATATAATATTTGTCTTAATAAAATAGATAACTTTATAGAGAAAAAAAGGAAGCAATCATGAAAGAGTAAACAGGGGTGGATATTTTAGGAACCTAAACCCAATGGCTACTTCTTAGTACAGTTATTGCTTTAGCCGTCCGACGATATGTTGTATTTGTCCTCAAGGGAAATGTTATCTAATGAGAACTCTGACACATGCACAGCTTTTATTTCAGGAAAATCATGTTGGTCCAAATCACACTAGGTCAATGATGTTTGAAGAACAGTAGGAAAAAGAGACTGTGCCTGGACTGACAGGATCATTTTAGCCTTTGTAACAACAGACTCTACTGTGACAGCTGAATGACATTCACCCTTGGCAATTGTAATAACTTTATAAACTGCAGAGCACTTTACAACCATTTTCTCTTCTTACTCTCTTAAGAATCTTCTGAGTTAGGACTATATCACGCCACTTAAAATTATTTTTGAATAGATAATACATTTACCTGGTTCAAAACTCAAAATGTACAGGTGAGTATTCAATAAAGTAAACATAAGAGAATACGGTAAAAACAATATATATATATATATATATATATATATATATGAAGTAAAACCGTCCCCGTCCTGGGAGAATTCAAACAAGAAACACCATCCCACAGAAAGAAAGGATTCTTAACTCTGCAGTGAAAGGCCTGTGTTCACATCCCAGCTCTGCCACAGATGGGCTGTGGGACCGCGGGAACAACAGTGCTACGTGCCGCTCCCACTGAGAGCTGGCCTCCAGCTTCCTCACCTTGAAGATGAAGGGAACTCACAGTCTCACATGGACGGCAAAGATTACACAGGATAACGAAGGTGGCAGCGATCGGCACGAGATGTACTCATACATAAGGTGTTCAGATCGCATGAAACAAATGGACAACAGTACAGAGTAATACGGTAAAGTTAAGATTTGGTAGGAAAATGTCTCAGGAAAAGATGAAGTCTTCACGGCGAACAGGTGAAGTGAGCTGGCTTTGCAGGCTGGGGACGGTGTGGACTCCGGTGGGGGCAAGCCACAGTAGAATCGTGGTATTTCAGAGCTGAGTGACTTCAGTCATGCCCAGTGTGAAGCCACCACTGCTTAAGAAGCCCCTTAGAGAAGCGGTCCCAGCTCCTTAGAGAGACCTTGGCCAAGGTCAGCAGCTGGCTGGCTAGACAGGTTGGAGCAGGAGTGCAGGTGCAGCCACGCTGGTGTTGCCCAGGTGGGGGGAACACAGCAGCAGCAGGAGCAGGTGATTTTAACTGATAATTTAAATGATTTTAATAGTTACATACTTACTTTAGTGATTAGCAGGAGAAAGGTAGCCAGTCTACCAGAGCTGTGAGAGCACAGGGTAGGAGAAATGAGGTGGAAAGCAAGAATTCTTCATTGAAGGAAATGGGAAAATTTTGGATGTGCAAAGGAAACGAATGGCTCACATAATTTGCGGGGGGGGGGAGGGCGGTGTTGAATAATAAGATACCAAAATTTTGAGCTTAAATGACTTGTAGGCAAAAATGATGGTTTTTTTTTTGGAGAGGTGGGCAGGCAGAGTTGGAGGTGAAGAAAGTTACTTGGAACAGGAAGATGAGTAAACTGAACCTGGTTTTTCACGCTGAAACAAATGCTTACGACTCCAATTGTCACAGTTCTGAGAGAGAAGAAAATGGCTGTCACCTCATTTTTTTAATGAGGCTTAAGTGAATAGTTAAGTCCCAAACGTTCCAAAGTACAAATTGCGTGACTTTAAAATTCGGTTGGAATTCTCAATATTACCCTCTCATGGGATCCAAAGGGTTCCGAGGAAAAAAGTCCCCATTTTTCCGAGGAAAAAATACACACGTACAGTATTTTCTTCCTCTCTTTCTCAAGACGCCGTGCTTTCCCTCTGCGTTATACCTCAGCAAACACTTCCCTGTCCTCCTGCTCAGCCCAGGAACTGCGGGAGTGGCGCTGCAGGACAGGCGGTGACCGCAGCTGACAGAGGCCCCTAACTGCGAAGCTCTTACAAGGGGGGAACCTGATCATTCACTGAATTGTTGAGTTGACGGGATTCGTGTAGCTGGTTATAAATTGATCATCTAAATTCATTCATTCAAGCAGAAATCGATTTTGTAACTCCTTGAGAGTTTGTAATAATGCTTACCTCCCACTGCTAGCTGCATTCTCTGTTTCATAAAGCTGGTCGGAAACAGCTGGATTCAGGTGACCTGCTTGCTCATTAAATCTGTTACATGTTCCTTCTAGTAAATGATATTAAGCTGAAATGTCCTAACGCTGATTTTTTTCTTTAATTTTATAACAGCAATAACCTAATTTGTAACACAAAATAACAATCTCCTCGGATTACTTTGCCTTGTGAAAATATTTTATGCATTTTTCATTTACACAAAGGTAATGGAAAAACACTTAAACTATCTGTTATTTAAACCACAAGAGACATGTTACTGAAAGTCTGATAGCTACAAAATGATTGTCTCTTCACAGTCTTTACTTTATATCTGTAATAAAAGGCGGACAATTCAATTCATTGGTTAGTAAACTACGATAGCTTTTATTTTATTTTCTCTGCACTGCTAGAACTAAAATCTGATTGCTTTTTAAATTCATTTAGAAATAGACTCATTACTTTCCTTTCCTCTCTCTAACCTAAAATGTCTAATGTCCATTTGGAATCTCACATTTTCTTCATCAACAGAAGTTGTAACCTAATTCTAAATCTCATATTAAAAGAATCGTTTTCCAAGCTATTCTCTGTCTGAGTACAGAGGGTGAGTAATGAAATCAGAGCACCTGCCTCTTGTGCATGAGACTATTAAATACTTATTTCTAGTAACCTCCTGATTTCACTTCCTTTTCCTAAATAAAATTTAAAATAGAAACATCCAGGATGCCAGAACAACATAGGTAAAATATGTCATGAGACTGGAAGTGACCAATCATTTTTATTGCTTTAATAAGTGACAGGAGTTTCTCAGATCAAGGAAGGTAAGTGACTGGAGCCCAAATTCTCCTTCTTTTCAAATGCTCCAGCATCTACACAGGAAGCCACGCTCATCATTTTATGGCCTCAAAAGCTATAACTGTTAAAAATTAAGATAACGCTTGTTGACCTGCCTTTCCAATAGGAACCACCTTATGGCTGAGATTTTAAACAGGCTGATCAAAATAATGTCACTAAATCTGTAAACATACTAAGACTGAAGACTATTTTAGTATTAAAAACTGAGCTTAAGTATTTTTCTAAGTATTATCCCTAGCACTGAACTTATCATGTGATGTTATTTCAAAAGTTTACTTAAAAAAATTTCTAAAGACCATAACTATTCATATCACAGTAGTTAAAAACAGAACTTTAACATATTAAGAATAAACGGCTTTATAATCCTAATCTTTAAAAAAGTTCTTTAAGAATTAATTTTTATTTTGAAGTGCACGTCTCAAGGTCAAAACGAAGTAACATACTCACTCACTCCAAATGTATGTGGACTTCTTTGATCTAACACAGAGTTTTTTTTTTTTTTTAAAGATTTTATTTTTTTCCTTTTTCTCCCCAAAGCCCCCCAGTACATAGTTGTGTAGTCTTCGTCGTGGGTCCTTCTAGTTGTGGCATGTGGGACCCTGCCTCCGCGTGGTTTGATGAGCAGTGCCATGTCCGCACCCAGGATTCGAACCAACGAAACACTGGGCCGCCTGCAGCGGTGCGCGCGAACTCAACCACTTGGCCACGGGGCCAGCCCCAATCTAACACAGAGTTTTTTAAGGAAAAAAAAAAAAGAGGAAAGAAGAAAGCCCGCAGCATCTCTTAAGTGAGGCAGCCCCTAGAGTCTACCCAAGTGAATTACCCAAAAAAGGTGGTGGAAAGATAAAGCGTTAGCACCTTCCTTCTCCATCTCCCACCTGACCCTCCTCCTGAATGTTTTCCTCAAAAAAGAATGTAGAATCCATTGACAATTTCTTCGAAAACTTTAGTCTAGTGAAAACAGTAATACAACTCGTGTCCAGTAGGATATGAAGTAGAAGGACTCAGAGCTACATGCACGTTATCAGCAAAACCACTCAAGAAGTGAAGTGAAATACTATTTTCACTGAAGATCGGGGTTAGTTTCTTGCACGGTACAATGCCTACTTTATCTTGCATCTCCTACTTCACAACTTACCCTCCCAAACCTCATCCTGGTCCAAGACACAATCACCCTCCTCTACTTACAGCAGCGATGTTCTAACCAGTCTCTGGTCCCCCTTTGGTCACCGTGCCCCCAGTCTCCACACGCAGCCCGAAAGCTGTCCTCCAATGTACGTGATCACCGATCACTCCTCAGCTTCGGCAGTGCCAACTACGGAGGCCCACAACGCCTGGGCCCCTTTCCCACTTCTCCCTCACTCGCCTGGCATCTCGCTGCACCGTCCTTCTTGAAAGCTGGCCTCCAACAAAGATCCAATAACAGAACATTCAGAAAGGGAGTCACTGCATGTTCTCAAACTATTTTTCACAAAAGAAGGCAAAGAGAATACTTACATCCATTGAGTAAGTAAGATTTCTAACATGTTCTTACAGAGAACATGGACACAGGATCATGGCTCACTATTTCCGGAACATGTGAATACCATTCAGTCTCCAGGGTACTCCATTGCCTTTACGTCTAGGTAGTCAATAAATCAATAATAAACTATTTTTTCCTTATCACTCATAAAAAACTCTACTTGGTCTTCAAATTCACTCCCAGATTTCTGCCCAAACTCTCTGCTTACTGCTTGCGCGTGTACTCTGCTGAGAACTCCTCAGTGGTCCCCTTCTCCAATTTCCCTTTTCACTCCGTCCTGAACGCCACTGCCATCTTCTGTAAATGGTTCCTGATCAGGGGACACGTGTAGAAAGCACCACCCCTATCACCTGAAAATCTCAGTACTCACCCTGGCACCTGCACCGCATGAACACACGTCAACATACCAACAATATGATAACCCATGTTCTCCCCTCCTGCCACGCCCACGCTGCCCTATCTGAACGCTTCAAGTAAGAACGGAGCATTTCCTGATATGATTTCTCAGAAAATTTTAATTTTAATCACTTATGTGGTTCTCAGTTATTTCGTCACAGGAAATCTACATGATTTTCAGTAAACTGTACCTTGACCTGACTTGGTTTTTGTTGATTTTCCTCATTTTTTAATCAGAAATAATTTCAAACTTAGAATTTACAAGGATAGTAGCAAGAACTCCCTCATGCTTCCGTCTCCTTCCTCACTGTAAATGTTTTGCAACATGGGCTCTATCTACTCTCCCTACATACACACTGTTTTTTCTTTTATGAACCATTTGAGAGTTAGTTGCAGAACTGATGCCCTTCTACTTCTAAATCTTTCACGGTGAGCTTCCTAAGAACAGGGACTTCCTCTTCAAATTTCACCAAATGTCCCAGTAACGTCCTTTAGAGCAAAAACAAACAAATCCAATCCCAAAAGCAAAGAAAGAAAGAAAAGAAAAGAAAGGAACAAAGAGGAATTCCAGTCTGGGGTCCACACCAGGACCATGCACTGATTAGCTGGCATCCCCCTTCATCTCCTCTATGCTGAACAGGCCCCCATTCTCCCGATCTACAGTGCTCTCGTCATGTATTAAAAGTACAGCCCAGTCATTGAGTAAGATGTTCCTATACGTGAGTACCTGATTCAAACTGTTTTCTATACCCTAGACCTAAAAAGCATTTTACACTCATGAAGCATTTAAAACCCAGCTCAGAATACATTTTTCCAAAGAACTTTCCTTTGATTAGGGAGCACTGTTCATTGTTACTTATTTGCTGAGTGTTTTGTTTCACTGTTTAACACTCCAGCTTCCATCTGATTTTTAAAAACCAACTTTATTGAAGGATAACTTAGTCAAGAAATTAGACACATTTTGAGTGTGTGGCTCAATGAGTTTGACAAATATACGCACCCTTATAAGTACCACCACATACATAGAAGACACAGAATATTTCCATCAGCCAAAAAAGTCTTCTCATGTCCCCCATGCCAGCCCCAGGAGACCACAGATCTGGTGTGTGTACATCACTGTCAAGCAGGATCGCCTGTAACAGATTTTACAGTGAATGGAATTGGATAGTACTCAGTCTTGTATGTCTGCCATTGTTTGCTCAGCATAGTGTTTTCACAATTCATCCACGTAGCTGTACATATCAGTAATTCATTCATTTTTATTGCTGAATAATATTCCATTTTACGGATAATTTGCTTATCCATTCACCCGTAGACCGGTATTGGGATTATTTTTAGCTTTTGGCTATTATGAACAGAGCTACTATAAACATTCGTACATAAATCTTCACATGGACGTGTGCTTTTATTCCTCTTGGGGAAATTCCTAGGAGTGGAATTGCTGGGTCATATGGTAAGTAAGCATATGTTTAATTTTGTAAGAAACTGCTAAACTGTTTTCCAAACTGGCTGTGCCATTTGACATTCCCACCAGCAATGACAATTCCAGATGCCCCACAGCCTCACTAACATTTGGCATTCTCAGTCATTCTAATTTTAGCCATTCTAGTGGCTGTATAGTGGCATGTCATTATGGTTTTAATTGGCATTTCCCTGATGAAGGGTGGTATTTAGCATCATTTGACGTGCTTTTTAGCCATCTGAATATCTTCCTTTATATATTTTTTATTCAGTTCTTTGTCTTCTTAAAACTGAGTTGTAGGTTGTACTTTGTGTAGTCTGGATTCAAGTCCCCTGTCAGATACACGCATAGCAAATACTTCCTCCTAATCTGTGGCTTGACTTTTTTTTTTTAGGACGTCGTTTGAAGATGAGACGTTATCAATTTTGATGAAGTCAAACTAATTGATGTTTCCTTTTGTGCGTTGTACTATTTATGTCCTAGCTAAAAAGTCCTTTCCTACATCAAGGTCAAAAAGATCTATGTTTTCTTTTAGAAGTTTTACAGTTTTAGCTTTTACATTGAGGTCTATAATTCACTTCAAGTTAATTTTTGTGAAGAGTGTGAGGTAAGGGTCATGGTTCATTTCTTGTTTTTTCCTGTACAGATATCCAAATATTCCCATAGTTTGTTGAAAAGAGGACCCTTTTTCCCTTTTTCCCTTTGTATAAAATCAACTGAGCATATACGTGTGGCTTTATTTCCATCCTCATACCAAAACCATCCTAACTGGATTACTGTAGTTTCACAAGAAGTCTAGAAATCAGGAAGTGCAAGCATTCTACACTGTGTTCTTTTTCAAAAGTGTTTCGACAATTCTAGATCTTTTCATTGGCACATAAGTTTTAGAGTCAGCTTCTAAATTACTACCAAAAAAGCCTGCAGAATTTTGATTGGGATTGTGTTGGATCTACAGACCAACTTGGGGAGAATTAACACCGTAACAACACTGAGCCTTCTTATCCATGAATGAACATAGTAAGCGTCTTCATTTATTTAGGTCTTCTTTACTCATTCTCAGCAATGTTTTATGGTTCTTAGCGTTCAGGTCATACATAGATAAATTTTTTCCCTAAAAATAACATGTTTTTTTTAATGCTAAAATAAACTGCATTTTTAAAATTTCCTTTGCAGTTCATTGCTAGTATACAGAAATATAACCATAACTGACTTTTGCACAGCCACCTTCTAGCGGGAGATTCAGTTAATTTCCTTTAGTTCTACAAGCTTGCTTATCAATTCCTTAGAGAGAGAGAGACAAAACCATCATTTTCCTTTCTAATCTGTATCTCTGGGTTTATAGTTTTCATCAAATTTGGAAAATTTTCAGCCATTATCTCCTCAAACATTTTTTCTGCCCCTTCCTTTCTCTTCTTTCCTTCCTAAACTCTAAAAACAAATGTGAGGCTATAAGTATGGTCCCCTGAATCACTGAGGCCCCATTCTTATTTTTCCTCCAGCCTTTTCCTCCATGAAATTCTGCTTGGATACCTTTTAGTGCTATGAGTTCAAGTTCACTACTCCTTTCTTTTATAGAATATAACATCCTGAGAAGCCAATCTAGTGAATTTTTCATTTCATATATATTTCAGTTCTAGAAGTTCCACTGGTTCTTTTGCACGTTTTTCCATCTCTCTTCACATTTTATCCACATTTTTCTTTAAATCCTTGAGCATATTAATAATTGCTCTTCCCAAGTTTTTAGATGCTAATTGCATCGTTTCTACCCTTCTTGGTCTGTTCCTATTGACTAATTTCTCTCCTGATCATAGGTCATGTTTTGCGACTTCTTAGCACGTCTAGTAACTTTTGATTAGATGGCAGCTGCCGTAAACGTTAGGATGTTGATGTTTGGATTTTTCTGTCTTCCCTTCAGAGTGCTGAAGTTGTTCTGATGGCAGTTACAGGTGCTTGCGGGTCAGCTGATTCTTCGGAGGCTTGCTGTTAAGCTTTGCTAGGGAGATCTAGAGCAGCTCTCACTCTTGGGCTGGTGCAGCCCAACCACGAGGGGACGATCCTCTGGATCATGAGTGAACAGGACTTCCCTCCAGTCTGGCTGCAGGAACCTGAGTGACCCCCAGTCCAGGGGGAGCTCGAGAGTTTGCAGCTCCCCAGCAATAGTTCTCTGACTGCCCTTCTGGAGCTTCCCCCAGCGCACACGTGGATCACTCTTCTGCTAGTGACTCCAGAAAAGCCTGGGCACATTTCTGGACTTATCTGCATAGCTCCTCCTTTTCTTGGGTACCCAAGTGGCTTTGCAAATTCCAGCCACGTGGGTCTTCTAAGCTCCTCAGTGGGTGATCTCCAGGGCTGCCTGGATGCCCTCTCCCTGAACTGTGCTAAGGAAAGTACCTCCAGAAAGAATGCTGTGTGACTGCAGGCTCACTTTCTTTCTCTTCCCTGAGGGATCACGGTCCTCACTGCCTGTTCTCTAATGTCTGAAAAGAGTTGTTCCATAGATTTCATCGAGTTTTCTTCCCCTCTCTCTCTTTTTTAATGGTGTGAGGGCACATCCTATACCAGTTACTCCTTTATGGGCAGAGGTGGAAGTCTTCCTCCATTTGATTTTTATTTACTTATGGAAACATTTTGTCCAGGGACATGGACCACGTTTTATTCTTCTATTCAAGAGTGCACCTTGTACAGGACATTGCATACAATTGATATTTAAGAAATGACTGTTGACTGAAAGAATGACTTGCACCATATATTATATAGTTTACCTCTCGATGTGGTCAGTGTGTGAAATAATCTGAATCATGCATAGTTTTTACTGACAGAGCTGTCATATATGTTGCTGGCTGAAGATCAGTGTTAGACCTCTACACACAGGGCATCTTACAATTTTTCCTCAAATGATAATATACACCTTTATTTAAAGTAAAAACTCTAATGTTTCCCAGTGGCAGGGTCCAGCAGCCGCAGTTTCATCTTCTGACAGAGTCTGAAGCTCCACCTTATGCTACCCTTACAGCTTTTCTGGACTTTATACAGCTTTCGTACACAAACCTTCAGCTTGCCGTGTAAACATGTTGCTTCCCCCCCACCCCACTTTCAATCTCACTGGGCTTTGCTTGGGCTATTCTCTCTGTTCACAACCCTCTCGTGCCAGAGAGTCCATGAAGAATCCCCTCATTTCTTCAAGTCTTTGCTCATATCTCCCCATCCCAACAAGGCCTACCTGTACCTCCCATGGAATATGTGACTGCCCATCTCCTCCCCATCCAGGCCCACAGCCAGAACTCCCAATCCCTGTCACGCTTCTCCACTTTGTTTTTCACTGTACTGCACCTTTAACAAATTACGTGATTTACTTACTTAGGCGTTTTGTTTGGTGTCTGTCTCTCTCCGGCAGAACAGGTGCCCCACAAGCAAGAATCCTTGTTTTGTTCGTGTATGTATCCTAGGCACGCAGAACAGCACCAAGCTTAGTGCTCAATAAACTTTTGCTGAACAAATGAGTCTCTGCCACCCTCGCCAATGGCTACTACTACAACAAGCATGACTTCCATTCTCACAGCTGTGCAATTCAGGCGTGAGGAGGGGAGAAGTCCTAAGGCTCTGACATTCATACTGTGTCCCTGGTTCCATTCTAAGCTAGGAAATGCTAACTTTTTTTTTTTTCTCATTAAACTTTGTTTTAATGGGTCTCAAAATTCTGTGACAGATTTTTGGTCAAGTTGTTTCCATTAAAAAGTACTGATTTTAAAAACTAATAACTTAAAACTGCCACACAAAAAACCAAATGGTCCACAAAACATTCTCCTTTCCTTCTGAAGGTTTTATGATGCATTGTTATCATTAACCAGTCTTTTACTATTAAACTTAAATGGCCAATTGAGACAAACAGTTCTGAGACCGTTCCACCACTGATTAAGACTGGGGTGGCAGGTATTGGGGATACTATTCATTTAGCCTTCTGAGCCTTCTGGGCAGACTTGGTGACCTTGCCAGCTCCAGCTGCCTTCTTGTCCACTGCTTTGATGACACCCACAGCAACCGTCTGTCTCATGTCACGAACAGCAAAACGGCCCAGAGGAGGTTAGTCAGAAAAGCTCTCAACACACATGGGCTTGCCAGGAACCCTATCAACGATGGCAGCATCACCAGATTTCAAGAATTTGGGGCCATCTTCCAGCTTCTTTCCAGAACGACGATCAATCTTCTCCTTCAGCTCAGCAAACTTGCAAGCAATGTGAGCTGTGTGACAGTCCAGCACAGGCGCATACCCGGCACTGATTTGGCCTGGATGGTTCAGGATAATCACCTGAGCTGTGAAGCCAGCTGCTTCCATTGGTGGATCATTTTTGCTGTCACCAGCCACACTGCCACGGCAAACATCTTTGATAGACACGTTCTTGACATTGAAGCCCATGTTGTCCCCAGGAAGAGCTTCGCTCAAAGCTTCATGATGCATTTCAACAGACTTTACTTCAGTTCTAACACTGACTGGAGCAAAGGTGACCACCATGCCAGGTTTCAAAACACCAGTCTCCACTCGGCCCATAGGGACAGTACCGATACCACCAATTTTGTAGACGTCCTGGAGGGGCAGATGCAAGGGCTTATCAGTTGGATGAGTTGGTGGCAGGATGCAATCCAGAGCTTCAAGCAGCGTAGTTCCACTGGCATTGCCATCTTTACGGGTGACTTTCCATCCCTTGAACCAAGGCATATTAGCACTTGGCTCCAGCATGTTGTCACCATTCCAACCAGAAATTGGCACAAATGCAACTGTGTCTGGGTTGTAGCCAATTTTCTTAATGTAGGTGCTGACTTCCTTAACGATTTCCTCATATCTCTTCTGGCTGTAGGGTGGCTCAGTGGAATCCATTTTGTTAACACCAACAATTAGTTGTTTCACACGCAGTGTGTAAGCCAGAAGGGCATGCTCACGGGTCTGCCCATTCTTGGAGATACCTGCTTCAAATTCACCAACACCAGCAGCGACAATCAGGACAGCACAGTCAGCCTGAGACGTGCCTGTAATCATGTTTTTGATGCAGTCTCTGTGTCCGGGGGCATCAATGATGGTCACGTAATACTTGCTGGTCTCGAATTTCCACAGGGAGATATCAATGGTGATACCACGCTCACGTTCAGCTTTCAGTTTATCCAAGACCCAGGCATACTTGAAGGAGCCCTTTCCCATCTCAGCAGCCTCCTTCTCGAATTTCTCGATGGTTCTTTTGTCGATCCCACCGCACTTGCAGATCAGGTGGCCAGTCGTGGTGGACTTGCCCGAATCGACGTGTCCAACGACGACGATGTTGACATGAGTCTTTTCCTTCCCCATTTTGGCTTAGATTTTGCGGTGGTTTTCACGACACCTGTGTTCTGGCGGCAAACCCATTGCGAAAAAAGCAGGAAATGCTAACTTTTATGAGGTTCATGTAGAAGAGTGAGCTTCGGGTCTTTTCTCTCAAAATTCTATGACGAGACTAACCAAAGGTGGGCATTCTAATGAGGGAACTTGGCTGAACTTTAGGCTTTGAACACTGAATCTAGGATATAGCTGAGAGTGTAAGTACATGAAGTGGGTTAAGTGACGGAGTGATGGCCATAGTGAAGATTTACTGGGCTCCGAAATAGGAGAGAAATCACTGAACATGAGGCTCAACTTCTGTCATATCTAAGGAAAGCCCATTAAGGGAAGATCAATTTTAGAAAATGTTAAAGAACAACCAGGTTTAAATTTAGCACCAATACTGAATACTTATTGATTTTAAAGAAAAATATATACGCATATGCTATAATGCTAGTACCCCATTTTAAATAGAAAAATTACCATACATGACTCACCTTCTCTTCACTGAAAGAGAAATTACTAATCTTAAAAATGAAATTGTCTAATTGCTACTATATTTACATTTCTCTACATTTTATCGGTGCCAAAACATTTAAAATACATCCTTCTAGAAAATAAATATACTACAGAAGATAAAACTAGTTGAAAACACAACCATGTAATGTTTTAAGGCACTGCATTCCATTAGACAGAACCCAAAGTGAAGTGTGTACAAAGACACAATGTGAAGTTTATACGTGAGACTCTTCCCTTCTCTCCGATTTTGGTCTCCAGTGTTAATCTACGTGAAGTCAGCTCCCTAGCTACACAAAACATAACTTCTCAGGATTTCTTTGAATTGTTATAAGCAGGTAATTAAGTAAACTAAAAGAAGTCTAACTGAAAATTCAATGTGCAAGTAAGCCGAGATACACTTGATAACGATTCCATATGCTAATGGCCTTGGTGCCACGCCAGCTCTTTCCTCTGAAGTTCTCAGATTTCATCAATCTTTGTGGACTGGCAGCTCAGCAGCTCCCTCACCTTCACTGAGCCACAAACACGTCTGGGCCATCTGTGTCCTGAAGACAGGGGAGGACATATCAGCATTTCCCCTTCCCCAGGAATTCAGTTGACATTCTTTAGTAAAATACACAAAAGAACAGATTGCGCTTCATCTATAGGGCAATTTCACATTTCGCAAAGCTGTATGGTGCACAAATCTCATCCATACACATCTGAGGTCGTCAATTCATCATCTCATTATATCAAGAAAGAACAAACATTCAACAAATATATATTGAGTGCCTAGCATATGAAAGGAAGTACACTGATATGAACCCATTCTTTGCCCTCACTAGGCTCATATTCTATTAGAAGCCATGTGACATATACGCAAAGGAACTCACACAAACCCAAATATGATCACGTGTGTGATACATACCAAGATCTATAGCAGTATAATGAGCAAGAGATCCTACTCCCAAGTAGAATAGCTGGCTAAAATAGTAGAAATGTTATTTCAGCTAAACCTTGAAGAAACTAAATCCGTTTTTGTCTTTTGTTGAGGAAGCAGATAGGAAGAGTTAAACATCTCAAGTAGAAGGAAGGGATTAGGCAAAGCCAAAAACACACACAGTGAGTGTGCAAGGCCGTGAGCAGTCCAGACAGCGACAGCACTGGCTGTCTACTGCACAGCAACTTAAAACAAAGGCAAATGACCAGCCCGGACCAGATCACAGAAGGCTCTGACTTCAAAGCTGGGATTTATCCAGTAGCGTCAGTGGGGAGTCACCAAAACACAGCACCGCTTTAGGAAGGTTAATTTTTCAGTACACAGGACATAGTATAGGTCGAGAAAGCCTCGAGACAGAAAAAGTACATCCTAATAGTTTAACTGATAAAGCCCAGAACTAGAATGATGTCAGTAAGCGGGAGTGTAAGGTGATTTAATAAGTATCTTAAAGTGATCTAGAAAAGTATCTTATAGTGATCTACAGGAGATGAAACAGAAATGAGGAAATTTATGCAAATATAAATTAAAAAGAAAAATCTTCATCAGAAAGCTTATTAGAACAAGTACCTTGTAACCAACGGAGACAGGGGATGGGGTCTTTCTTAAAGAAGAATTCAAAAATCATCCAATTGGGACAGTTTAAGGGCTCATTTTTCTGGAGACAGATTTCGTTTACTCATTCAACAAACACTTATTGCAAGCCTACTGTGTACCAGAAAGCATCGTTAATTCCCTCAAGAACAAAGCAAACAACAGAACACGCAGGGGATTCACTGTTGGCCCTTAAGAAAGGCATCATCTCTGTCCTCTCTGAAAGAACTGGGACTTGTTCCACTGGAGAAAGAAAATGAGCCTCGAATTTCTTCCCATAGTCAGGTTTCAAGACTCACAAGACATAGCAGGTGTTCAGACTACAATAATGAGATGTGTTATTCCCAAATCTTAAAGCACATGCTGCCTATGCAAATTCAACAACATCCAACTCCACAAAGATGTTCAAATATGCAATTCCACTTAGACTACCAACTCTTATCCAAATTCTCAACTAGCTGTTCCTTGACTAAAAAGTTACATGTAACTTGATCTTGAGTGTTACCCATAAAAAATTATTAGCCCAGCAAGAAACTCCCAAAAGAAAGTCCCCGCTCTGACTGAAACAGTCTCTGCTATGCTTTAAAAAGAAGAAAAAAAAAACACACTTGCAAGAAAGAAATCGAAACACTCCAATACTCTTTAAGAACAAGAACAAAACAAATCAATAGCAGCCCTCTGATGACACCTGGTGGCCGCTTCTCACAGGAAGTTGCTTTCAGCATTTTAAAGAAATTATTCCAGGAAACGTTAACAGTTCTCAACCACTTCACATGCTATCTTGACTATGGGCAGCACACATGAAGTCTCTCCCCTCATTTCCCTCCTTTTTGTTCCAGTTTTCACTTATCCCAATCTTGTCTTCACTTCTCTTTTCATC
Organism: Equus asinus; assembly: GCF_041296235.1. Classification (NCBI taxonomy): domain Eukaryota; kingdom Metazoa; phylum Chordata; class Mammalia; order Perissodactyla; family Equidae; genus Equus; species Equus asinus. Next base: position 29,476,016 of record NC_091801.1, on the reverse strand, counting down.
TCTTCTCTCTTTTCTAACCAGTAGACATTAAGGCAGCTTGAGCTTGCTTTCTGTCTCTTTCTCACACCCTCTCTCTCTCTCTCACACACACACACACACACTCACAGACATCCTCTCTCACTGGTACAAGGCCACCCACACAGGAAACCACCTTCTCCCTGCCTCCATCCCACGCCATCTCACCCTTCACCCCTCCTAGACTTACCCAAATTAGTGGTGCGAGCAGTGTGCAGTTAGCACGGTAGTTAGCATGGTGAAGTCACAACAGGGGATAGTGTGCAGCATGGCTGGTGTGCACACACGTGCATTGATAAAAGCTCCCAATGCTCTTTTGCCCTTTCCCTGTGAGGAGCTCAAAAAAGGACAAACTCCAGAAGTTGTGGGGATCCCACAGCACAGGCTCCTCCTGGAAGGGCAAGGTAGGACAGGTAAGACTTCCTACAAGCCTATTGCGAGCTGAGCAAGACAGGAATAAACGGAAATTAGTGGACTGCTCAGATCTCTTTCTTAATCTACCATTTTCAATTGGACCTTTTATTGAAAGTATGTCTTATACGATTACCTGATTTAATAAAGTACCACCAAGTCCATATATAGTCTGTTCATGAGAAAACTGTAGTATTCGTTGTCGTTACAAAACACCATGTGCATAACCTAAGGGGAACCAAAGGGAGCTGTGCTTTATGTACTCCTCCTCTCACCACACTCTCCCATCAGAAACAGCAATTTGTAACAGAGACCACAAAATAAAGTATCTGATCCTACAAAGAAAAAAATCACTCTTCTATGAAAATGCTAACGGTCACAAGTTGAATAACTTCTTCCATGACAAAAGAGTAAAATTTAACACCCTAAAAACCATTTATTGGTAACATCAGAAGCAATTTTACCACAAATGGACGTGCAACATAGTTGTTTATTCACAACGGGATCAGCTCCTGAACACTCGGGTCCAGCCAAACCCACCTCCTCAAAGTGCCAGGGACAGGCTGCATTGCATTCCTAAGGGTAAGTCTGTTAACTCTACCTTCCCCCACCAGGAAAATGCCTGTGGCGATTCAGAATGAGTCCACAAATTCTCTGACACTCCCTTCAAAGGGTGGAGCCTAATTCCCTCCCCTTGGTGTGGGCTGGCCTTGGTGACCAAGTGCTTGCAAGGGACAGAAAACAGTGGCAGTGAGGGTTTTTGGCTCTGGAGACAGTCACAGAGGTGCCGGTATCCTGCTTGCCCCCTCTCTTGATCACTCCGCCCAGGGAAGTGGGGGACCTGTCGCAAGAACACTTCTGCAGCCTGTGCACATGGAGGCCCAGGGGGCAAGGAACCGAAGCCTCCTACCAAGAGCCAAAGAGGAACTGGGGCCTCCTGCCAACAGCCATGGGAGCGAGCTGCCTGCAGAGCAGCTCCTCCAGCCCCAGGCAAGCCTTCAGATGATTGCAGCCCCTACAAAATCCTGACTGCAGCCACAACCAACCGGGTAATGAGCCTACTCCACACCCTGACCCACAGAAACTGGGGGATAATAAATGCTTATTTGCTTTAAGCCACTAAGTTCTGACATAATTTGTTACACATCGGTAGATAACTAATATAATGCCCTCTCTCTCCTTTGCACCTTGTCAAGAGTAGACAGGGCTCAAGTTCACCCCTCGTTTGTATATATTTTACATAGATTTCCTTTCCTATACCCTCCAACCTTTAACAAGAATGTTCTATACTATCACAATAGTATTAAGGTACACGGGAGGAGGTCCATGAAGTATACTGGTTGAAGAGAAGAATTCCCATCAAACTTCTGAAAGATTTCAAAACTTAATAAACTGACATTTACATTTATGCCTCTCCCACTACCAAAACCACACTTGACACGGCTTACAATGAAAAACTGGGATACTAAAATCAAGAGTTATTAAAGAGCTAACTAACAAAGACATGAGGTAGAGAGTTTTAAATTTAGATTTGTATGGAATAAAAGAAATGTCTTCATGTTTCCTGAAAAACCTCATTTTGGATGAAGGCATTCATTCTTATTGGCCCCTAGAATCATTTATAGCAAACAACTAGCCTCAAAGATAACAGTAGCCATGAGTTCCTGTCCAGCTAAGCTCAGAAATGTTAGCAACCTCTATTTCTACTCTTCCCCAAACCTGATGGGGCGGCCCATGCAGTAAACACCTATACAGCCACATGCCACTGGGACTGAATGAGTCACAATCCTTTTGGCCACACAGAATACAAAACTTCCTCACCCTCACCTAGCAGGAGGCATTCAAACTTCAGAGATGTAGGGGCCTCTGGTCACAGGACTCACATCTGATTAGGTTCCACCTCCAAAGCATCTCACATGCCGTGTCTAGCCTACTTCTAAAAATAACCTTCCCCAGCCAGAGTCCAAGGACAAACCGAAGACAAGCTACAACTATGTGCTCTTAAGCCCAAATGGTCAGAGTAAATAAAACTATCGACGGAGAGAAAAAAATTCGCACTCAAGTCAGAATACAATACTGTTCCTATTCCAGGGGATACCCATGTTCTATTTCAAATACCTAATTTGATTTTGCCTGCAAGTTAAAAATTAGAATATTTGTTTAGTGCTGAAGTTAGAGCTAAAACAATCATTAAAAAGCCATACTAATAGGGATCAAGCCATGGTGACTGTAACAGAATAAACAGACCTCACCCCTTTCATTATCAAAGAGTCTCCCCTTCCCAACACTACTCGTGAGGATGTAGTTAACAGCAACATAACGTGACAAGTCATGGGACAAAAATAAACTGTAACATTAGCCCAGTTTTCTTACTTCACTGTTTCTTTTATTAAAATGTTCCTACACTTCAAGTACTATTTTCCAAATACATTAAATTGATCCAGTAATAAAGTCAATTTTATGACGATCTTAACCACCTCTGACAAAGCTATCTTGTGTAGTAGGAAAGATTTTACACAAAAAGTTAAAATTCAATATATCTCCTTTCAAAATGTATTTTTAAAATTAATGCTTTGTTAATATTTCCATCTAATTGTTTTCATTTTTTTTAAAAGGAAGAAAATTCTTATTGGAACAGGAAAACAGCATAAAAAAAGGAAAATTCTATGAGTAAAACAGAAAATGAAACATTTCAATGCCGTTAAAAGCAGGCAGACACACAGGATCATTCGTGTCTTATGCCATTTGAAAAGGTTGTTTTATTATCAATGTAACTAATCACAATGAAACCATCTCTTACAACTAAAGACATTATAACGAATTTTCTTCACAGCTACAGAGAGATGGGATTTGCTGTTTCACATCAAATAGAACAGGCTACATAAATTCTTCTTCCTATTTATTGTAAAATATAATTTCACCTATAAAATCAGTCATGAAATATTAAAACTGAAACAACAGACTTTATATCCTTTTCTTAATTTAGTTTAAACGGTCTATTCGCTGAAAAAGGGGGTGGGAGTACATGTGATAGAGCCCCTACTTTCTCATTACGTATTTCCATGAGACCCTTCATTTTCAAGAATTGATAATGCAGCCAAAAAAAAAGCATTCCATAATAAAAGTTAGTATACTTTCCTTAAATAGTCCCTTCATCTTTTTTCAAAAGGCAAGAGAAGGAAGCACATAGCATGCAAAATGCTGAGGAAAGGGAAGAGAATCGGGCAAATAAGATTAAAGAAACACATCACACATGTACACTGAAAATGCTAAACACCAAGTGCAAACGAGCATCAAGGTGCGAGGAGGGAGCCCAACTCCTCCAGGAAGTCGCCAGAGCATACGTGGCCACATTTAACGCCTCAGAGCCTCAGTTTCCAGGTTTGCAAAGTGACAGTTCGAAAGGATTAAAATTTCTAAATCCAATGATTAAGTCCCACAGTGACAGGAAGGAATTGCTGAACACTCAACCAGGAGAACAAAGTATTCTTAATAACAGATTTCGTTCTCATCCCAGCAGCAAAAAAGAGGAAGAAAAAGGCATTTCCAAAATGTAAATCGGAGGGAAATATAACTTTAAAAACAGCTAAACATACATTCCATGCTGTTCTTGCTCAGACAAATTCATCAAGTCCACTGAGAAGAGATGAAATGCAATGGCTAATCAAAGAACTGCAAGAAAAAAGACTAAAACTACTAATTTTGGAAGAAATCTGGAAAACACTGTAATTCCAAATGTCAATAAGCTAACATACAATATAAAACTATCAAGCCTCAAGATGCGTGGAATACAAATTACTAGGTATCAAAGATCTGAGAGTTAAGAAAATACACTTAGAAAGAGGAAAACCTCAATATTAAATTTTTAAAATGAATATAGTTCTAAGCAAGTCCATTTATATAATAAGGTTAATAGTTTTTTTTCCCTTCTGGGTGGTGAAATTATAGGTAGGCTTTTTTCCTTCTTCCTGGCACTTTTCTATACTTTCCAAAATATATTACTTCAGGGGGGAAGACTAACGGGGAAGCTTAAAAACAATTTCTATACATGGTTGAAGTAATGGAAAATGATGACTCCTCTCAAGAAGAGAAAGCCCTTGAGTAGAAATACATTTATGACTGTGGTTCCTGGACTAACTGAGAATCTGAACGAAAGGAAACTTAGAAGGTGACTTGTTCTAACAGTCTGGGATGTTTGCGTCTAGTTTTGATCAAACACCCAGAGACACCAAGAAATTTACCAATGGCTCATCAGACCTCACACGCAACTAGAGAATGGAGGGTGGAGGACTAGTATCATGAGCACACCTAGCGCCCAAGTCTTGTCTGCTAATATCATCCCCTGAAAAGGACCTGGGCTCCTCAAGAAATGGCAGATTCCAGGGCTAGGCAAGGTAAGTACAAGATGAACCTGGAGCATCTTATGTCAAAAAGTGGGGAAATGCTTAAAAAAAAAAGATGTGACAAAGACACAGGAGTCAGCTTGAAGGGGCTCCTCCTGGCCAAATTTGGGACAATTGGAGCACGATGGTAATTAAGTACCATTAAACCACTAAAAGTACAAATGAATAGGTCCATATCAATGACTGGAAGACAGACAGATGCGGACAGACAGAAGGACTGATGGAGCAAAGGGATGACTATAGAAGAATGCTGAGGGCCAAGCGGTAAATAGGGAGGGAGCGCAGGAGATAGAAAATTATACTGGCAAAGACGCCAGCAGGCAAGAATCACCAACGGATGCTAAAGCTAGGGATAATTTTGATATGCAGAATGTTTGAATAGTGTTAAAGCATCTCCCCACAAACTGTTTATTAGCTGCAAGGGAAGGAAAGAAATTCAGTAACTGCACAATAGATAAATCGGCAAGGCCTTGCCAGGAGTGACCATACTAACATCCTCAATGAAGGGCAGATGGATATGGTATACCTCCAGATATACCCCTGAGAAGGACAGGGCACCCATAAGTGGCTGCAGCCGAGGATGTAAAACCTGCAGCTAATCAAGAGGAAACAGCAACAAACACAAAGTGAGGAATGTTTTCTTTAAAGAAGAAAAAACAAAGTGGGGAGGACTACAATCTTCACAAGTGTCAGTGCCATAAAAGACAAAGACAGGCTATGGAAATGTTCCAGATCAGAGGAGGCTAAACAGACATGACAATAAAATGCAGTATCTGATCTCAGACTGGATCCTGTGATGGCACGGAAAAAAATGCTATGAAGGATATTTTAGGTCAACTGACAAAACGAACCACGATGGTTAATCTTACGTGTCCACTTGACAAGGCTAAGGGATACCCAGATACCCGGTAAAATATTAGTTGTGGGTGTGTCTGTGAGGGTGTTTCTGGAAGGGAAAACCATTTGAATTGGTAGACTGAGTAAAGCTCACCCTCCCCAGTGTGGATGGGCAGCATCCAATCTATTGAGGACCTAAATAGAAGAAAAGGCGGAGGAAGGACAAATCTGCCTCTTTTTTTTTGGCTTGAACTGGGACATCCATCTTCATCTGCCCTCAGACATCTGCAATCCTGGTTCTTGAGCCTTTGAAATCAGACTGAACTATCTCACCAGCTTTAATGTTTCTCCAGCCTGCAGAAAGCAGACTGTGGGACTTCTCGGCTTCCACAATCATGTGAGCCAACTCCTGTAACAAATCTCCTCATGCATGTATCTATATCTATCCTATTGGCTCTGTTTTTCTAGAGAATCCTGACTAATACAGATTTTGGTACTGAGAGTGGTTCTAGAGGAGCAGAATATTAACAATGAGTTTTCTGAATTGGTTCTGGGGTCTCTGGAAAAGGCTCTCTAACCTAACTAGATTTAAAGATGCTAATGGCTCTATTTCCAGTAGTAAAGAGAGCATTTATATATAGTCTATGGCATGAACTGTTTATGGAAATACACAAAATATCTGTGTTGGATACTTCTAATCAAAAACTTATAAGAAGTGAAGAGCTAAGAGACTCTGTATATGATACGAAAATTTCTGGAAAACTAAGGACTATAATAATGGCTTTGGTTGGTTGGCCTTAATATCACTGGACAAAGCAGTGGAGGAAAATGATGAGCTCAGAGATTCGAATTCCCAGCTCAAGCACAGCATAAATGACCTAAGCACTTCTAGGTGTGCAGTGAATGAGAGCCTGATTGCCTGTAGCTGTTGGGGTGAAACTGCTGATCTCAAACACAGAGAATCTCACTCTGTGACTGACTGAATTAGAAGGCAAACTGAACTCTCAGACTAACAGCGTGTCTACTGATAAAGTGAGGGCATTGACTAAAGGAAAGACTGGGATTCTATAAATTGAGATGAGGATGTGTGGGAAGACCCTCAAGAAACTAGGGATATTGAGCCCCTAAATTTGAATGAGTCTTCTTTGCCAGCGGAAGAGGTCTTCCCACCCCCAGTGGCAGCAGTATTTCCACCCCCAGTGGTAGTGGCCTGCCAGTTCCTATAATACATCTTATCACATAAATATCTACATATATTGGTTCTGTTTCTCTGCAGAACCCTAATACAAAAACCAATGTAAATTTATAAAATTGAAAACTTTATTACGGTTATAGAAGGAAATATCCCTAGTCTTAGAAAATATACACTTAACTGTTTATAAATAAAAGGTCACGGTATATTCAATTTACTCTCAAAAGGGTCAGGAAAAAAAAGGTAAGAGCATGTGTGTGTGTAAAGAGAATGTACACAAGACAGCAAGGGTGAGAGGAAATGATAAAACACATCCAGAAAAATGATAACAACAGATGAATCTGGACAAAGGTTATATATGTATTCTTTTCCTATTTTTTTATTTTATTTTATTTTTTTTTAAAGATTTTATTTTTTCCTTTTTCTCCCCAAAGCCCCCCGGTACATAGTTGTGCATTCTTCGTTGTGGGTCCTTCTAGTTGTGGCATGTGGGACGCTGCCTCAGCGTGGTCTGATGAGCAGTGCCATGTCCGCGCCCAGGATTCGAACTAACGAAACACTGGGCCGCCTGCAGCAGAGCGCGCGAACTTAACCACTCGGCCACGGGGCCAGCCCCTATTCTTTTCCTATTTTTATTTTCACATTTTTTAATAATTTTGAAATCATCTCCAAATAAAGAGTAAAAAGAAAAAAATGAGGTGGGCTGATTTTGTACACATGGCTTACAAAGACCTCTGCAATATCTCCAGTAACGGTCAGAGGGTCAAAAGAACATAAAGCTCCCTAGCAATGACAAAAGTTTTCTTACACCTCACAAAAACTGTACTCTACATAGCAGCCAGTAGCTCCCATGAAGACTCTCAGACCCAGAATCCTTTACCTCCAACTAAGGGTCTACAGTAAATTATATACTTTCTTCTGCAGCCGTGTCTCTACACTAAAAAGTTTCAACTCCTTTGTCATTAAAAAAAAACACACACACACAATTTGTTGGAACCTTTCTATCAATTCCTGTCCACTGTGGTGCCCACATCAGCCTTAAAACAGTCCCGGGAGACACTGATGCAAACAGAATGTCACACGTTAAAGGATACCTCCTATTCCTGGCAAAGCTGGTGAATGTGTGTTGAATTTTATAAAATTTCAATGGTACCAATTAGCTACCTACAAAGATAAACCTTTCTCCTGTCCAAAGAAAAAGAATGCAAGATGGCACATCAGAATTTACTAGCAAAGGGGCCGGCCCTATGGCCAAGTGTGGTTGGGTCCGCACACTCTGCTTTGGCGGCTGGGGGTTCGCCAGTTCAGATCTTTTGTGTGGACCTACACACTATTCATCAAGCCGTGCTGTGGTGGCATCCCACACAGAACTAGAATGACTTGGGGCCAGCCCGGTGGCGCAGCAGTTAAGTTCGCACGTTCTGCTTCTCAGCGGCCCGGGGTTTGCTGGTTTGGATCCCAGGTGCGGACATGGCACCACCTGGCACACCATGCTGAGGTGTAGGCGTCCCACATATAAAGTAGAGGACGATGGGCAAGATGTGAGCTCAGGGCCAGGCTTCCTCAGCAAAAAGAGGAGGACTGGCAGTAGTTAGGAGGAAGAACATTGGATTAAAATAGCAACCCATGAAGCTAGAAGACTACAGGCCAACCAAAGCATTAAGGGTGAGTGGAAAGTTTTTGGACATGGAAGGACATACTGTGTATCCTTCCTCAGGAATTTACTGAAGGATGCACTCCAGTCAAGTAAATGAAGAAGCAAAGAACAAAATGGCATTGGATCCAAGAAACAGGGATCAAACAAAGAACAGCAAAGGGCAAGGCCCCAAACTGTAGCTCTGCAGAAGGCCTAGAGAATGAATCCAGATTGGGTAGGAGTGCAGAGGACTCAACGGAAAACAAAAATGCACAACAGGTATATGGCAGATACGATGGAACACCTGCAAAGAAATTAAGGATAGGTACACAGAAAACTAGGCAATTTATTTTTTAAAAAGTAATCATTTGCTCCAGAAGGGAAAAACTGTGCGGAAATTAAATACAGTACACTGCTTGGTTCTGAAGTACACAGAATCTACATGGTCAAAAGGTAAGCAACAACTACGGATTCAACTAAAAAATGTGATATAACTATATGAAAATGATGGAGATAATTTCGAGATGCTAAATCCTTATCCATGCCAACAAAAAAAATCCAGGAGATGAAATAATAACAAGAAATTACAGTGTAAAAACTTATTTTAAAATATGGAAATAGACACCAGAAGAAACAGCTAAAAGTTTTAAAAGTGGTTACAGCTGAGAGGAACAGGGGAGTGGGGGGAGAAAAGGGTGAAGAATCATTATTTTCACTTTGAAAAATATTCTAAATAAATAAAAACAATAGTTTCTAAAATTTAAAAGTATATAAAACAAGACTGCATTAATCAAAGAAAAAGAAATTTATTTATTTTTTAACTTAGTGGAACCCAAGTCCTTTATATACCATAAATTTCCTTAAATTTTAATCTTCCAAAAAAAAAATCACTTCTGGATAGTTCAATTCTTGTACATAATATTTATCAACTTCTGTTCCCTTTCCACTCTAAGCATGCTGACATCTAATACCCAGGAACATTTCTCAAGAGGGATAAGTTCCTGTTTATCCATTTATAACTTTCCTCTCAATGTTCTAACTCAAGGCCAATTTTTTTTTTTTTTACATATGTCTGAGTTTAAATTAAATATTGTAGAATCTGAGCACTCATTAGCTCATTGGGGACTTTAAAAGTGTTTTAAACCATTTCCTAAATAACTGCTGATCATTCTACATAGCAATTCATCCTGCACGGGGTTAACAAGTAAATCAATTTTAAATACCATTTTCATCATCTTTTTTTTTCTTTCTTTCTTTTTTTTTTTTTTTGGTGAGGCAGATTTGCTCTGAGCTAACATCCATTGCCAATCCTCCTCTTTTTTTGCTTGTGGAGGATTTGCCTTGAATGATCTTCCGTGCCAATCTTCCTCTATTCTTTCCTTGTGAGATGCCTCCACAGCATGGCTGATGAGTGGAGTAGGTTCGTGCTTGGGATCTGAACCCACGAACCTGGGCCGTCGAAGTGAGCATGTGGAACCTTAACAAATCTGCCATGTGGCTGGCCCTATCATCTCTCTCTTAAACAGGACCTGTAATGATTCTCCACTTATCATGGGATTGAGTTCTAACTCTTTCTGATATTTATGAAGGTTCCTAGTCTGCACTGATCTCTTCATAGTCCATAACTCTCCAAAGTGTACCCTCCACTTTTGTTAGGCAAATCTTTCGGCCTCCTCTGCACAATATACTGTTTTTAATGCCATCTCTTGTTAATGCTGTATCCTAAAGTTGAAAGCCTTCACCTAAATTTTACTTATCTTAAGGTCAAGCTCAAGTCCCATGGCTTTCTAGAACTGCCACTTTAGCCTGCACGGACTCATCTCTTCTTCCTTGAATCAGAGAACAATCAATACTTGCTTCTTGTAGGTTCAAAACTGTGTTGCTCACTATTGATAGGGGTCACTGTGTTTCAAGCAAGGCTAGTTACATAAAAGAAAAATAACAACTATTATCTGAACATTTAAAAAATTCAGCTTGATTTGAATTTCTTCAAAATCAACCATAAAAACTCATCATCTACCAGTCAATAAACAACAAAAAATCAGAACAGAAGTCACTGACCTTCTCCCCTCTTGCAAACTACTCTCCCTCACCTCACACAAAACAGTTGACCTGACGAGCCCATAAGTGAGCGGCTCCCACAGCACACTCAGGATGAGGGACAATCCCTAACACATTCAAGAAAGCATATCTGATGCAAGGGAATAAAGGGTGTTTATGCAGGAACACATCTGGATCCACTCAAATTTATTTATATTTTTAAAAAGTAAATCACTTTAAAGCTTTGGCACATTTAGTATTTATCCTAACAAAATGCCTGCTACTCATAGCTCATAACTAGTGGTTTTGTGTCAATACCACAGTTGAGTAAAACTGATTTCAAAGCCAATCCAACTAGCTACTGCATACCATTATTACACTAATGACTACTGTTTTACAGAAACATATTTGTACTTACTTCAAGGATACCTTTACTTTGGGTTTAAAATAGGGTGCATTCTGGTCTGCCAAAAAGACAATTAAATCATTTCCTAAAAAAGGCAAATACATGATATTAGAAAAATGTTTCCTGGTAACATATCCAATCAGTGGTCACAAGAAGTTTTCCAGGTACTTTTCTCAACAAGAAAACTTTTATTTTACTCCAGTTCATCTGCCCTCTCAAGGTTAGTCCTACTAATCTATGGAATGGGAATTTTTAACTCTATCACAAATTCAATGTTCAAAGCAGCAGAGAAACAGGAAGGATGAACATGGAAAACCTAGTAGGTCAAGATAAATTAAAGCCAATGGCTTCTGCCAGGAGTCAGATCGGTTGACTTAAAAGAACCACATAAAGGACATACCTTATAACTATATTATATATCAAGCCTTGTCCTCCCTAAACCTAAGAATGCAGCCCCTTACAAGACTGCTTAGTTCACCACACAGATGCATCACACCAAGGACACAGGAACACCCACTGTGGGTATTGGATTAGCAACAAGGACATGATTATGTATTTAATCAGAAAAACCTGAATTGCTTGCCTAAGACCTTCCTCTTGTGGATCCTGTGGAACCATTCCCCAGGTCGATGCATTTTTGGAGCACAGTAAGTGCTCACTGGGACAGACTTCTGAAATTGTTTAAGCACATGCAAGCCACCTTTAAAGTTAAGTCTCTGTATGCAGTAGCTCCAAGTTTGCCAGTATGCACTCGTCTTGCAATACAAGGGGTCATATAAACAGAGGAACAATATTCAGGATCCACAAGAGGCTCTGGGGTCCAGGCAAAGGCCCCAAGAAATCTGAGCCAGAATTGTGTCATTCAAGGTCTGTATAAGCACATCTCTTCCTTCCTTCCACCGCCTTGACCTTAAACAGTACCTGCTTCTGTGGGTACTCAAGAGCACTAAGACCCTCTAAGCCCATTGTCAGCACCAAGATTTACAAAAAACTTTGTTTAGTGATGGTTAGGAAAAGGAACTCTCAAGAACCACGAGTTGGCAAAGAAAGCAGAGATGTGAAAGACTAGGGTGGTGACCAAAGCTAGAAAGGATCAGGTGCACATAAAAGACTAGTCAGCTTAGGAAAGAGAAGAATCTGCAGTTTGAGAATCCTTTCCCAAGGAGACATTGGGTTTATCAGTGGTCCCTGCAAAATGCATGTGTGAACTGTGGAGTGTTCAGGGCGTTGGGAGGGCACAGGAGCTTCAGAGAAAGCTGGGACGCTGACAGCGGGAGTATGGGGTGAATTAGGTAAACGAGGCAGGGAGAAGTCTCCTATGAGAAGAACTTGACAGGTTGCATCAGTTCATCAATGGGAAGGAATACTGGAGGAAGCAAAGAGGTAGGGGATGGAGAGACCTCGGGAGGGAATGTATAGGCAAGCTACAAAGACTCCTGGGAATCAGGAGGGACTCTGGAAGGCGGGTGATTCTATGGGGAGGAGGGGGTGCGTGGGTGAAGGCCTAGAGCTTATTAGGAAAAAAACTGGGGTGTTTCCATTGCTTTTGGGGGTTAGGTCAAACAGTGGGATGGCCAGGCCAGGCCCTGGCGTTGGAAAAGATGGAGAAAACCGGCAAGCTGTCAAGGATGCTGGAGATAAAGGGAGAGACACAGGGCTGGGAGAGAAGGGCCGGGAAACGCAGGAGGACTGGCCATCCGAGCAAGGGGTGTGGGGAACATCGGGAGGGGCACGGGGACAGTGGACAGAGGGAGGGCCGGGCAAGCACCTACTTTCCCGCAGCACGAAGAGGTCCGTCTGCTTGTCGGAGTTGAGGTCTCCGAAGGCCGCCAGCGTGCCCCAAGCCTCGGCCCCAAAGAGCTCGGCCGTGACGTTGTGCAGCGCCCGCGCGGGGACCGGCCCAACTCCCGGCAGCGCGAGCCCTCCAAGCAGCGGCGCCAGCAGCACCCAGGAACTCGGCAGCCGGCCCGCCGCCGCCATGGCAGCCCCTCGGCCCCGCCCGCCGGCCCGGTGCCGCGCTTGACGGCAGCGGGAAAGCACTGTGCCGCCGGCCGAGAGAGAAAGGCGCAGCCCCGGCGCTCGTACGAGCCGCCGCCGGCTCCCCGCTGGCTCTCCGCTGGGGCGGCCGCTCTGACGCCTGGGAGGCCGTGGAGCTAGGTCGAAAACCGCCCTCGCGCTCACTTCCGGCCGGCGCGCCTCCCGACAGTGTCGCGCGGGGGGGCGGGGCCGGCCGGGGCTGACGGGCGGCCCCGGGGGCGGCGGCCAGAGCGCGATGGCCGGGGCGGCGGGGCTCATGGCCGAAGTCAGCTGGAAGGTCTTGGAGCGAAGAGCCCGGACCAAGCGCTCAGGTTTGGCTGGCTGGGGCGCCACCCCTTCCCCTGCACCGTGGGTAGTGCTCCTCCTCAAGCGCCTCGGGCGGGAGGCAGGTGCAGCCCCTGCGATGGAGCTGTGCTGGCGTGTACCGCCTGGGAAAGCAGGCGGCGGCCCCGGCCTTCCTCCTGCTGACTCCCGTACCTTTAGAAATTGGACAGTGACCCCAACTTTACTCCGTGTGTGTTTCACCCTAGAAAGATGGCAGTGATGCCAACTTCTCCGGAGTCGTCGTCTTAGAAATCAGACGGCGGCCACTTCCCTAGGAAAGAGTGTGTTCTCCCTGTGTTTCTCCTCAAAAGTCAGGTAGCTTCGTTGTTAGCTGTGACTATGATGTGGTCCTAGAAAACCGGCGCTGCTCCTTGCCTTATTTCATCTCTCCCTTTTACATTTCTCAGAAGTTCTGAGCCCGAGCCAGTTATCTGTGTGGCAGAAGTTGAGGGGGACAGGGCCTCAGGCCACGCAGTGGGTCCCATTGAGCATAGTCAGGGCTCAGAAGGAAGCCGGCCCTTCCCCGGGCAAGCGGCCCTGGGACGCCTAGTTCCCGGTCGCGGCTCCCAAACCCAAGGCCGCCGAGGTCAGAAGACGCTGCGCAGGCAGGTAGAACACTTCAAGTGTCCTGAACTGACTTCTTCAAATTGCAAAGTCACGACTTCGAAGTTAGCGCTTGTAGCTGGTAACTCTTCTGAGAGACAGGATTGAAACTTCCCTTATTCCTGGCTGGCTGGATATAATCTTGAGCTCAAAGTGTGTCTGTAAACAGGAAAGATGGTGGAATGAAAAGTCTTCAACTAAGACTCTTCTCTTTGAAAGGATTGATGTTACTATATGTCCGTGTTGGGAGATGCTAATGTCTATGTGTCTAATCTAAGAACACGGGAAAGCTTAGGCCTAGGAAAACTCTCTCTGCATTTGGTTCATATTAAGAGGGTTTTTTTTATTTCCCTCAGCTGATATGTCCCCACTATATTTTGGACTTTTCCCATTTATGAAGTTCTTAGTTGTCTGTTGTGCATTCTGCCTTTTTTTTTGGTTAAATTTTGAATAAAGTATCTGATTTCATAAATCATACAGAAGAAATTCACCCAATCTTTGTTGCTAATATTTTTAAACCTCAAAAAAAGTTTTACATTTATTTATGTAGGATTATAGCAAAACTACCACAAAAGTATGAGAGCATTTTTCAAAAATAGTCCCTAGTACATTTTAGAGTCAATACAGTTACTTGGAGTGGTCACATATATTTTTATTTCACACTTTCTCTTGAAATTTTTGTGTCGTGTTTGAGTTAACCACTAACAGTGTGTCAATATGGCTATAAAAAGTGTTATTGGATTGATAATATCTGGTCAAAGAGAGTAACTGGAGTTTTCTTACAGGGAACTGAATTCTGCCCTCAACATATATTTTTACAGCAATTTCTCCTTTCCTTTAGAAGCACATTGGTTCATTTTCTTCTCCAGTCTTTATTTCCTCTGAAATGCATGTCATAACAGTAAGCTTTGAAAACCTACCGTCTCTTTTTAACTTAGAAAAAAATTTGAAATTTTATTTAACTATTGTTGACTGCGGTCACTTAAATGCAATTTCACGCGCAAAGTAGTTAAGTGCATGGTGTAAATGTGGGGTGCTCCTTCATGTTCACATCACAGTAGAAGGAGAGACCGTTTGAAGTCATTCCTCCAAGTGAGTTGAGATTTCAGATTCTTCCTCTGGTAACTGAGGTGTAGACTGTAAGGTTTCTTGAGTGAATCATTGACTGACTATGTCATTAAAAACAATCAACTGATTCCTGTTACTTTTGGAAGAGTATATACACTGAGCTTCGTTTTAAACTTGGACTAAGCTAACTCTGATGCAGATGCCGCTGCAAAATTCTGAGCATTGTTACATAGTAGCATAATCGCTTCCCTGCTCAATAAAGGTTGTCACTCTTATGTAATGTGTAGTAAGCGGCTATATTTCCTGTCTCATCTATATAAGCAAATGTAATTTATCAAAGAAAAGAAAATCAAGTTTTCAACTCATGAAAGAGAAAATAAAATTATAATGAACCTCAATTATTGCCTTTGTTGCACACTGCATCATCTTAATAACTACTCACACTGCTTTCAATTAATCTAATGCTGATTGCTCTAACCCTCACTAAACAGTTTTGAAAATTGCTGTAGTTTAGCCCGCGACGCTTATGATTAGAGTCAACAATTTGAAATGGCCAGCTCACCTGATGCAGTCGTCTCTTCTCCACCAGCTTTCTTAAGGTCTGGTAAGTGTGTAGACCCCAAAAGGGTCACTGGTAATTTTAAATACCTTTGTTTCTGAAAGTTCTTGTCACCATATGATATCTTTTTGGTTTTATTTCTTCTTTGGTTGGCCCAAGCCTGAGCATCATTTCTTCTATTATTAGGCTCCAATTTGCATTGTATGTTGAATGTGACCTGTTGTGTTGTTATGTGGGACATGAGACGTTCAGAGTGGAGTCCGTGCCTTTGTACTTGCTCTGTTTGACAAGGGGCAGTTTCTCAGTGTCTGGGAAACTCAGTTGTCAAATGGGTACATAAAAAGTCTCTTGAATTATTTTTGTCTTCATGCATAATGGAAATAACTTTTATACATTAGAAATTTTGGTCAGCATCCCAATTATTTACTCTTCATCAACTCCCCGTGAGGTAGATATTTTTATGTACATTTTCATAGACAGGAAAGGGAAGCTCACAGAGTGAAGCAATTTGCCCCAGGTCTTGAGACTATTGTGTTTCAAGGCCATGTGCTTGGTCTTCAATCCCATGGCTTCCTGGTGTAAGGGCTGGAGGGGATGTTGGCACAATGGCTCTTACACTGTCATGTTGGTAGGACCCTTTGCAAGCTGGATGAAAGCTGTGGAATTGCTCCCCGGATGAGTGCCCAGGATTTTGAAAAGAATTTTGAGGAGATTCCTGCATCCAGGAAAGACCATGTATGGACTCCCATTAGGAACCCAGGCCTGTGGATGTGTCCAGTCTTGCTTTACAGAGGAAGAAAAGGCTTCATTGAGTGGCCATAGAGCTGAACTGAAGACTGAAGTCTTTAGGGCTGTTTTCTGCAAGTCGTGACCCACCTTGGGCCATTTAAAACCTGTTGTGTGTGTGAACACTCAGGGAGAAGACTGTTGGCAAGAGGCTGCTTTGACTTTAATGTGCCTTAAGCAGAATATTCAATCTCAGAACTCATGAACAGGTAAATGTGAGAGGAGCCAGCCCAAACAGTGACAGTGAAAACTCTTTTAGCTTCACCGTAACCATTCAGAATTGGTTCTCCCCTTTATTTTCATTTATATTTCAAGTCCTCTTTTTGGCAAGTTGGAGGAGGAAAATCTTAAAGAAAAGAAATAGGAAATAGCTTAAAGAAGAATACAGTTCAACAGGAGAAAACAAAGCTTACACTTTAAGGAATGAAAATGATCCTTGTTTTTAGCTGTCATCTGCTAAATGACAAACTAGGATATGTAACATTGCCCAGTGATTTCTCGTTTAATCTTTAAACTGAGAGAAAAAAAGGACAGAAAACTTTAGGCAGTCTGTTCCTTTTTTGAGCACCAGGCTCTTTTCCATCTAGGCTTTCCTAATAAGGGCTCAGTGGGTTTTCAGCATTAGCTAAGTCCTTCAGCAGTTATGGGGAAATAGAATGCTAAAGATATGCTTTGATGCACCAATAGTCTTGAAAATTTCAAAATTTAAGCACTGTGCTTTAACAGTACATACAGTGTTTGAAGGAATATACAAGGAACTTTTCCAGTACCATGCTATTCAATCAAAATAGAATGCCTCAAGAAACAAAATAGAAAAATACCAAACTTGATGTTGAAGCCATTTTAAAGACTGATTCCTTAAAAACTACTTTTCAATATTTATACTTTTGTGTTCCTCTAACTAAAAATTTAGTAATGACTATAAAGAAATACTTAAAACTTTTATCTGTTAAAATAAATACTCAGAGGGGTTTGCATTTATAGTTTATTTACTAATTTGGAAATACTGCATTCATGTTGGAAATGATTTGTTTTCCTCTATTGTGTTTCCTTGGACATTATCATTGTAAGAGAGTGTTTTATGGTGTAATTTCATTTCAAAGTCATTTTAAAGCGTGTGCTGGGTTCACAGCTGAGCTTTTCCCTGGTACTTTTGGCTAGAAACTATCCAGTGTTACCAAAAATGAAAGCCAGTATCTTGGTTATGGAAAATTAGTTTCCAAAGTACCCGGATTATTTTATGGATTTTAACTCCCTTTCTTCCTCCTAGATTTGATTCTGCTGTTTTTTCTTTGTTTCTACTCTTTCTTGAATTTAGTGTGTGTCCTGCGTTTCTATGCGTGCATGCTTGAGCTGTGCTCTAACTGCTACTGTGTCGGTATGTGCTGTGGTTGAATATAATTTCTTCAGTTCTGATTGCTTAAATCCAAAAAGAGATCTGGATGTCCAGGTTTTTCTTTAAAGAACCTTGATGTAAAATGTACAAGACAATCAACTTATAGGCAAATTCCACAACCAAAATGAATTAACTAATTACTAGGGAAGGAGTGTAGCATCCAGTACCTGAGATTGCTTTCATTTCTCATTTGACTACTACAGTTATGTAATATATTAGGTTAGCAGAGTTGGTCAGCTATACCAGTCACATTGGTACTATAGTTCAGTTATTTATAGTAATTGTAACATTTTTGTGGTGAGGTAAGAAATGTCTCGGCATTTTCGCGTTTATTCTTAGATGATAATTTTTAAAATTACTCCTTCTTAAAATGAATCATCAGCTTATCTCTATCCTGGCTCTGTAAGTTTATCAGTATCTCTCTGTGTTTATCAGCATGTGACTTGAGTTTTTTCCTTATTTCTTTTTAGGTTCTTTGATTTGATTTGGTTTGATGGGCATATCAATACCTGGTAAAGTTTTGTTGTATATTCTGGGCAAAACTCAACTTTTTATTTTATGTGACTGACAATTTCTTCTTTTTAGGCATTTATATAGCAGCCTGGTCTTCAGCCTAATTTAACACTCAGGTAATCAAAAAGGTTCTTGTGGGTTAAAGAGACCATAGGCCTGAGGCTTCTGGACTGTTGTGTGTCTTGGCCTCCTTTAAGAGCCTACGGAAAAAGTACACATTTGTTTTCCGCTATACCTGAATCTCATCCTGGCTCTGTTGTTTAGTGCCTGTTTGATCTTGAGCAAGTTACTTTCTATCTTTGAGACTTGATTTCTTTCTCTGTAAAAATAAGGGTAGTAAAACCTACCTGGAGGAATTATTGTGAGGATTAAATAAGATATTGTAGGTAAAGCACTTGATATTTAGTAGCTGCCCAATAAATTTTATATCTTATCTTTCCTAAAAATGTGTCTTTTACAATATTGCTGATATGTATTTAGGAGTAGGACTTATACAAAAACAGACATGGTTGCTTATCTCTTTCTTTCATTTTGGTATCTACCCTCAAAATAGCCATTTGATTAAGAAAACTTGTCATGCTAAAATACAATTAGCTAGAATCAGATTACCCAGAATCTAGCTCTCATTTTACGCTAAGTCCATTTCGTTATCAATAATCACTGCAAGTCTAAAGAAATTGTTTCTGTCAGTTTCCGTGGAAACTTCTGTATGACAGCAGGAAGAGCAGTCATTATTTTATGTATAGTTAGAAGATATTTTTGTCTTATATTGGGTATGCAATGAATTCCTTGCAACTAGAATGGAATTTTCAGAAGCAATTGTAAATTGTATCCTGCGGGGAGCTCTGATCTCTTCTTGCTAGGTCCTGTCCTATAATCTTATAAAATTTAGGAAATAGAAGCCGTATGATACGGCTTAGCTCCCTTGGTATGAATCTCATTGACCTTAAAGCTTACTTTCTTTCTGTGTCATTATCCTCAGAAAAGATAATGCTTCAGATCTTGTAAGTGAAATGGTTTCGTGAAGAGTACTGTGACTTGTCTCACTGCGTTAGATTGCTGCAGAAGACTCACCTTGTGCATCTTGAAAGCTGTTTTCCTCTTGCTGTTTTATCTTCAGTCTTCTGTGAAGCCAGAGAAATAGTAAGAGGAACTCCCCAGAATTCCTGGTTCTGATCCTGGTGCCTACTGAACATTTCCAAATGGGTGTATATGATGGGCATCTCAAAAGTAACCTGGCCAAAACAAAACTCTTATTTTCTAATCCTGTTTCTACCCCAAATATGTGCCTTCCTAAATCTTCTCCACCTCAGTGAACTAAACCATTGTTCTTCCAGCTACTCAAGCTAAAAATGTAGAGGTTATTCCTTATGACTTTACCCTTTTTATTCAGTTCTTTTGTAAATCCGTTCTGCTCCATCTCCAAAAACATATACCAAAATCTCTGTGTTTTTCTCCAGCTGTACTCCTACCTCCCTAGTCTAAGCCACTTTCATCTCTGTTCTAAACTATTGAAATAGCCTGGTTTCTTGTCATCACATTCTTGCCTCACTGCAGTCTGTTTTCTGCCCCACAGTGGGAAGAATCTTATAAAAATGTAAGTCAGATCATGTCACTTTCCTGTGATCCTTCATTACTTTTAGCATAGAATCCACAGTCCCCTCCCTTGGATGACCCCAAGCCTGCGTCTCTTTTCTCCTCATGGAATACCCTTCTCCTCCCCTACTGCTCTCCAGCCATGCTCACTTGCTTTGGCTCGTTAAGACACAGTTTTGTTTTCATTTAGCCTCTCTATAGTAGCTCTTTCTTCTGCCTGGAAAGCTTTCTATCCCGCTGTTTGGGGAGCTTCTTCCTATTGGTTGTCTTTTAGGTTCTCATCTTAAACTTAGCCTCCTTAGAAAGGCCTTTTCTTCCTACTCAATCTAAGTGGCCCTCAGACACATCACTCTTGATTTTAATTGTCTGTCGTATACTTCTCATTATTTGATATTTTTCTCTTGGCTTCCCTGTCCCATATGATGGAATAGACTTCATCAGTTTTGTTTACTCCTGTATCCCTAGAGCTCAGAAGAGTGCCTGGAACATAATAAATGCTCAGTAAATCCTATTCCTTATCATGTCTGACTCCTTCCCACCCCTTTTGAGAGAGTGTCGTAATGTGGTTGGTATATGAACTGTGGACTCATACAACCAGTCTTAGATCCCAGTATGATACTTACAAACTGTGTGAATCACTTTTGCACCTACTTTCCCTCATTATATAGTGGAGATAATAGTATATCCCTTGTAAGTTCTAGTGTGAAGATGAAATAGTGTCTGAGAAGTACCTACTGGTTGTAGTAGTGGTACTAATGATAACAATTATAAGGTTGATGATGACATCAGTGACAATTTCAGTAGCTGATTTTCATTGAGTACGTAGTAGAAGACAAGTAGTGTTCTCAGTGCTTTATATTTAAATCTCACAGTAATCCTATGCTATAGGTGCTATTGACTATCTCTGATGAAAAAAATGGAAACCCAGAGAAGTAAACTAGCTTATGTAAAGTCCCATCGCTAGGGTGCAGACTCAGGCAGAGCCGCTGCTCCTAACCACAGCTACCTTCCCCTTCTTCACCGTGTACAGTGCCTGGTGTTCCATAAATGAATGGCAGTGATTATTTGCATCTTGGGAATGTTTGCTGCTCTTCTCTCACTCATTTCAAATTAATTAATGTTTATTGGACCTCTTTGATGTCGTAGGAAGTTTGTAATATATGACACTGGTCTTAGAGAGCTCGTAGCCTGATGGAACTTCGTGCAGAGCTAGAGGTGACTTCAGTACTTTCACATACATACTGTATTCCTTCCAGTTGTTTCCTATGTAACTTTCCTGCCTATAGCCATCGCCTCCCGTTGTACCACCTCTCTAGCCAGTCCATTCTACAAGTTCCTGTCTGGGTGATTTTTCTAAGAGAACTAATCCTGTTACTTCCTGCTTAACACCACTTGTCAGCTCCCTGTCTCTTGTAGGATTAGGGTATGACTTAACGGAAAGCGTCTCTGAAAGTGACATTTGAGCTGATGGAGGAAATAGGAGTCAAGTGAGAAGCTGGAGTGAGGAAGGTTCTAGGCTAGCATTTGGGGATAGATAGAGCTGGATATTTGAGGAGTACTGAGAAGGCCAAAGGACAAAGCATTGTGAATGACAGGATTAGGAGAGAGAGGATGACTGGGATGGGCAGGGCATTGGGAGCCTTCAAGATATTTAGATATTATTGTAAATGGAAGGGAAAGCCATTGAAAATTTGAAGTAATGGAGTGATAAACCTGAGTAATATTTTATGAAGATCCTCTGACTACTATGAAAATAAATTGGAAAGTGGTGAGAAGGCAGGATGTAGCCTGATGGCAGAAGCCATGTGTTACATGTCTCTGTCTCTATGTTTAACACTTAGCACGGTGCCCAGTGCTGGCATAGGGGCACTCAATCCATGTTTCATATTAAATAATGAATGTCTGTGAAAGCACAGATAATGACTCTGTCATCTGTCTGGATTTAGAAAATGTGGCCACCTTTATTACGCATTAGAATCTATCCAAAATTTCTAACGTATCTTCAGCTCTACAGACTAACTTTGAAATGTGGCCCAATCAACAGAGGAAAATTTCCTGTGTGTATATATGGCAAATTCTTATAAATCTATATCTTATATTATTATAATTATCTCTGTTCATATTTGAAGTGGCAGATTGACCATTCTGTTTCTGAGGAATAATCTGCAAAGAGATATTTAAAATAAGAGCATGTTTGGGGCTGGCCCCGTGGCCGAGTGGTTAAGTTCGCACGCTCCACTGCAGGCGGCCCAGTGTTTCGTTAGTTCGAATCCTGGGCGCGGACATGGCACTGCTCATCACACCACGCTGAGGCAGCGTCCCACATGCCACAACTAGAAGAACCCACAACGAAGAATACACAACTGTGTGTGCTTTGGGGAGAAAAAGGAAAAAATAAAATCTTTAAAAAAAAAAAAATAAATAAGAGCATGTTTTCTTAATTTACATATTTCTGAGAGTAATTATCTTTGCTTTGTGGAATCTTTCTATGAGTTTTTAAAGTTGTTTCTATCAGTTCAGAGATCCTCATGTTTGGATATGTTATCTTGTTTTTGTGGGAATACACAATGAAGCTCAATTTGTTATATCCACTTAATCCCAATTCTCAGTAGTCGTGTAGCTTTGATGATAGTCATTTGCTCAATGACCACAAGGATTAAAAAAAATAGCCTAGCAGGCTGTATAGTTAATTATTGTAATTTGAAGGAATAAAAAACTATTTGAGAATTAGAAATTATCACTGGACTCTTTCTTCTGCTGCATTACACTATACGATATTGATATTTGTACCAAAGACGGTACCAAATTTAAGCCTCTCCTCAGTCTTATTTATTCTACTTTTTAAATATTTCTTTAGTATTCCCTCCCCTCTGTGTCCCTGCTGTCACTATCTTAATTCAAGGCCCTATGATGAATGTTTTAACCAAAAGCGGACTCTTGTGCCTAGGACTTACCACTTTTCTAGCAGTCCTTCACGATGCTAACAGAATTATCTTTCTAAAGTTTGGATCATATGACGTCCTTGCCTCAGCCTCCCCAGTGGATCTCTGTCGTTCAAAGGATAAAATGAAGACCTGGAGTCTGCTGTTCAGCATCCTCTTCTGTTAGGCCTCTGGATACCTTTCTAGCCTCCTCTTTCACTTACGTTCTCTGCTGCAGTGCTGCTAAGCTATCTGCAGCTCCCAGATGGGCCGGTCACTCTCTTTCTGCCTTCTGCACCTTTATGGTGAGGTTCCCTGTGTTAAATAGCCTTTCTCTGTAAGCTTGGTGCACTCCCGTGATCTTTTATTCTGCTCCAGTGATCTCTTATCTTTACATATTTTGTGACATCCCCTCTCCTGCATCCCAAGTTTCAATTAATTGCTCTGCTGGTTACTATGTACTTTATACATGCTTCTTTTGGCTCTGATGTCATTCCTTTGCTATTAGATAATTGTTTATCGGTCTCCTTTCTAGGTTATGAAATCCTTCAGGTTAGAGACTGAATTGGTGTAGCTTTGTGTCAGTAGCCCACGATATAGGGCCTGGTGCTGGGGACTTAAAGTTGAATGAATTATTGAATGATGCTAAAAAGATTAGTGCAACTGTGGTGCAGAGTCAACTTCCCAGCATTCTATGATGTCTCATCGTTTCAGCTTTTTGTTTGGGAAATAAAATTTGGTGAATTTGTTTCCTATCTATTTTTGAATAAGGATGTATCATTTTCATACTAAATATAGTTCTCCCACTGGTCAAGTCCACAAAGCTTCAAAGTTCAAATTCGAAAAAGAAATATAATGAAGCAAAATTGTGACCTTAGTGTGTAATAACTTTATCACTTGGTGAGGGCATTCTTGATTGTTCTCTTAAATTGTGGACAGCATCTTTAGGGCCAAACTACATGGCTCTGACTGCCTTTGCCACTTGCTTAAAAGTCTTGAGCAGTCTCTGTGTACTGACTTTTGCTTTCCCTGAAGGGAAAGTGGAGGAAATCACATAGATTAGTCATCTACATTGTTATCAAAATGTAAGTTATCAGTAACATGTTTAGTCTTTCACACATAGAGAAGGTCAACACATTTTAATAGATCTTTGTCTATCACAGGACAGACTTTACCTAAGATACCAAGAAATTTGAACTTGGCATTTAAATTTCAGGAATATGGTAATGAAGGAGAGTAAAATGATACACTTTTAAATGAAGTGATAAAAAATTAGCTTCCTAAATCTTGCCATGTAGAGAAAGTTCAAAATTTTTCAGAATAAGAAATGATATAAAATCTATTTCTATAAAAGTCCTAAATACAATGCTAAATATTGCACTAGAGAAAAATCTCTGTTTTTGTGTTAGACCTCTTCAGATCAGAGACTAGCAGTTATTGCATATTTAATTTATAGATGAGAGCTCTTATTCTTGTGCTTTGCAGTTGACTTGAACTAATAGAAGTAAAAGGAAGTGGAAGCTAGGTAAAGGGCAGGTTATCAAGTATAGGATGGCAGAAACACCTCATTTACACTGCTGATGTGGACAGAGTGCAGTGAGCAATACTAGAATTGCTTAGAAAACAACTTAGTATTTTGGGGACAATTGTCATTAAAGCAATATTTCTGATTTAAATGTAACCTTGGAAGCAGGTTATATGTTGCTGTGAATCTACATTGTTTTCATAATAAGAAATGAAATTTTCAAGAGAAGACCCAAAATAATAACTATATACTCATTCTTTTTTTTTTTTGTTTTACCTGAGACCAAAAAAAAAAAAAAAAAAAAAAGCAGGGCCGGCCCTGTCGCCTAGTGGTTAAAGTTCTGTGTGTTCCTCTTTGGCGGCCCAGGGCTTGGGGGATCGGATCCCCAGTGTGGACCTACTCCATTCATCAACCATGCTGTGGAGGCATCTCACATACAAAATAGAGGAAGATTGGCAGAGATGTTAGCTCAGGGCTAATCTTCCCCGAGAGAAAAAAAAGGAAGATTGGCAGTGGATGTTAGCTCAGGGCAAATCTTCTTCACCAAAAAAATCAAAAAACAAAAAAGGCATTCTTCAGTGTTTAAGTTCTTGCTCTTCTACTTGTTAGCAGTGTGACCTTGGATAAGTCACTTAAGCTCAGTTTTTTAAATCTGTAAAATGGGAATAATAATAGTACCTACATAATAGGATTGTGAGGAAATTGTGCATATAAAGCTCTCAACACAGTACTTTACACATGGTAAATGCCTAGATAATGTTAGCTGTTTTTATTATGATGTGGGTAATAATGAGATGATTATATTGTTCTTTCCCTTTTGATCTCTTTGGTGAAAAGTGGATTTACATGTTTATGTTCAATCTGGCCTGCTGTATATTGACAGCTCCCATTAAGTGTGGTGGTCTGGGTGTACTGGTAAATTATATTAACATTGAGCTGTGTCCTTCTCTGGGACATAAAGGACAAAATAATGAGGTAAATTAAAATAAACCATCAGACCCCTGAAGAGGGAGTCAGGAGATCTCCTTTCTGGTGTTAACCCTGCTCTTAATAGCTCTGCATTCCTGAGCAAATTGTGAATTTCTTCCATGAGTTAAGGCGCTTGGACAGATGCTTATTCATCTTCCTTTCTGCTTCAGAATATTATGGCTCTTGACCATTGACTGTCGGGGTAGTCAGAGGAGAATATTTATAGAGTTTTAGGGCCTATGCTGTGTGATTTTAAGGCAGATCTTACAAGACGGGAACTGGTTGGGATTGGGGAGAGTTGATGACATGTTATCTTTGGATTGTTACAGTATTTAAGGTCTTGAAGCAAGCCTCGATGAAGAATATGTTAGTCTTGATGTTAAGCTATTTGGTTTATTCACAGTTTTACCTTCTGTGGTTTATAGAGTTGGATTTTCCTAAGACAACAAAGTTGCTATTTGATTTTGATCCCCTCTCTTTTCCTCCCTTCCCCTTCCCTCTCTCATTTTTTACAAGATGGAGTTACTGCCTCTGTAGAGCCCTAGATGTCCTTGAAATGCAGATTCTGATTCAGCAGGTCTAGGATGAGGCCTGAGAGTCTGCAGTTCTAGCAAGTTCCCATGCAAGGCCCTCCTGCTGGTGGATGGACTGCACCCTGAGGAGCCAAAGTCTATCTATAGCACCATACTTGTGACAGCAGCAGTCCTTTGTAGCGTCCTCATCTCTTCTCTGTCTTGTATTTTAGACCCTAGATCTTGGGCTCCAAATTAAGCTTCCTCATGTTCCCAATCTTGAACTTAGCCTTTGGATAAACATGTCATTATCGGCATCCCCGATTCCCATTAGGCACAATCTCACACTTTCTATGTGTGACCATGGCTGTTTCTGCAAGCTGCCTTTCGCTAGTGTGGCTCTCTGCCTCTGTACCAGTTTGCTGGTCTACTGCAGTCTCTGACTTCTGGCCTGAGTTCACCTGGACCAAATCCTTTTAGTCAGCTGAGCCACTGCAGTTGGGTTGCCAGTTTAGGGCTTCCATTTTGAGGCCATTGCTGTATATTAATAAGTTAAATTTTCCAACAGATGTTATCAGAAATGGCTGCATATTATTCACATTTCCTTCCAGTCTCTTTACCGTACATGATTTCTTTTTTTTTATTGAGTTATTGATAGGTTACAATCTTGTGAAATTTCAATTGTACATTAATGTTTGTCAGTCATGTTGTAGGTGCACCACTTCACCCTTTGTGCCCACCCCCCACCCCACCTTTCCCCTGGTATCCACCCATACATGATTTCAGTAATTATGTTTAGTGATCCTTTCTATGTCTAGAGGATCATGTAGTCTCCATTTCAGCAGGCAGCTCTGCTCCACGATGTGACAACTGCCTCCATTTTCAAGGAGTTGCCTAGCCATTTGAATGGAATTGAGAGGCATAATTGGTCAGCATTAGAAGTTAAGCTGCTCCTCCCCGCCCCCAGCCCCCAGCCCAGTTTATTTTTCCGCAAGTATTTCTTTGAGAAACTGAAGTGCTGATTGCTTGAAGATCTTTGTGGGGGCGGGGCAGGGGGGAGGGGTTGAAGAATCTGGCCTCTCATATCTCATGCAGCTTATCCAAATGATGCTAGTAGACACTGGTTTTACAAGTCTTTCTGTCCTAGTCATCCTTGTCAGGTAAGATTCAGTCATCTTATAGAGTGAACATAAAAATGAGAATAGGCGCTTCAAGTAATAGAATATAATTTTGTTTGAAAAGAAGGGGAAACAAGCAGTCTTTCAAAGAACTAGCAAGTTCAAGGCTGATTTCCATTATGGTTTCCTGTTACAGTAGTAGTTTAGTTTCATGTGCAATAGTATAAGCTGAATACCTTAAAATCCATTGTCGTGACTTTAGTTTTCATTTCAATTTTTTGCTCTAGTAAAATCCTTATGACTAAATTATAATGCAAATTAGTACAGCAAAATTTTAGTAGTCTTAGTGTTCACCCAGAGTTACATTTTTTCAGTTTTGTATTACATAAAAAAACTGATAGTCCATAAAAAATATGGTGAAGTTAAGCTACACATAGAATAGACATGGAAATCTTTTAAGCCAAACTCGATGGTTTGGGCAGTGTATTGCTTGATGAATGACATACTTAGACCTTAAAGAATGCCTATTATAGTATTCCACTTCTATAATTTTAAATGTATTTATTAGAAGGTAGATTAATTTCCATTTTAATCTTTTCAATTTAGCATGGGTGTGGCAGCCTAATACCTATGCTATACTTCTTAATGAGAGATTCGGTTCTCCCCCCAAGGGTCTTGAGTTTACTTTGTCTCCCCACAGAGACAGCACGCTTTTCTGAGATGTTTCACAATTGGGCCTAATTAGGCGTGGAGATTGTTAGTGACTTGTCAGTGAAATTAAGGTTAGCTCTGAATAGTCATGCTTCAGAAATAATTATCCATTTTGGTTATAAAATTTGATTGACGACCTGTCAGCATCACTCCTGTCTAGCACAGGGTCGCATTTCATTGCCACCTCCCTCTTCTACCCTCAGCCAAGATCCTTTCTCTGGCAGGGTTAGAGAAGGCGGTGATCTTGGTTTCTGACGGCTCCTGCACGGAGGCACCAAGCTATGTATAGCAGCCCTAGGATACTTTAATATCACACTTAGAGCTTAAATTCCACTCAGTTGTCTTTTTCTGTTTCTTAAAAATTACTCGTTATTTAAATTGCTGATTTAAAATCACTATGTGGGGCATCCATTCTTGCTTTGATCAAGAGGATTCTGATGTTAACCTGACAAAAATCAATTAATCAAGAACTCCTTGATTTCTTACTTTGTGACCAGACCTATGCTAAGTGTTGGAGGAGATTCAAAAGTTTAAGAATGGGGAAGGAGGCAATTAGTATCTAGTATACCCTGTGTTAGTTTCTTTTCTTAAAATGTTTCATTTAAGTCTCAAAGGACCCTGTGAGATTATATAATTTTCCCCACTTTACAGATGAACAGACCTAGCTCAGAGAGAGCCCAAGTCCTGGAAGTGATACCACTGTGATTTTGAGCCAGGGCTGTCTGTCTTCAGAACCCATGTTCTGTTCACAGCTTCTTAGGTTTTAAGACAGTCTCCATCCAGGAATTTCTTTACCCTCCGGGGGTTGATGGAGACGGTGGGAGAGAGCAGGGAGGCCTCTCTTTTACTTGATTGAAGCTTGGGTTTAACGTTACTCACTATAGAGTGAAAGTTGGCTTGTAAAAGACGTAACTTGAATTCTATACAAGAAAGTTTGGTCAATTAATGAATTTATTGTAGGTGGGTCTTTACAGAATGCAGTTCATCCACACAGACCCTCAGGATAGCCTTCGAGCAAACTGCTGAAGTCTGAGGGTAGAGGGTAGGAAATGGCAATGCCATATCTGCCCTATTTCACTTAGCCAGTATTCTAAACTTCACTGCATTTTGATGAGAAGAAAATTAGCTAGCATTCATGATCTACAAACTTTATGCTGTCTTTCAGAAGTATTTCTAGTTTTACTCTGGGTGGGAATATTTTTATTCCTATGATCAGCTTACTTTGCTAATGCATGGTTTCTTGTGATTTTTTTGATTAACATTCAAGACTTCCTCTATTCATGCCTACTTTACAGAGTGTCATCAGGGCAATTTTTAATTAGTAGTAATAACATTCATATTAAATACATTGCTGAACTTTGCCGAGAAAGGAAATACAGACCAGGCAGGCTTCATCAAAGTGTAGATGATAAATGGAAATGGTTCAGTTCCATTCTTCAAATGCTGAATGGATTGAAAGTATTATTTCTGTAGGACTTGTGTAGAGTAATGTATGCCTAATGTCACATGTTTTCATCACTACAATAACAGAAGACATAAACAAATTAAATATTTCTTGTAAAAACTGGCAATGATGTATAGTGAATTTTTTTGCCCTTCCATGTAATTCAGTTGATATTAACCTAAGACTCTATCATTTAAGTCTTAGAAGTTTGGAATTTAAAATTTTCACTGTAGTATCGGTATCAAATAATGACTCTGGGTTTCTCTTGAGAAATCTTATATATTCAGCTTAGTATTATGCTTTATAAACTGGCCCACTTGTAAGGCTCTACACATTTATGCTCGTGATCAAATCATTGTTAATAATATCCTTTTGTGATTTCATTCAGGTTTTTCTGTTGCTCCTTTATGAGCGATAGAAATATATATTTATAATTATATATATAAAATATATATAATTATAAATATAATATGATGAAATATAATATCACTCATAAAGGAGCAATAGAAAAACAGAACAGAATAGAATAAAATAGAATAGAACAAGTTAAATTACTTTGTAGTCATAGCTTATGTTATTGATGAGTGAGTCTTACTTAACGGCATCTGCCCTGATGAATTATCTTAGTCATTGCAGCTGATTCTGAGTAACTTTTGGCAAATTTTAGCTATCAGAGGGTATTAATTCCATTTGTTCAATAAATATTTATCGAGTCCTCACTGTGTGCCCGGCAGGCACTGTTGGCACTGGGGTTATAGCAGTGAATGAAACAACTGCTATTGAGAACATTTCATAGCTTGTACCGCTTCTGAATGCATTTTTTTTTTTCTTAAAGAGGAGTTCCAAAAACTTTTTAGAAAGATTAGAATTGCTGGAATACAGCTCTGACTTCACAGAAATACAGACTCATGGTACATTGTGGCAAGGTACTCAACTAGACTATAAATAAGAAAGGAAAATGAAACAGCTAATTGAGTGATTGGTATTCATAAGGTGAGCACATGAAACATCAACCAGGTTTAATATCTTTAAATAGATTTTATAGGCCATACTCCTTCTTTAAAGGTCACCGGAAGAACTTAATACCTTTTTATTAAAAATAAAGTGGGAACAGTGAATGGCCTTTTCACATCTTATTTGTATAAGTTGAATAGGTAAATTTTACTTAATTTTTACAAAGTTATTTCTTATTTGCCATTTCATATTTTACATTTAAAATGTTTTTTTACCCAGCTTGCTATGGAGAAACTTACAGACTTAAAAAGTTAAGGGTTCAGATGAACTGTGATCATAAATTATGGTTAAGTGAGTAAAGGTATATGTTTGTGTATATGTACGTGTACATATAATTTTGGAGCAGTCTGTTGTTTAAGGCAGAAAATGAAAGCAAGGATTAAGGGCTTTTAACTCTTCTCAGCCAAGCATTTCTGTGAGGTTTCATGGTATTGGGAAAAGAGCACACATGCAGTTTGTCTTCAGAGAGCCCCGTGTTCAAATTCAGACCAATATTTCACAGCTTAACTTCTTTGTGCCTCAATTTACTGCCAACCTCCTAACTTTGTTATGATGATGAAATGGGACAGTGTGTAATCTTGTATAACGCATAGGAGTAGGCATTCAACCTTTCCCATTTTAAGGAATTATACAAGTAGTAAATGAATACCTTCTTATGTAATATTTAGATATCAGGAATATAGAGTAAAAATCACTGTGCTCTCCCTAGTAGTAATTACTTGTAAAAGTTTGGCATGACTCCTTCTAGGCTTTTTAAAGTACTTAGTTATCCATATATGCATATACATTTATAAACATCACACATGCATAGTTATTTTTACTTAGTTTTGCAACACATAGTATACTGTATGCCTTGTTTTATGACATTACTTTTTCACACTATTTTTTTTGGTTTCTCATGATATTACAAATAGATCTACCTCCTTCCTTTAACTCTTTCAAGGTACTTCATTGAGTGGAGGTGTCATAATTTATTTGTTCCTGCATTGGAGGCACATTTATTCCTTAATGTTTTAAATTTTTGTGCATGGTGGAACTGAACAGTATAGAAAACCATGGTTTAAGTGTTTTTTCTTTCTTTTGCTAGGAGATATGATCTTGAAGATACTCAAAGTGCTGCGTTATGTATAGTGTATATCTTTAACTATAAAAGTTAACTTATATCCATTCTAAAGTTAGTAAGATAAGTTTTTCAGCTTGTCTGATCGTGAAAGTTGAAGAAGTGGCGCTTGATCGTTAAACAGAGGGTGTGGATGGGGTAGGATCAGGAGATCGCCTGTGAGAATCAAGTTGAAAACTGGTCGTCAGAAGGTTCCTGAAATTTATTTTTGTCAGCTTCTCTCTTTCTTTTCGTTCCTTCCTACCAAACATTGACTGCCATCTAATATTATTAGATATGGTCCCTGTTACTGGTCAGCTTCCAATGTAGTATAACACACAAATCAAATAGTGAAGATAAAATGCGTTGTGATAAGCAAGAGCTGTAATCAAGGTATTTGCGAAGTGCTGTATGGTTGCAGAAGACGGGACAATTAAGTCTGCCTGTGGGAATTCAAGAAGGCTTACCCCCAGTCATGTGCATCACCTAGTTCAATTCAGTAAATATTTACTGAGAACCTCTTGGTGCCAGCATTAGGGATACAAAGTTGAGAATGTATTGGAATACCTTGTCCCTTCTATAGTAGTGTCGTTCTAGTTTTTATAGGTGGAGGAATAAAAGGGAATTTTAAGATGAAAAAATTATTATCTGATGTTAATGATGTAATTTAAATTTCAAGTTGCTTGAAAATATATTGTATCATATTTAGATGATACGTAGGATAAGCATATAGATTATATTCTGGAAACACTTGCTATCTTAGCAACTCAAAAATTAATGTTTTAATACTGATAAACCACAGATGTGGTTTGCATATATTTTGTATGTTCATATATGAGGCTGTGTCTTTGCTCTCCCATGCCTACCTGGTTGGCACCCTTCCTGCCTGCCTCACCTTCTCTGCATGCATATATGAGTACAAGGAACAGACGCACCTCGTGAAACTGTGGGGCTGTTTGACTTTCCACAATACAAAGTCGTCAGATTCTGCTTAGTTCCAGAGAATCTTGTGTGGGCTATGTTGGCTCAGGGAGTTTGGTTCTTACTGCTTCCTTGTCCATACTCCCGTCTTCGTTTATTAGCCGCTGGACTTCAGCCTTCAAAAGCTGGACTCCTCAGGCTTTCAGAGGCTGGTTTCTGACTGAAAATCACAGCTCTTCACATGCGTCCCGTCTGTGAGACCAGCTGCTCTCTGAGAGCTGAGGCGGGAGCAGGCTCTGAAGTCGCGGTCGTGAGAACTGCTGGACTTCAACCTGTTCGATTCCCAGTTAGGCAACCACTAGTAAACGCAGGGGGGATACTGAGTGATTCTTTCCTTGGGCTAAGATTCTACTCTCACAGATTTTAAGTATTTTTCTTCTAGAAACCAAGACCCATAGAAACATGAAAGTATGCTGTTTACTTTATGTTTTAACTTTGTGTCAATATCCAGTGTTGAGTGCTACATGGAATACTTTTCTAAGAAAATGAGTCTGTGTTACTCCAGGCAATGAGGATTTTTAGGGACATTAGTGTAACCACACATAAAACTGAGTACTAAGCTATTTGTAAACGTCATATGTCCATGATAGGTTTGAAATCTTGCATAAAATTTATATCTGTGAGAAAATATAAGTAGGCCAAATGCTACATTATTAGATACTAGAGTTTTTATGTAGCTTTTAAAAATTAAGTTGTATTATTTCAAGAGGAAATAGTCTATTGAATCATGTAATTTTGGATGTTCCATGCTTATAATTTAGGATACATGGATCTTTCTTGTCAATACTTTGTAACCAAAAAAAAAAAAAAAGGTAGGGGCTGGCCTGCTGGTGTAGTGCTTAAGTTCAAGTACCCTGCTTCAGCGGCCTGAAGTTGGTGGGTTCAGATCCCGGGTGTGGACCCACACTGCTCATCAAGCCATGCTGTGACAGTGTCCCACATAGAAAATAGAGGAAGATCGGCATGGATGTTAGCTCAACAACAATTTTCCTCAAGCAAGAAGAGGAAGATTGGCAACAGATGGTAGCTCAGGGCCAATCTTTCTCACCAAAAAAAAAAAAAAAAAAAAGATGATGGGACCAATTGGATCTTTTAAAAAGTATGAAAATCAGTACTTACTTTAAAAGCAGTTTAGGGGGCGTCCCGGTGGTGCAGCAGTTAATTTCGCACGTTCTGCTTCTCAGCTGCCCGGGATTCGCCGGTTCAGATCCCGGGTGTGGACATGGCACCTCTGGGAAGAAGCCATGCTGTGGTAGGTGTCCCACGTATAAAGTAGAGGAAGATGGGCATGGATGTTAGCTCAAGGCCAGTCTTCCTCAGCAAAAAGAGGGGGATTGGCAGTAGTTAGCTGAGGGCTAATCTTCGTCAAAAAAAAAAAGCAGTTTAGAAAGCAAATTTCTAATGGATTAAATACCTAAATGGGAAAATTTATTTTTTACATAATAAAAAACTTAGAGAACTGAGGTGACTGTATGTATAATCGAGGGGTTGCCTTTTTAAACAGAAAGGAAAATATGAACCAAGTGAGGAAAGATAGATATATTTGACTATTAAAAGTTTTTATATTGTAACATTGGTATACTAATGAAAGCTCCTGGGAAGATATTTGAAATAGAAATCTTAAATAGCAAACAAAATATGCAGAGAGCTCTTAGAAACTGATGACAAAAACACTAAGAAAGCAATAGCAAATGGCAAAAGGATGTAGGCAGTTCACAGAAGGGCAAATCCAAATGGCCAGTATGAACAGGTTCTCAAGCTCACCAACAGCATGGGAAGTGAAAAGTGAGTAAAAAATGGGATACTGCCTGACTCCTGTCAGGTTGGGAAAGCTCTTAAAAGAATGGAGCACTTACATTTCTGGTAGGAATGTGAGTTGCTTTAGCCTTTTTAAAAAATGCCATTTCCCCTTATTTTGTAAAAAGTACATTTATTGTCTAATTCAATACTGCTTCTGGGAATTTAGAGCAGAGGTGGGCAGACGTTTTCTACAAAAGGCCAGATAGTAAATATTTTAGGCTTTGCAGACCATATGTTTTTGTCACAACTGCTCAATTTCGTGTGACGTCACTGAATGCAGAATTGGGAAGAGATGTGTTGTAGCGTGCTGTTATAGGATATTTCCAATGTATAGATATAGATATAAATAAATTCAAGAGCGTATATAATAGTAACCTGTAGTAAAATAAATTAGGAAGCAATGTTTTGAATCTTTATCTTTGTTTTTAATAATTATTTAGCTGTAAATTTACATAATTTAATTTTAAGTTATGACTGTTTCATAACCAGCTCCCCAAATTCCTGAAATTTCACAGTTGACTCTCTCTAGCTGGTACTATCTGGCTGTAGCGTACTACTGGCTGTATCTATGTATAAGGATGTTTTGTGGTATTGTTTGTAATGGCAAAACTAGGAAACAAATTATGTATCTAATGGTTGGGGAGTAGCTGAATATGTTATACTGTATCAACACCCTGCAATATATAGAAGCCATTAGAAAGAACCATTGCCTTTAGTGATGTCCATATGTATTGTTAAATGAGAGGAACAAGTTGCAAGGATGAGTCTATTTCGTGATGCCATTTTTATAAAACAAGCAATGACAGACTCTGTCCTCATTTATGCATATGTGTTTGATTATATAAACATGGAAAAACATACGGTTACCTGGGAATGAGGACAGAAGAGGACAGGAGGTGAGGTAAGGGAAAAAAAGAATAATGTCTATGATAAAACCAGCATGTATGTTAGAATTCCCTGTGTGCTAAATTTTATGTATGTTTATATATACTGCCTAAAGAAATGCCTGAGAGTAATGTTAATGATGCCTGTTTTAGGGTGATGAAATTTTGTCCTTTTTTTTTTTTTTTTTTTTTTGGTGAGGAAGATTGGCCCTGAGCTAACATCTGCTGCCAATCTTCCCTTTGTTTTTTTCCCTCCCCAAAGCCCCAGTACATAGTTGTACATCCTACTTGTAAGTCTTTCTAGTTCTTCTATGTGGGAATGCCACCATAGCATGGCTTGATGAGCAGTGTGTAGGTCTGTGCCCAGGATCTGAATCGGCGAACCTGGTCCGCTAAAGCAGTGTGTGAACTCAACCACTTGGCCATGCGACCAGCCCCATGTCTTTTTTCTTGTAATCTGAAAAGAAATTATTTTAATTGAATGAGAAAATGAACATCCTATAGGACTTTTAAGGATTTAGATTTATAATAAAATTTCTATCCTGTGAAAGGGCATACTTGGGTCAGTGCTTTAATAAAACTTACCGTTAGTGATACACTTTCTTACCTAGACCTTTTCATGTGTATCACTTCAAAAAAATCTTAGTAGGTAGCATCTTGTTTCATGAGACGTGTATAAGTTTTACAACTATGACATTAAGTATGTGCGCATGTATGTACATATGTATGTGACTTCATGTCCTCCTAGATTTCAGTTATCTTCATATTTAAACGGCACTCATTTTTTGAAATTACTGTTGTTTTCAGAGATTGCAGTGCATGAGTTACCTGTTCTCCAAGCCCCACAGGGGGAGTGAATTTTCACGTCCTTTGTCTTTTAAGGAACTCGCCTCTCTACTTTGTGTTACTCTTATTCAAAACCCTACTTTTCCTTCTAATCTGTAGGCATTGGTAACCTGCTAGATGTGGGGGCCAGAGTCTTATGCACCCAGTGTATGTATTAATTGAATGAATAAATACTAGTATTTATCTTAGTCTATCATTATACGTGGAAAAATGATAAAACTACTTCCAGGATCATCAAAGTCTTGATTAATAACATTTTCATATGTATTAAAGAGCTTTGAATCATGTAATGAAAAGTACTACGCCAAAATAATAGACTATTGATGTTTTGGTTTGCTGATCAGTTTTCTACCTTGAATTTCCTCTTGGATCTTTTTTTTTATTCTTCTAACAGTTGGTATTTGAATTACCATTGTTGTGATTTCTTAAGAGCCCCCACCCCCCCCCCCCCATAACACTCAGAAACCTTCTTGGTGTTTTATAGAGCAAACTTCAGAAAATTTATGCCTTTGTTAAGTTTATACTCTTTCTTTTTTTTTTTTTTTGAGGAAGATTAGCCTTGAGCTAACATGTACTGCCAATCCTCCTCTTTTTGCTGAGGAAGACTGGCCCTGAGCTAACATCCGTGCCCATCTTCCTCAAGTTTATACTCTTTTTTAATATTGTTTCTGTCTCATAGAAATGTCTTCGGAAACTCTTTCTTTAATCTTGATAGAAAATAGCCCTTTCCTCCTTCATGACAAAGCTGTAATATTTCTTCTCAAGTAGCAACTTCCGCTACTGCTTCTTTTGTATTGTTCTCTGTCACTGTATCTCTTTGACAATAATGTGTTCTGAAATGAAGATGTAGATTGTTTTTTTTTAATACCAAGGGAACTGACAGGTATAAGGTTGACATATTTAAACTCATTTTACAAACTTGATAGCTGGTAAGTTTCATTTTACTTTGTGATGTTTGGAAATAGGCGTAATTCAAATGGGGAAAACATAGAAGGAAAAACTTACATTTTAAAAATTCATTTCATTTTGAACTCTAAACATTAGAGTTTTCTGTCATTTTGCGTCTTTTTCCTCATTTTGGGGAAATCATGCTCCATTGATTGCTTTCTCCTGCTCATTTTTATTTGTACTAAGGCTTTTCAGATGTCCAATTCTTGTTTAAAATGTTGCCATCGATTACTTTTCCTTTGACTTCAGGTTTGTGGTACTGTTCACCATAAATTGTGTGGAACATCCTTGCTTAATTGTATGCAGTTATTTCAGGAGCAGTGCAATGGTGATCACTAAAATGTTACCGTTTACCTAGCCACGCTGTTCTTAATTCACCATGGGCTTTCTTTGAAGATACAGGAAAGTATAAGAAAATATTGATTCTTGGTGAATTAGGTGATTTTACTTTTACGCTTTTCTCCTATGCTTTAAACATCTTCTTGTTTAGCTCTAAGTAGGTATTGATTTTATTGAAACGTCTGGTTTTCCTTTGTTTATTTATTGTTGCTTCTAAGACATTCCATTGGCAATTATTATTGAGAAGCAGATGACAGAATCATTTTAATCTTTTTTGGGAGGGGAGGATCACCTTAATGTAATAGCACTTTGAAAAATAAATATTTTTTCACTCCGGAAACCATGATACAATGTCATTAAAACAATCTTGCAAAATAAATTCACCCACCCTTATAATGCAGATGGATTTCAGTTTTGCATATTCTATTTCAATATTTATCCATATGCACATTATTGTTTTCCTACTTGTAGTGAAAGTATATATGCAACTTTTGGTGATTTTATTTTTCTTATAGAAAGCAAAATGTTAGCTCTACTAATAGAGCTCTAAATAAAAACAAATATTATTCATCTACAACCCTTCCACGCCAGCAAAGGTGTCCACTTTAATCTTTGTATATATGTAGGCACAATTTAAAACCTGTGAAGATTTTTGTACCTGATTTTATTTCATTAATTATTAGATGAGCTTCACTGAGAATTTGTAAACTCCCAGTGCTTGATGCCTAAAGTGCAAGTCGTGGCCATACTGTTCTTCCCAACTGCCAGGCTGCCCAGATACTCATACCCACCCAGAGCTGAGTGGATGCAGGGAGGCAGAGGGCGTGGCTGGGCCCCTGCCTCCTGTACGGGAGTCCTGATGCTTTCCTGTCTGTGTTGATAGGTCTCCCCATTCTTCACCATGGGGTCATTCTGATTGTTGTCATTGTGAAGACTCTTTTTTTAGAAAAATCTCTTCACTCAGAGCAGGTCATTTTGTATTCCTTGTTTTTATCCACAAATCATCTCTCTTTCCAACCGAAGATAATGGGAGTATTGCCTGAATGTGTGGATCCTTTTCTTACTTCCTTCGTAATGTTTATCTCCCTAAGCATAAAGGGATTCCTAACACCTTGGCTTCAAACTACCATACTGGTCATAATTTTACGAACATAAATACTTTAATTTTCTTTAAAAACAGATGCTTAAAGCATGCCAACATGATTTCCCCTCCAGGTAAATTATAGGTTCAGTCTTGTGCTGTGTGGTTAGACTATATGACATGCATTACCTGAATCCATAGGTGGATTAATTGTGACCTTGAGATGTTTATGATTTCTGGGTGCTTTTAGCCAGAATGAGAGACAGTACTTAGTCTGATGGCTGAAGGTTCAGACGTCTTCTTTTCAGTCCGCAGTCGAGAAGTGCACTAGTCAAGTGAACAATTTTCTGTATCCATTTTGTGGCAAATTACCATGATTAGTATGTGTTCTGTAGCTTTGGAGCACTGTGCTCTGCTAACACCTTGGAGTAGTTTTCATGGCTGAGAAGTAGAAATCTTTCTGCTTATAGTCCAGATAATAAGGCAAGAGTATTATCTACCTAGGAGAAATTGGAGACTTGGCAGAATTTCAGTGTGAAAACCATCTGAATATTCCTGAAGTGGATGATTTTGGAACATGTCAGCATTATCTTTTTCCTTGAGACTTTTGGGGTATGATCATTTGACAGAAAATTGCCTGATGAAGCATGAGCATAAGGAATAAGGTCTGGATTGCAGGGCATGTAACTAGGTATATTTTTCAAAGGGAACTGAAATTATGGAGCTAGTGACTACCACCTGAGTACTAGTGATATTTCACTTGCAAGGACCAGCGTACACGTGAGTTAGTTGGATTGACTGCCGGGCGTAAGGGTGGGGGTGTCTCATAACACTTAGAACTCTCTGTACTTAGTACAAGAGTGCTTTCTGCTCTCCCCTTCCCCCACCAAAAATTTGACCAGTGGGAAATATGATAGTTTACGTATAAAAATGAAAATTAGTTTGCTAAGTAGTACTTCTTCATTCGTTTGGTTTTGTTGATCTGGATGAAAATGACTGAATTTCATGGATTTTCATCTTTCTTTTAGGCTCAGTTTCTGAACCTCTTAAAAGCATTAATCTTCCAAGACCTGATAATGAAACTCTGTGGGATAAATTGGATCATTATTACAGAATTGGTAAGCAAAACCTGAGGTAAACATTTCCTTAGGTAGCTGTGACTAGTATTTACTCTGCCTTCGTTATATTGCGCACATTAGGTGATGATGTTGGTCCCTCATTTGGATGTTGGGGTAGTTTCAGTGCTTGGCAGCCATATATTCCAATTGCATATTGATACGGGGACTATAAAAGGAATCTAGCAAGTCATATCTGTCCCTGAATAATTTTAAAACTATCACCAGTGTCCTCTGTGTCCTTTTAGCCTTCATAAACATCACCAGATTTGGAACCAGAGGCTATTCTTGATTAATGCTTACACAGACAAAGATTTTGCAGTATTCATTGCTCATTTACGTATACATGGTTCCTAGGTGGTTCTGAAGCTTTTATATCCATTTTTCATTCATTGAGGTACAGAATTACTGTTACTAAAATCAGGCCCCTGGTATTTTTGGTTTGTTTGTTTAGTTTTGTTTTTGCCAAGATCAGCCTGGCAAATTTTGGTTTTCGATACGAGTAAGCAGCTTTGAGATATGTGTGTATAGGGCTTCTCTTTGTTCGTGAGACTGTAAGTTGGAAAGACCTATTAATTTTTTGTCAGTTTGCTTCTTGTGCCATTTACTTGGCCTACTGTGGCAAATAGTAGACAATTTGGTTTATTTGTCTCCCCTGAAATAAGGGGTTTTTTGTTTGTTTCAACCTCATGTAAAACTGTAATTCAACTTATTTTGGTCAAGATTCTAGTATATGTTCTATTCATATGTTGCCCTTTTATTATCTCTGTAGCCATAACCAGCTAAAGAGATTTAACTACCTTTTTAAAGAAATGTCAATTGTTTACTTCAGACTATGAGGACCAATTCTTTACTCTGGGAAAAATAACAAATACCCTCATATTCTGAAAGAAATGGTAATGATAATGTCAGTTCAGTCTGAGAAAAAGAAAAATAAGTTAAATTTCATTTTTTAATCTCTGTGAAGGACCAGAGTGCTTTGGACCTTTGAAAAACTGTCCTAAAAGTAGTTGACACATGCCAATCCAGATTAGATTAGTATATTTTTGGGAAAAACATTACTCATCTGTGTATAGTTAGACAAGAATAAGATAGCTTTTAGGAAATGTAGTTTTAGTGTGCTTAATTTTCTATTTTATTACTCTTTTATAAAAGTTCATAAAACATTAATCTTTTATTTAAGTGAAAGATTCCAAAAATAGTTCACTTGCTGTTTTCATGTCGTATATGGAAGGTTGTTTTTTGTATTTTTTTGTATTGTGATAGACTTGCAACACTGACTTCTCTTTCTGACGGTGACACCTAACACACCCCCCGCACCCTGAGAGCTCGCTGGGAGATGGAAAAGGTTCTCGCTGTGGAGGAGCTGTTGGAATAGGGAGTGGAGCCAGGACCAGGACACCCTCTCCACTTCTGATGGCCTGAGTAATCACAGAGCAGGCAGGAGGCAGCGTGGCTCAGCTGGCCCATGGGGTCACTGTGCCCTCCGGAAAAGCTTTTATTTCACAATCCTTTTCCAAAAAATGTAAGACACTTTAACCGTCGAACACCATCAGCCCCTTTCCCTTGCATTTGCTTTTGATGCTATTTGGTATTTCTAAGGGAAATATTCGAACAATATTTTGAAATCTTGATTTGAAGATTCATTGGCTACAAGGACCAAAGTTCTGTTCGCTTTGTTTTTTTCTGTAAGATGAGAATAAATAGCGTCAACCTAGGTGGCAGGCACTCAGGAAAATGAAAGTAATTTGGGGAGCTTGCTGTCTGTCTGCATTTACAGGCAAGTTTGTCAGGCTTCGGGTGTCAGAATACCATTTATAGCTTAGAATATGGCTTTGAGCCAAGAAGTATGAGTATTTTTTATTTGGCAAATACTGTCAAGCTGCG
Organism: Equus asinus; assembly: GCF_041296235.1. Lineage (NCBI taxonomy): Eukaryota > Metazoa > Chordata > Mammalia > Perissodactyla > Equidae > Equus > Equus asinus. Next base: position 29,435,000 of record NC_091801.1, on the reverse strand, counting down.
CTCTAAGAGCCGGGGCCAAAATACAGTCCTACCGATGATGCTACAGAGAACCCCGCTCCACACATTCTCGCAACACTGGATTCTTTGATGATTATTTCATCATTAGTAAGGTTGTGCAGATTTCATATGCTTATGAACTACTTCTCTGAATTTCTCCTTTCTCTGTCAGGTTTCTTCATCCATCCGCAGTCATTTGCATCTTACAGCAGTAACATAAGAGATGAATATTCATGCTAACTGAAGGAGGACCATGAGCCGATCGACTGGTGCGAAAGAAAAGATTCCCGTAATTCCCCCAGTGTATTTAGGCCCAACACAAGCTGGGCGCCTCTCTGCCAGAAGCCTGCTCCGAAGACCTGGAGGGGGAGAAGACAAAAGTGCTTCAAGGAGCTGCTAGTGTTTCACCCTCCTGGAAGCGTTCAGCAGTCCTTGCTGTGTGGAGACTGGAACCAGGGGATCATGGCCCGTGGCAGCGTGCTGTGTGGCCCAGGAGCACGGGGCAAGGAGCTGTTGGAAGTGCTCTCTTTTGTCACTTAGCCTGGCCTAAGAGTTCCCTGTAGCTCGTAAGCCTGAAGTCTCAATCTATACATTTCTTTGTTTATTCTAAAGGAAAGAAGCAGGAAGTTCATTTTTACCGGTGACCTTGACTAGATGTTTTTGATGATGAAGTTTAATGGGTTAAAGGTTCATCATAGTTTATTTATATCATTATAAAATAACGCCATCCTTGTTTTTAGATCTTTTCACATTTCTTTAATGAGTGTGCTTCTTGAAATAAATTATACACACACGTACACACATCCATAGTTTAAAGCAAAAGTTTTTCAACTTAATTTACTTATTTTTATTGTAGCTCCATCTCCACCTATAATACAAATAATGTCATATCATTTTCAAATTTTACCTGGACTTTTAGTACAATAATTGTTTTAGTCTTTCTAAAATATTTTAGACACTATTAGAGAAATTTTAAAACATTTCTTCTCCACAATCATTCATCAAATACGACTTGTGTATTATACGTAAGATTTTTGTATTATCTTTGTTTTCTTTTAAAGAGAAAAAGGTTATTCTAAGGGGGGAAAATTTAATTGCAAAAAACGGCTTATAGCGATATTTCGAAAGTCACCATTAAAAAGTATAGGAAATTTGATGAAATGGCTCTTCCTAGTGTTCTGAACCTGGTACTGCAATATGCAAGCGCCATAACTTGTATCAGCGTTTCTCCAGCTTTAATGTGTATACAAATTATCTGGAGATCTTATTACAGTACAGATTCATATTCAGAAGGTGAGGGATGAGGACTGAGATTCTGCTTTGCTAGCAAGCTCCAAGTGATGCTAGTGTTTCTGGTTCATGGAATTTCGAAGAGTTTGACCATAAGTCTACTTGTCTAAATAGAATTAGAAAGTTCTAATTATATATAAAGATCGTTTTAGACATTCAAAAATTCATAAGTTAAATTCACTTTTTCCATTTTTTTTTACAAGGGGCAATATATTAGTTGAAATGAATTGGTGATGTTGAATTGCTAATTGCAGAAAAACTAATCCCCCAAATGAATTTCCTTTCATGCTCAACCCTTACTTTTGTAACTACAACATCTGAGAATACACCCGCTTACTCCTTTCCCCGCTGCCTTACTGTTAAAATGGTTCTGAGAGCAAACGTCTGCATGTTCTCTTTTGTCTCCCTGGCAGCTGACTTGGCTACATTATAGCAGGGCCCAGCCTATTGGCCTTGGGAGATGAATTTTCCAGCTGAGAGAACTAAAAGCAGGTGGATACAAAATGACTCGCCTCTGGCCCTAACAGTTGCAGAGGGACCTAGCTCAAGCAGTGTTTACTCTGAGATTCTGCTGCGTAAGGAAAGGAGTCTGTGCCGTTGGGGACTGTCTTCCCCGAAGCAATCCACGTAACTTCTTCACAAGAGTAAGGATGTCCGTGCTTATTGCACCTTCGCTCTGCCCGGCACTTGCTAGATGGTTTGTGTACCTCCTGTCTCACGCTCAGCACCACAGTCGTCTGAAGAGGGCACCACTGCTCTTGCCATTTTGCAGGGGAAGCTGCTGGGGCATAGAGTTTTAATAGTCCTCCTGGGTAAGCAGCCAACTTGGGACACACACCAGGACCATCTCATTCAAAACGCTTGCTTTAAACCACTTTGCTACCACATTTCACCCTAGCTTGTGAATACACATGTTCTGAGGCTTCTCTTTCTTAAATAGTTTGCAGCTGACTTTCAAATATGTATGTATCGTCTAAAAACGTAAGAGTTTATTGGGGCCTGCCGGGTGGCTTATGCACTCCGCTTCGGCGGCTCAGGGTTCGCCAGTTCAGATCCAGGTGTGGACCTACGCACCGCTTGACAAGCCATGCTGTGGCAGGCATCCCACATATAAAGTAGAGGAAGATGGGCACAGATGTTAGCTCAGGGCCAATCTTCCTCAGCAAAAAAGAAAGTAAGAGTTTATCTACTCTGTATCCTTAAGATGCCAGGAGGTACTATAAAAGTCAGTTTTGGAAACTTGGGAAAGTGAACATCTAAACAACTGTGTAGTGTTTCTGGGAGAGTTAAGTGAAAATCATTGTAAAAGCCACTGTTGCTACTTTTCATTTGGTTTTCCTTTTTCTTCGTTTTTTTCTTTTTGGTCACCGGCTGTAACCAATGAAGAACTTGGGTTTGCTGTGCCCAGACTCAGGTTCTGATTTGTTTAAAATTAAGGGTGAACCAGAGCGTTGGGTGTAGGTTACTTATAGCAACTACTGCCCTGTGATTTACTTATTCGTTCACTTAGTTGTCTCTTCCCTTCTAGTGCCCTGTGCATACCTGTAGGGCAATAACTCTGCCTCTCTGGTTTTAGTATCTCCGATGCCTAGCATTGTGTCTGGTATGTGAACATTGCACGTTTGTTGAATATAAACTTATGAATAATTAATGATTCTAATTAAGTCAGACCAAATGACTGAGAAATACTCACATTTGGTCACTAGGTGGTAGACTTGCCTAATTTTAGATGGCTAAGGATTTTTTTTTTTTTTTTTTTTTTTTTGTAATTTTGAAAGTCTCTACTTCCTCACTTGAAGGGGACAGGAGAATCCGTTGGAGCCCTTTAGAGTTGGGCAGAGTCTCAGGGATCATTGCTCATGACTCTGTGGGTCCCTCACTCTAGTTTGTCAAAGTGGAGGGCCATTCACTCTCTATGCTACTGCATACAGGTAGCCAAGAGAATACCTATCATAAATTTTTTTTCTTTTTTGATACCTTGTTGGATTTTATTAGCTAACACATTTTGTAGAAGGATGACATCTATATTTGTCGGTGGAATGGGACAAAAATCACTTTTTCACTACCCAAATTTGTGTCATGGTTATTCTAGCCTCAAGAGAATGGGTTGGTGAGTCCTCCATTCTGTTCCTGGCCCAAATTGGGTAACTCGTACTCTATGTGCCCTGAAGTTCATTAAAGACCACTTGTAAAGCAATCCACATCCAGGCTTTGTGTGAGGTGTGGAAAATTATGTTACAAACCTAACTTTGTTGAAGTTTATAATCTCTTCAGGTTTTTTTACCCATTATGTGCAGGGTCATAAACTGAACATCTGACAGGTTTAATTAGAGAAAAAGATAACTAAACAAGTTGACTTTAAAGCTGACTTCAAGTGTTATACCCCAACAGCAAATAGAAATATTCCCTTCATAAAGAAAAGATTAAAAAGGTATAAAGCAAATCTTAAAAGTTAAAAAAAAAGTAAATTCACCTCTCCTAGTTTATGACAGTTCAAATACACGAAACTAAGGAGACGAGAGCTCTAAAGAGCTATTTATCTCGTACGTATAAGACCTTGAATGGCTGATAGTTCATGTGACCATGACATTGACTTAGGGTTAATTATGCATTTATAGACGGTTAATACAGTTTTCCAATAATTCTTCTCAGGACAAGTCTATATGGAAAAAAATCTGAGTGGTAAGAGATTTACTATCTGAATTGAACACTTGAGTGATATTTCGTGGCATTTGATGTATTTAGTATTAATGAAAGGCATGCTTAATTGAAATGCAGAAAAAAGGGAAATTTTTGTACACAAAAAGAAAATCAGAGTATAGCAGACTTGGTGTGGAAATGGAATTAACTGCAAAGAAGAAAACTTATTGAAACAATTTGCTGAAGTCCATGAACATAAACTAGAAAATCTGGATGAAGTGTTTATTTTTTTCACGGAAAATATAATTTAATACAACTGGCTTCAAAGGAGCTGACTAATTAGAATGGAAAATAATAGTGAAAGTCCCTTGAAATACCTCAGGTGAACATGTTGTCAGAAAGAAATCCTCCAAAATGTCTGAGGAACTGGCAAGTCAGGTGCTATTTAAACTAGTCCAGGCATGAGGAGGCAGGGCTAGAGGGGAATGAATTGGCTTCCAGCCTCAGGTGAAAACAAGATCACGTTTGGGATTCAGCTAAGTCTTTCCAAAACGGTTTCTGAGACGGCTTTTGCACTCCTTACTCACGTACCTAGAGAATATTTTGTCAGCTTGTCCATACATTGATGTACCTTCCATTTGTAGGAGCTAACAGAAAATCTGTCCAGTTGATAGCTATATCATCCAGCTAAATGCCAGCTCTCTCCACTCACAGTGGATTCCAGCAGACTGGCCCGCTATCCAGATGATTGAGAGGAGACCCGGGGAGCCATTCATAATGGTTCTCAAACACCCTTGTGCGCCAGAACCTTTTGATAAGTTAAAAAATATAGACAATAGGGCTCTATCCTCAGAGATTCTGATTCAACTGAGACCCAGGTATCAGTACATTTTTTAAAGCCCTCCAAACCATTCTAATGTATAGCCACGTTTGAGAATCACGAAGCATGAAAAGGTGTCAAAACATAAGAAAGGAGTTCAAATATTTAAAGAGAGTGTAGGATTTCCATCTCCACACCTGTGTGACAGCCTCGCCAAGGCAGAGCAGATGCGTCCGCTGTTACTCTGCTAACGTGTGGAATTCAGCTAGGAAGAAGCACAGCAGAGGTGATTTGATCATTTTCTTTATACCACAGAGATCTGGGCTTCATAGAAATATGTCTATTTAACTTGGACTTATAAGACCTTGAGTGGCTGATAGTTGATGTGACCATGACATTAACTTAGGGCTAATTATGCATTTATAGATGGTTAATACAGTTTTCCAATAATTCTTCTCAGGAAAAGACTATATGGAAAAAAATCTGAGTGGTAAGAGATTTAATATCTGAATTGAACACTTGAGTGATATTTTGTGGCATTCAATGTATTTAGTTTTAATGAAAGGCACGCTCAACTGAAATTCAGAAGAGGAAATTTCTGTACACAAAAAGAAAATCAGAATATAACAAATTTTTAAAGAGATGACTAATGATAAAGTACTTTCCCTATGAATTATTAAAACATGTAAAGCTGCATTCATTAAATAATTTGTTCCTGATATGAAAATAGGCAAATATGTGAAATGAAAAGAGCAGAGAGCGTAAGAACTAAATTCATGTGTATATGGGATTGCCCCACTCCAGGGATACCATAGGGCAAATAGTCACCTCCCCACCCAATTTACAAAAGAGTTGTAAAGGTAGTACAGAGAATTTCTGTACACACCTCACGATGTTTTAGTTATCATCTTGCAGTTTAAAAAGCAGCATTTGATTTGGTGGGTATCTGATGAGTAAATAGGGTTGGTACATTTGAGTTCACAATTGGAGAAAAATCTCCCTCCCAGCATAGTCAAAACTGTTACAAGAGACTGAAGTGTATTTCACGTCTGCACTTTTTCACGCCCAGTACACAAGGTGGTGACGGCGTGAAACTCATCTGGGGTTCATAGTCTCTTAAAAATTTATTTTTAACAAATAAAAGTATAAAACAGTCAGGATTGATTTCTAAGAATGAAAAGACGTTGGAGAGAGAATTACCTGACCTTACGAGATGAAAAAATTCTCCCCATTTGTCTTCTCAGATTCCTGTAGCAGCAAGTATCTAACAGTGAAATAGAATCATGTTTTGTAAAAAAGAAAAGAAAAAATGTTTTGGAGACCCAGGGAGACAATAACATTAATGAAGAGTGTTTGCCTTCAAAAGTTCCTAACTAGTTCTCTCTAAGTCCTTATTTCATCTCTAGAGACTATTCACTATACTAGCCATGGACCCTGTTTTATTATATAAAAATATAGTATAACCTATCACCAGCGTTGGTGGGCAAGAATTCTTGATGGGATTTTTTTTTTTTTTTAAAGATTTTATTTTTTCCTTTTTCTCCCCAAAGCCCCCCGGTACATAGTTGTGTATTCTTCGTTGTGGATTCTTCTAGTTGTGGCATGTGGGACGCTGCCTCAGCGTGGTCTGATGAGCAGTGCCATGTCCGCGCCCAGGATTTGAACTGACGAAACACTGGGCCGCCTGCAGCGGAGCGCGCGAACTTAACCACTCGGCCACGGGGCCAACCCCAAGGATTTTTAATTAATTAAGTTTTTGGTGAAGAAGATTGGCCCTGAGCCAACATCTATTGCCAATCTTCCTCTTTTTGCTTGAGGGAGATTGTTGCTGAGTTAACATCTACGCCGGTCTTCCTCTATTCTACATGTGGGACGCCACCTCAGCACGGCTTGATGATCGGTGTGTAGGTATACACCCCAGACCCAAATCTGCAAACTCCGGGCTGCCTAAGCAGAGGGTGTGAACTTAACTACTACACCACTGGGCCCCATTGATATGATATTTATGATGTGTACTGTGCCCCATTTTCAGAGTATGATGTAAGTTGGCCTGAGACAGTAGTTCTCAAACTCTCGTGTGCATCAGCACTGCCTGGAGAGCTTGTTGAAGCAGACTGCTGGGCCCCACTCCCAGAGATTTCCATTCAATAGGTCTGGGGTGGGAGCTGGCAGTTTATATTTCTAACAAATTCCTAAACGTTCCACTTTCCTGGCTGAAATGGATGCTTCTGCTTCTGAACCCAGGACAGCTCTTACCTGACTTCCTTATTCTCATCTCCTACCTAATACTCAAGATACCCAATCATCAGATTGCCCTCATTTCTTGACAGCACCATTTACAGAAGAAACCCTTGCTGTCTTAGCTCTCCACAAAGCCACCTGGCAGGAGGCCAGACCCTTCAAGAAGCCCAGCCTAGCATCTTACTGAGACACCCAGGCCTCCCCATGGGAGGTGTGCTTCTTTGTCGCAGTAAGTTAATAAACCTAACATGTGGACTTCATATGCGTGTCTGTAGGCACTGGGCTTTATCAGTACGTACCAGTGCATTTGACTTTTTCACGTGTGAAGGTTGGCTTTCCATTACTTGGAGCCAAACCAGGTTGACAGGCACACAGGTAGTTTCCAGTTGTATTGGTACAAGTTTTTTGGGGCGGGCAGGCAGTGCTATGATGGCATTCATCTCCAGCTGCAAAATGGAGCAGATGGTTCCTAGTCAAACCAGCTGAATATATACACTCCTCCTTTCCATTAACAGTGGTGCCAAAGACTTCTCTGTGGACTGATCATCAGAAATATTTAGAGGTATTTGTTGAAAATATAAATCCCAAAGTAAATCTCAGACCTACTAAAAGGGAATTTCAGAGGAGGTGAGACTCAGAATCTAATGCTTTCACAAAAACCCTAGCACTTTCATTTAGCATACGGGTTTGGGAGGATGGCTGGATTGAAGAGAGAAGGGATTTTCCTGAGTTACTAGGAGTTTAACAACTATCTAAGTGTATATTCTCTGGGCGAATTCTAGAAGTAACAGCCTGCTGTGCAAAGAGGTAATAATTCTCCAGGGTTGTAGAGATAATCAAAATGAGAAGAGAAGACTAAATTGTTAATACAATGTCAACATCTAGTAGAGGAACTGGAAAAATTGGAAAACATCAGCTGTTATACTGTCACGATTCCCATTTGTTTCCTGGTTGTTCCTTTTGGTAATAATGTGTTCAGGCCACTCTGTTTGCTGAGTAACATTTCCGACTATGGACGGCCTTGGGCTTTGGCTGAAAATCCTGTTCTATTAGCTAAAGTTATTGCAGAATGAATTAAGACTCTAAGGTGTGGAGTACTTTCAACATTCGCTGCTGTGTTTTTGTTTTTTTAAGCAACCAATAAAAGAAAACTCAATTGTAGACATGGTTTCAGTTTTCAGTTCTATGACCTGTTTTCTTGCTGGCATCTTTCCTCACCTTGGCAACTTTTCTCTAGAATCTCAAACCATAGTCTAAGAAACTGGTTCAATTTTGCTGCATCTAATTCCATTCTCATTTTCTAAGGCTTACTTTATTTGGACTTACTGTTTCAATCTTCTGTGTTGTTTGTAAAATTGTGCGTTCGAGAACTTGATATAAATCCTACATCCCTGGTGGATTCGTAACCCTTTGTAATGTTGCACGTTGCATTTGGGGGACAAGAGGTAGAGACATTTTCACATGAGTGAAAGAGTGAAGAGTGAAGGAGAGCATAGGAATTCAGTTTAGACCCTGGACTGCCTCAAGTCAACTTCCTGCTCTTGGGTCTTTGTGTCTTGAATCCTTTTCTGTGCTGAGTTTGAGCTTTGGCAAGTGGTACACACTTTGTAAACGTTTGTTCAATGGATGATCAATGCACATGATGCAGCTTATATTATTTGGAAAAAAAGTTCTATTTCAGTAGGGATTAATTAAAACTCTTTCGGAGAAAGCTTGAAGCAATCCTCGTGGAGAGTCTGACTCAGGGTGTGAGCTGTGGTTCTCAAAGTATGGCCTCTAGGCCAGCAACACCAGCAGCACCTGGGAGCTTGTCAAAAATGCAAATTTCCCAGCTCCACCCCAGCCCTGCTGAATCGGAATCTGAGTCCCGGGCTAGGAATCCATTTGAACAAGCTCCCCAGGGCATGGTGGTGCACAGTCAGGTTTGAGAACCCCTGCGTCTTGGCTGCTTATAAGATAAAAGAGTTCTCTGACAAACATCATAAGAATTTTTTTTTTTTTAAAGATTTTATTTTTTCCTTTTTCTCCCCAAAGCCCCCCCCCCCACCCCGGTACATAGTTGTATATTCTTCGTTGTGGGTCCTTCTAGTTGTGGCATGTGGGACGCCGCCTCAGCGTGGTTTGATGAGCAGTGTCATGTCCGCGCCCAGGATTCGAACCAACGAAACACTGGGCCGCCTGGAGCGGAGCGCGCGAACTTAACCACTCGGCCACGGGGCCAGCCCCCATCATAAGAATTTTTAATAAGACCTGGTTTAGAATTTCTTGGTCTTTATTCCTTTCTTTTCTGTGAACTCAGTGGAGTGTCACGAGCCATCTGTCACTGTTTTAAGCCATGGTTTTCCATCAACCAAAATTCTTGGGTTTATGTAGCACGTGCTTCTTAAACCCCAGATCAGTTTCAGTACTAGTTCTATTTCTGATTCTTTCCTCTTTATCACCTCACCAAACCTATTACTCATTTTCTCTCTCCTATAAAGCTTTCTCTCTCAATCTCCCACATCTCCTTTCCTTTTCCAAAGATCCAAGTCCTTTTTACACCTCCTTATCCATTGTCCTGTCTCGCACCCTTTCTCCATCGTCTCTGTAAGGAGATGACTATAATTGTCGGGGCGGGGGTGAGATTTCTTTTTGAAACTACTTTTAATTTCTTTAGTTCTGATATTGAGAATCTTTGTATTTAAGACTGATGAGATAAAATTATAAAGAAAGAGATTTATCCTCTAACACGGGTTTTGACAAAGGTATAATGCTATGTACCCACCGTTATAGAATCATATAGAATAATAGTTTCACTGCCCTAAAATCCCTGATGCTCCAGGGCCATAGAAGTCTGTTAAGTGTGACTCTTGTCCTAGTCATAGACGTTTTGGATGTTGAGGAGTATTGGGGTTCTTTCCAGCTAGTATCCTCTTTATTCTTTAGAGTGAGAAAAGGGAGGAATTTCCCACGTAGTCCCATGTTCTCACAACAGCATAAATAATGGAGGAAACGAATGTTGAAGGTGTAGAAGTGGATCATCACAACATATTGATCTCTGGGATTAACACGGTTAAAAGAACTGAGGAAGAAGAAAGGAGGTCAGTTTTTAGAAACCAATAATGCAACTTTATTTCTGCATTGATCTTGAGTTACTGATTTGGAATTTTCTGAATTCAGCATGACTATTGCTTCCCCAGGCAGGGACACAAGGATTTGTGGGTGTTCTGAACACATGACTGGTATGCAGCCCTGCATGCGTAACACATGAAATGTTCTGAGGCTGCCCTGGGCTCTGGTCGTGTGAGGCTGTCTCTTCCTATCTTTGACTTTGGAGGGCATGACGCTAGAGTGTTCTTGGCTGAAGCCGGACTGGCATACACCCTTTCTGATCCTTTCGCCTTAGACCTGACATCACATCCTCTGATGCAAGTCATTTGCATCATGGCAAATGGCATGCATACAAATGGCTTGTTGACACAGGCTTGGGACTCAATTTGCGTAAAAGGAGGCAGTCCCTGGGACCTTGCTATCCATGGACGCAGGTGAAATCATAGCACCAAGGACTGCCAAACAAAGAAAATGTGCATACCCCGTCAACACTCTGTGCACTTGCTCTTTGAGATTATATCCTTTGAGAGAGGCATAAACCCAGTCTCTGCTTTTCATCCTTTTTAGGCACCTGCGAATGGCACCAAAGGAGACATTGTTTCATCGCTCCCCATAGCATCCAGCCTTACCTGTGGAAATTTGTACAGTTCTAGCAGTCTTCCAATCTGGGCAGAAATTGACTGTTGTGTTCCTGTAAGTGTTGCTACAGACTTGCTCTCTCTCCTACAGGTGTAATTAGGGAGGTCCTTGTCCACCCCTGAGAGCCAAATGAAGGAACTCTCCAATGTCCTCTATTCACTGTGCAGAGCTTCATAGAGATCAAACCCCAGAAACGTGTTGGGTAAAAGATGGGAGTTTCTGTTAATTTCCTCAATGGCAAAAACCAAGGCCAGATCATACTGGTAGTTCTTGTAGTGAAACCTGCATGGAGGGCTAGGGATCCTTGGGAAAAGACTCAAACCAGGATTATCATCAAATCCAATACAGTGACTTAATTAAGGGTGAATGCCCAGTCAACTCATTCTATCTGTGTCAACAGCTGGCTCTCCTGAAGCCTTAGAATTTACAGCGAAAGCAAATCACCTAACTTACGCTCTGCAAAGACGTTAATGAATTACACACATGTGGAGAAAAATTATTCAGTTTACAAAGGAAAGTATAATGAATGGAAAAGCAGGTCACATTCAAAGTAGGTTTTGGAAATGATTCTTTGATTCAAGAACCAAATGCTTGTTCATATGAACACATCATTAAATGCTTCATAGAACAGTAACAATATTAACATGAGATTGGAGACAGCCCTGGGGAGGAAGAGGAATTCTGACTTAAGGTTAGGGGGTAAGCAGAGAAGCATGACATCTGTGGGTTGAGAGTGGTGCAGCAGAAGGCTGGCAATCAAATTGCCTAAGCTTCTGCCTCATCAAACTTGTGTCTCCGCCACCATCAATAATCGGCAAGCTAAGAGGAACTTCAGAGCTTCCTGACGAGGAATCATCAAACGGCAGGAACATTTGGGAAAAGCATGAAGGACTGAAAGGACTGGAAATGCTTCAGAATCTAAGAGACACAGCATTGTAAATTTTAAAAAATGAAAATGTAATTATCAAAACTGACTCAAATATAAAATAAAGAGAGAAAATTATACAACAGTTGCTACATAGTTTCAAGAGAATGTTTAAGAAATAAAATTCCTTGGGGCTGGCCCCATGGCCGAGTGGTTAAGTTCACGCGCTCTGCTTCAGCGACCCAGGATTTCGCCAGTTCAGATCCTGGGTGCAGAGATGGCACCGTTCATCAGGTCATACTGAGGCGGCGTCCCACATAGCACAGCCAGAGGTACTCACAAATAGAATATACAACTATGTACTGGGGGGCTTTGGGGAGAAGAAAAAAAAAGAAGATTGGCAACAGTTGTTAGCTCAGGTGCCAATCTTAAAAAAAAAAAAAAATGTAATTAAAAAAAAGAAATAAAGGGGCTGGCCCCGTGGCTGAGTGGTTAAGTTCGCGCGCTCCGCTGCAGGCAGCCCAGTGTTTCGTTGGTTCGAATCCTGGGCGCGGACATGGCAGTGCTCATCAGACCATGCTGAGGCAGCGTCCCCCATGCCACAACTAGAAGAACCCACAACGAAGAATATACAACTATGTACCGGGGGGCTTTGGGGAGAAAAAGGAAATAATAAAATCTTTAAAAAAAAAAAAAAAAAAGAAAGAAAAGAAATAAAATTCCAAAAATACACCAGGCCTTGATGAATTTACATGAGCTGTCACATGTGAGCCAACCTGCCCAGGCACAAGGTACTCTGAGCTGGTGTGAGTGGAGAGCAGAGGACAGGAACACATTTAGCCTCTCCTCCTACAATGAGATACAAACTCCCTGTCCACCATCCAGGTGCCTGAAGCTGTGGGGACGTGTGAGTTGAACTGGCCTTCTGCCCCCGGGAGATTCAGGCCAGACCTTGCCTGACTCAACAGCCCCCAAATTCCGCAGCCCTGACATGGGCTAAGAAACCATCATTTGTGCTATTGTAAATAACATCATGTCAATACTTTCAAAAAATTTAGATAAACTTCACAAATTACCATGAAAATCAAACTTACCAAAACTGTCTCAAGAAGAAGTGAAAAATCTGAGTAGCCCCATATGTATTAAAGAAATCAAATCCATAGTTTAAAACACTCCCACAAAATTTTCCTGTGGCTAACAGCTTCGCTGGTAAATTCTACCAAACATTCAAGAAAGAAAGAACAGACACTTACTCCAGCTCCTCCAGAGAATAGGGAAAATGGGGAAACTTTTTGATTCGTTTTGTGAGAATAGCTTAAATTCTGTAGATCTTAACAAGCTCGTTACAGGAAAGGAAATTTACAGGCCACTCTTTATCTTGAACTAAATTCATATATCCTAGAGAAATTAGCATTCCAAATTCAGCTATATTTTATAAGAAAGCCATGTCATGACCCAATTTTGTTTATGTAATGTAATTCAGTACACTAGCCCCTGAAAAAGGAGAAATAATGATCTCAATAACTGCACTTATCTATTATATATGCTATATAATCGATTATAAATAGAAGCGGTTATGTTGTATTTCTTGGCGTGTGTGGTGTTAACACACATGTACACTTTTTGATAATTTCTTAGTCTGTAAACATACGATTTGAGCTCTATTCTGATTGTATGTCATACTTCAAAAAATATGTTTATTAAAAAGAGAAAATGAAAGCACAATGAATGAAAAACACAATGATTATCTAATTAAAAAGTGCCTGGAGGTCTAACCAGAAAGTTTGGGGAAAAAACAAAACAAAACGGACATAACAGCTTGAAACACAGAGTTACTTAGAGTTGACAACAAAATGGAAATTGCCTTATTGAAGGTGAAATTGTAGATACATGTGTGCATGTGTGTATACAAACATGTGCATATACATACATAATATACGTATGTACACATTATATAAGTATGCATGTTTGTATACACACAGAATTAGAAAACTTTGAACATTGGTTTTATACCGAGAACCGGAAATAGTCTCTCTCTCTCATATATACATTTTCTAAATCCTATTTTTTACAAACAAACTACACTTCCATTGAACAAACATCATCTAATGGTATAAAGTGGCAGATAACCAGACATTCCATTAAAGCATGACATGTTCAGTTATGGAGGAAGGTACAGGATGCTGGAAAAGCCTATAGGTAAATACCTCATCATGGTGAGGTTGTGATTCACAGGTGAGGTGGCTCAGGCTAAGTCTGTAAGGAAAAGTGAGTGTTTGTGACCTGGAGAAAGCAAGGAATGATGGATGCCTCAGACAGAAGGAAAAAGCATGTACTAACACGTCCAGGGGGGAGTGGGTGTGGAAGTGTTTGAGAACTGCATGAAGGTTTGAGAATGTTAAAAAGCAGAGCAGAGGTAGTAGAGGTAGGCAAGACCAAGGTGATATAGTATCATTTTGGTCTTTATTTTTGGTCTTGGTGGGTGATAAACGTGATCCCATTTATATATAGAAATTTCACTCATGATGCTGGACTGGGGCAGGGAACCGGAGTAGGAGGTTATTGTGATATCACAGGACAGGAGTGACTAGAATTAACGGAAGTAGCAGAAGTGAAATCAAGGCGAAACATATTGGAGACCATTTTAGATGGCGGAGAGGGTGTCATTTTGAAACTCCCCAGGAGTGAGGTCTATGACTTGGTCATCTCTATTTCCCTGGAGCTTAGCAAATTATCTGGCTCATGGCAGTTTCCCAATAAGTGCTTGCTGGTTGAGTGAATAACCCCAGGCCATAGCTTATAGGGTATAACTCAGTGAGATACGTCTTGCCGCTTTCTTGTGAGGAAAAAAAGTGCTCTCACAAATATGCAGGATAACTATTGGGAAGAATAATGGCTGTTTAATTACCCATAAAGAAGATGGGCAGTTATCAACTGGGAGTCATTCGCTGCAGAGCATTCATTATTTGGTGTCTAGAGCAACAAAGGAGGACAATTTGGCTAAACTTATCCAATGCCCTTCTTTGGGGACCTGTGAATGAGACAGAATTACTGAACCTGAGCTGATGGTACTTTGCATTTCTCCCCAGACATGGATCAGCATGTAAGTGTCCAGATCATCAGTATACCAACAAAGAGCGAGATGCCTGCCTACAAAAAGCTGTGACCTTTCTGGCTAACAAGGACTCCTTGGGGATGGCTCTGGCCTGCATGGCTCTGTGCTGCTCTGTCCTCACAGCTGTGGTGCTGGGGGTCTTTGTGAAGCACTGATACACCCCTATAGTCAAGGCCAATAACAGAACTCTCAGCTACATCCTGCTCATCTCCCTTGCCCTGTGCTTCCTCTGCTCCTTGCTCTTCATCGGCCATCCCAACACAGCCCCCTGCATTCTTTAACAAGTCGCATTTCGAATTGTTTTTACTGTGGCTGTTTCTACTATCTTGGCCAAAGCTATTACTGTGGTTGTGGCCTTCAAGTTCACTGCACCAGGGAGAAGGATGGGGCAGTGGTTGGTGTCAGGGAAGCTAACTTCATCTTCCCATCTGCTCCTTTATCCAACTGAGTCTCTATGGACTGTGGCTAGGAACCTCTCCTGCCGTCACTGACATCGAGGCACATTCTGAACATGGTCACATCATCATTGTGTGCAACAAGGGCTCGGTCAGTGCCTTCTGCTGTGTCCTGGGCTCCCTGGCCCTGGGGAGCTTCCCCTTGCCTTACCTGGCCCAGAACCTGCCTGACACCTTCAATAGAGCCAAGTTCATGACATTCAGCATGCTGGTGTTCTGCAGTGTCTGCGTCACCTTCCTCCCCATCTACCACAGCCTCAAGGGCAAGGTCATAGTGGCCCTGGAGATCTTCTCCATCTTGGCCTCCACTGTGGGGCTATTATGCTGCAACTTTGCTCCAAAGTGTTATTTTTGTTGTTGTTGTTAAGGCCAGATAGGAACACTCTCACGAGTTAAGGGATAAAACACATTCTGGGAGCAATAAGCCTTCTTAAAATAAATGTGTTTCTTAAAATAAATGGAGGCAGAAGACAAAGCCACGCCATTCTTGCATCAGATTAGGTTACACTTTGTGATTTACTTTCTTCAATGAACATTCAACTCTCCTTTATTTAGACAGTGTCAAGGGCACTATAATCCTAAAGCCAAAGAAGAAAAGTGGATAACTTTTCAGAGGGTGTTAATGCCTTCAATTTGATCCGCATCACTAATGTCTCCAGGAAAAATGAGAATATTGCCTTAAAATCTGGGTTTATCCCACTGTGTGGCGTGCATGTCTCTGGTTGAGTTACAGTAAGGATGCTTAACTAGGAGGTTACTATCAAACAGCCTCTGTTCTCTTCCTACTTGGGGGTTCAGTTGAAACAATAGATCATGCTTCTAAAAGATTGATCAACATGCTCTTGTCCTGAGAAGAGTGGGGAGAGGCTCAGTAGCTGTGCACTGTTTCCTCATGAGATGCCTCTGTCCTTAGTAGTCCTTTTGGGGTTGCTTAACACTTGTCGTTTCAGCAGGTGCCCTTGCCCTGGAGGGAAGAGATAGCAGGGCTGCTGAGCGTTGGGCTAGAGTTTCAGTCTAGGGGGCCGGCCCCGTGGCCAAGTGGCTGAGTTTATGTGGTTTGCTTTAGTGGCCCAGGGTTTCAGTCGTTTGGATCCTGGGTGCGGACCTGGCACCACTCATCAGGCCATGCTGAGGCCGTGTCTCACATAGTGCAACTAGAAGGATCTGCAACTAGAATAGACAGCTATGTACTGGGAGGCACTGGGGAGAAGAGGGAGAGGAGGAAAGAAAACAACGTTTGGCAAAAGAATTTCAGTCTTGTCTCTCCTGTGTGTGAGGACCTCCACATTCCCAATCTTTGTTCCTCATAGCTGTCTCATTTCCTCTTTTCTCTCGGTTTCTTTCTGTCGTTAACCACTTCAGACACTTGTCTGTTCTACTAATGTCCTAACCTCTATCAGGCCTTTATCCTACCTCTTCCTGCAGAGCGGCTATGCCTGGCACCTCATTGCCGTTCAAATCTCAGCTCAACCATCAGCTGCTCTGAAAGACCTTCCCAGACCACCTTCTATGAAGTAGCACTTCTGAACACAAACCTGGCCCTCAGGTTTTCTCTTCCCATATCACCCTGAGTATTTCTTTCATGGAATTTACTATCATTTGCTGTATTCAGTCTTTAGGCATTTGTCACCTTGGCGCCGAGTACCTAGTTGACACTCGCTTTATGCTTCTTGCTGGAATGAATGCATGAATGTAGCAATGTCTGTACGTGTCCATATTTGTGGGTTCTATTTGAACAGACAGAAAATCTTTCTGGATCTTAGTCATGACTTTGATTCTAGCCCTGTCTCCTCATCTGGCCCCAATGTGGATCTGAGAGCCCCTGAGTTTCCAGGAACCTGATATAGAGGCTTGATTGATGCCGTGGAACCTGTCGTACCCAAGCTCTGAAGATTCATTTTTGAAATTGAGTCCATGGGGGCTGGCCCGGTGGCGTAGCAGTTAAGTGTGCACACTCTGCTTCAGCGGGCTGTGGTTCCGGTGAACTGGCCCACTCAGCTCCCAGGCGTGAACCTCTGTACCACTTCTCAAGCCACGCTTTGGCAGGCATCCCACGTATAAAATAGAGGAAGATCAGCACAGATGTTAGCTCAGGGCAAATCTTCCTCAGCACACAAGGAGGATTGGCAGTGGATGTTAGCTCAGGGTTAAGCTTCCTCAAAGAAAAGAAGAAAAAAGTCAAGTCTATGAGTCTTTTTCATGCTTGTGTCCTGACCCAGGCTGGGCCTCCCCATCCCTTAATCCTGCCATGTGAGTCTGGAGTCATGGGATATAAACTGGAGTCCTGAAATTTGAATTCTGCCTTCAGGAATTCTTTGTTTCGTGAGTCAAGACCCTGCACATTTTCTACATGCTGTAGACATGATGCACACTCTCCACTTCCTCACTGCTCCGTCCTGACCAGCTCAACCATTTGTGTAACATGCCTAGTTCCAGCAGAGTGTTAAATATGTGACATGTGCTACAGACCAAGTTATGTCTGCGCGCCCCCAGAAGGATTCCTGAGCAGTAGAGCACGGTGGTCACATGGTTTTTGGGGGGTCTGACAGGCCTGTGTTCCGATCGTAGTTCCCGGCTTCAAGACTGTGTGTCCCTGACCAGTTGCTAAACCTCTCTGTGCCTCGGCCACCTCATCGGTCAATCGGAAGGGCTCAATTTGCTTTTCTGCAGAACAAATTTAGCCCACATTCTGCTGGATGGTGATTTGTTCTGAATGCTGCTGGGAAGTTCCCCTGCCGGGGCTGGCTCACCTGATCTCAGCTGAGGCTCACTGATGTGCCTGCGGCCGGCCGCTGGCTGGCGGACCTCGGGTCTCCCGCACATTCTCTCATCCCCCAGTGGGCACCTTGGGCTCATTGAGCTGCTCCGAGTTCCAGGAGCAGCAAGAAATGGCAAGCCCTAGTGTACACGTGCTTCCCAAGCCTCTGCTTCCGTCACATTCACTAGCGTCCATTAGCCAAGGCCTGTCATGTGGCCGAGCCCAGATTCAAGAGATGGGGAAGTAGACTCTGCTTCTCACTGGGGAGAGGAATTTGTGTGAGGATGGAAATGAAAAGTGCTTAGCAAAGGTCCCGACATGTAGACAACAAGCGGTAAAGGACTCGCACCCTTTCTTACACCCAACTGTGAGAAGGACCCCAGCACGTGGGAACCCCCGCATGAGCACTTGGGTGGCCTCAGCCCTCGCGTGAACCTCCCAATCATGAACCCGTTTGTCTGAGGATGAAATGACCCAGCTCCAAAGGTCCTCGCCATTGTCCTGCAGCCGTGATGCAGCGTGTCTTCCCTTTCCACTGGCCCTGAGAGGTTTCTGGCTCTGAGATCCCACACAGCCCAATCCCCGCCTCCATCCCAGGACAGCTGCTTGCCCTAAGTGTTGCCTTCAAAAGGCTCAGTCTCTCTCCCTGCCAGGTCCATTGACACCAAGAATGCGGGCCCTATTAATACCTAAGGAAAATGGCCGCTTTTTATCGAACAGTTACTAGTGCTAAGTGCTGTGAGGTCTGTACTCTCACCTCACTGGACAGATGAAGAAAAGGAGCCAGAGGGGTTGGGAGACTTACCCAGAGGCATGCAGAAATCGAGTGGCAGAGCTGCAATTTAAGCAACTTGATGTTGCCTTGCTTCACCTGGTCCTGTGCCCAGAGTCCTGCCTCCGCTCGCTGCCGCACGCTTTGTTGTTAGGGTGTGCGTTGCCGTATCATGAACGTCCTTTCAGAGTTGAGCACCGACATCAACATTTGGAGGTGCTACCTCCTCTGTGTTCAGGGACCTTGGCTGTCCTATTCACTTACAACCCTCCCCCAGCACCAAGGCTGTTCCAAGCTGCCCATCAGTCTTCCTGCCGTCTCTGTCCCCTCCCTCAGGGAGGCGTTTCAGCGCCCCTGCCTGGAGTCCCCACCTCCCCATGCCTGTGTCCCTCCAGCTCCAGGCCTGAGAAAAATGCAACAGCCGGCGGAGATGATACTGTCCTCACTCCCCATCCTGACACTGTGGGCCTTAAGCTGGAAAAAGAGGGGCTGTCACGGAAGCTGAGACATGAGACCTGTGGGGGCACTCAGCTGGGCTCCTTCATCCTGGACAGCGACAGCCTCTACGTCGATGGGGAGCATCTATTTGGTAACCCCATACTGAAGCTAAGGACGGGCCCCAGGAGGATGTGCACTCTCCAGTGTTCCCCAGGAGCCATCCTGTGTGTCTAGTCTTCCAGCTGAGCAACCTCCCTCAAGGCTCAGGGACCCCCAGGGCCCTGCACTTTGTGAATCCTTCTCTTCCCTTTGCAGCTCTGCACTCTGGGGCTGTGATTCGTCCCCTTGCCTGAGGCACAGAAGCCTTTCTCCAGTCAGATGAAAGAGAGTATCCCTCTGAAGCCAATGGGCATTCAAGAGTCTGGCTATTCCTCTCTCTCCCTGCCAGCACCTCTAAATACCTCTGGAACCTGAAGAGCACAATTGGCAAACCCATGTTCGAGCAAGGTTAGTGCATTGATCTCACACACAAATTGCAAACTCATGAAAACAGGGACGGGATCTTTGATTTGTCAGCCTTTTAGGAATAAGAGATAGTTGCTCCTAAATCATAATGTGGAACCGTGTAGACTGGAAGTGTCAGTTGTGGGTGGGGCTGGTGGTCCTCGGGCTGTATCTTGGACATTCGTGCCCCTCTTGCATGCCAATTCTGTCTCCTTTTCTCACAGCAGGTTACACATCGGACCTCAGCCCTCACTCCCCACGGTGAGTCCTCAGGGCTCTGATGACCGTGTGCTGCAGGCCCCTTAGGGAGAGCAACTGATCTCCTCATCCCAGGGCACCCACGGGAGAAGAAGCCAGAGGACCCGCAATCAGTGGCTCAGGCTGGATAGGAAAGATGCACGCGGTGGCCTCCATGCCCCCCTCGGAGTCCCCGGTCTCACTCCAGACCATTTCTCCTCAGCTGCTGTGACCTCCATGCTCCTCCCACAGAACCCACTGGTGCCACCGACCTCCCCAGCGCCACAGGTAGGTGACTTCTCTCTCCAGCTCCCTCTAGGAAGTCAAGCTATTTGGCCTCAAAGTTAGGACCTGGCAGTCGCAGAGAGGAGCCGCCGTGAGGGACCCTGGAGCTGCCATGGACAGCCTATGCTCTCCTCCAGAGCAGGGCATGGCACCTCCTCATCGGTCCAGTGTGTTGACCTGGAACAATTTACTTTCCCTCTCTGTGCCTCAGTTTCCTCACCTGCCAAGCACGAAGAATAACACTGCCTAAGGTTGTCGTGGAGGGTCAGTGAACATGGACGTAAGAACACCTGGCGCAGGAACCACGGGGGATTTAGTGGACAAATATTGAGTGGGCGCGTGCTCTGTGCTGGGCAGAGGGCAGACGACGTTAGTGAGGTGTGTCCGTCCCTCACCAAGGTCACTGTGTCTCGAGAGAGACTGGAAATGAACATGCAATTACAATCGCAAAGAATTGTCACCGAGAACCGTGTTGTTTGCCACTTACTACATGCCAGGCTGTGTCCTGTTGTGTCTTTCACTGTTAACTTTTCCCTTTGAATAAATATGAAAGCACATGAAGTTGCAACAAAAATAGGACAGAGTGCCTTGGACCCTTCCACCAGCTTCTGCCGGGGGTTAACATCTTGCGGGACTCTAGTACAGTGGCACGACCAGGACATGAATTGACAGTGTTAAACCCACAGACCGCAGACTTCTGAGGTCGCTAGTTTGACATGAGCTCCCTGGGGTGCGTGTGTGTGTTTGCGCGCGCGCGTGGTTCTATGCCATTTTATGACACAGGCAGATTTCTGCCACCACCACTGCAATCCACACACAGAACTGTCCCATCCCCACAAGCCCTCCCTCGTGCTGCTCTTTCATAGTCACATCTGCCCGGCCAGCCCCTGGCCTTCACTCATCTGTTCTCCATCTTTATAATGCTGTTGTTTTGAGGAGGTCGTATCAACAGAATCAGAAAACGTGTGACCTGTGGGGCGCGGCTCTCAGCATAATGCCTCTGCCATGTGCTACCTCCTCTGAGAAAGTCTTGTGACCTTCATAATTTCCCTACAAGGATGATTCTCCCCATTTTATGGTTGAAGAACTGGAGGTTCAGTCTTGTTGAGTGACACGCCCAGGGTCACACGGCTGGGGAAGGAAAACAGGGGATCTGACCCCAAACATGACTCACGGATGAGGCCACAACCACGGTACCCGAGCTCTGCACTGCGGCGTCTTTCTGGGAGTAGCGGGTGGGGTTGGGGAGGGGTAGAGACGTTGAGAAGTGACTTCCTTGAAGGACTGACATTTGCTTCCCATTAAGAAAAAGGTCTCTTCCACGTTGGATGGGACTGAACGCAGTTGTTTCCTTTCTTATCCCCCAATCGGTGAAATTGTTCCAATCCTGGTACTTTGAACTTGTAAACTAGCATCAATCAGGACCGCTCCAGAGCCTCACCAGGGTCCAAGATCTCAGACCCTGGACACCTACCTAGCCCACACGCTGACTTGAGGGCCCCAGAACCTGCATCTTGACCCCCCGCTGCATTTTTAAGTGCCTTTTGATTGTGGCAAAGTATGCATAACCTAGACTTGGCCATTTGAACCATTTTTCCGCGGACAATTCAGTGGCATCAAATGCACTCACAATATTGTGCAACCATCACCGTGTTCATTTCCAAGACTTTTCATCATCTCAAACAGAAACTCTGTCCCCATTAAACACTGCCTCCCCATGACCCTCAGCTCCAGCCCCTGTGAACTTCTATTCTTCCTTCCATCTCGATGAATTTGCCTGTGCTCGGCACGTCATGTAAGGGGAACCGTATCACAGGTGTCTTTCTGGGTTGCGTTTATTTCACTGAGCGTAAGGTTGGCAAGGTTCATCCATGTTGTACCATGCGTCAGAAGTTCATTTCTTTTTAGGGCTGAATCTTCTTCCTGGGAACTACTGCACAGAAACACCCAAATTCCTTCTACCAATATCCCCTGGCCCTGAAAATTAACACAGAGAACCTTTCAACACATTTCTTCTCCAGACTGGGAGGGCTCTGAGGAAAGGCCATTGTTACTGGAATAAGCAAGGGCAGGCTGGGAGTGGGGTCTCAGGGAAAGACGCCCTCAGGAGGTACCAGGGAATCCCCAAATGGATGGGAGGGTCTCAGCAGTAACTGAATTCAGGATCTGGTGGAGTTTCAGACTGGGTGCTAGTTCTCTGGCCGTGGGGTGAGGGGCTGGTGCTGCATGACAGGGAGAGAGGACGGCTCACCGTGTTCCTGGGACACCAGCCCCACGGGAGAGAGGGAAGGCTAGTGTGCCTTCCCGATGGACTGGTGGTGGGAAAAACTCAGCCTGGAGGAGACAGCCGTGTGCCGGGGGTAACCAGAAGGAATTATGTCTCCTTCAGCCAAAGCAGACAGCCCCTCGTCCTGGGCTCGCTTTATCCAAATGGGAGCAAGGAGGAGGAAACAGTTGAAGACGCTTCCAGGTGTGAGATGTGTGGTGGCAGAGACTGTGCCTGGGAGACTCTGAAAGGCCTCACTGAAGTGACCTAGGCTGTGACCAGAAGGACAAGACTGAGCCACGCCTGCGTAGGTCCAGGAACAGGGAGTCAGGGGGAAAGGCGCTGTTGGTGCAGAGACTCTGGGGCAGAAGTGAGCGTGAGCAGAGGAGGTCAGAAAGCTGCCCAGGCGGCTGGAGGGAGCCTGAGAAGCAACAGGAGCTGCGGCAGGGGCGGCGGTTAACAGGGCCAGATCAGGGAACCCGGTAGTCTGCGTTCATTTGGGTTTCTCTCTCACAACATTGCTCCCAAAAGTTGCACCTCTGAAGTACGAATATTGAACTTCTCCCGGTTTCCGTGGTCTAGGCATTGGGCACGGCTTAGCTGGGAGCCTGTCTCCAGGTCTCCGTGAAGCAGGACCTTCAGTCTCAACTGAGGCTAGACTAGGGGAGGATTTGCTCCCAAGTCACTCACACGGGTGGTGTCAGGAGTCATTGGGACTGAGAGTCTGAGTTTCCACGTGACTGTTGGCTGGGCACTCCCTCAGATCTCTCCTCCCTTGGCCTCTACATAGGGCAACTGAAATCATCGCCACTTGCTATCTCATTTCCAGAAATGTGACAGAGAGAGCGCTCAAGAGATGGAAACAGAGGGGGAGATAAAGGGAGGGAACTCAGGAAAGCAAGCAAGAGGGAAGTGACAGAGTTTTTGTAATTAAAACTGGGATGTGACATTCCATCAGCTGGGCTGTATTCTATCGCTCAGAAACCAGTTACTCAGGATGTAGTGGTTCCACAAGGATGTGCACAGCAGGAGGGAGGGAGCGCTGGGAGCCTTGGTGGAGGCTGCCCACCACATAGGCCGACAATGAGGCGCTTGGGTCTGGTTCTAAGGCCAACAGGAGACTGGGAAAGGTTGAATGCTAGTGAATGACAATATCTGAATTTCCTCGAACTTCCAACCCTTGAAGGTGCAGACCTGACAATGAGCCCCCAAGGGGCAGTGACTTTTCCCAAATCACACGGCTGGAATCCAGGCCTGTTTGGAGAGGTATTCCCGACTGCATCCACCCCTTCTTGTAATTCTTCCACCTCTAATTTCGGGGACCAGACCCAGGCGGCACCACCTCCCAGATATGGGAGGCGCTATCACATGTCCACCCGAAGACGTCCCTAGGAATGTGTTTCTAGCGCCATCCCATCGTGCAGGTTGGGAGACTGGGGAGGCCCTGAGAGGCACAGTGGCTTTTCCAGGACACAGAACTGCTAGGAAAAAGGAGATCCGAACTGGGCGCTCTCTCTTCAAAGCTGGGGCGCTGGTTCCGATCCCAAGGAGCTGTGGGGAGGGCTGTGATGGAACTTTCTGTACAGCTCGGGAGATGACACGGGCAAGGAGGGTGAGCGGTCAACAGCCCCGAGGGGGCTTTGGGTGGGTCTGATGGAGGGAAGGGCCCCCCCATCCTGGAACCTTGGAGACATGACCTCACTTCCTTGGCGACCGACCCCAACAGAACTTAGAACTCTGGTCACCAGGCAGCCATTTTGTACACATAGCCCATTTGACCAGAGACACTCGACACAGGAGGATGTGTTCATGTATCCCCTCTTTGCGAGGCTCTGGCGCACAGAAAGCCAAGAATGACAGTCTTTTCCATCGCTGTCGACATTGGCTGAGACCGCACCTCCAAGACCTCGGGCCGTTCGGAAGAAGGAACCCTCAGGTAACAGAAGGCAGCCCAGGGCGGGCCACTCCGGGTCAGGCCACAAGTGTGATCCCACCCTCCCATGCGGGCAGCCCCACACCCCTTGACCCTTATTGTGTGTGTGTGTTGGCGGGCATGGAGTGACGGAAGGCAGGGATGAGCGTGGAGCTACCCTGGACGGGAGCAGACGGTTAGGGCTTGGAAGCCTGGCGGTATGTCGTGTTCATATCCCCAGGTGGTGGCTGGCAGGATGGAAGGTGAGTGCTGGGGGCCAAGCTGCCCTACGCGTAGGTGAATCCCAAGCCCATGAGGTGTCATCTCATTCGCTGCCTGTCTGGAGGTCTATGCGGATGCCCCTCTGTCTGTGCTCGGTGTGCGGGAGAGTTTTCCCCCTGTGGGCAAGTGCACGCAGGCCCCTGCTACCTGCCGCCGCGGCCACCGGACGCTGTCTTTGCAGAGCTCCACCCAGGAGATGGTCCAGGAGCTGGCGCATGGGTCCTACGGCTCCATCTCCCTGGACAGGGAGCAAGTGCAGCAGACCACCGACCTTGCCCGGGGCTGGACTGAGGGGAGAGTGAGTGACACCCGGGGCCCTGAGATCACCGGGGTGTGTCCACAATCCAGATTCAAATCCGGAGCGCTCCCCTGGACCCGCCCAGGGCTTTCCCACTGGAGTGTCCCAAGGGCCCAGTCCCAAAGGCATCTGGACTTCCACGCCTCCTCACCCAGCTACCTAGGAGGGTGGGAAGTCGCTCTTTCCTAACCCTAGGCGGAGTAGACAAAACACTGATGTTTGCGCTTCACACTCGGCCAGGGGCATCTTTGAAATTTGCCATTTTCTGAATCTGAGACCTCTGTAACGAGGGTCTCAAACCTCCCTTTCGTGTCAAAGAAAGAAAAACCAGCGTCCTTTCTTGTAGTCAGCCAGATCCTCACAGCGTCTGTCTGCCTGTGCACTGTCTCCCGACTGGGGAGGGCTGAGGTTCCCCCCAGACATTTCCCGTCATGTCAGGAGCACATGAAGCCTCAGGTGGGGGAGCGGGGGAGTCCTGCAGCCCTGGCTTAGGGCGGTTCTCAGTTCCGACCCACAGGACCCTGAGCAGCCACTTGGCAGCCCGAAGCTTCCATCCTCTCATCTCTAGAATGGGGATGTTTGTGTTGGATTCGCTGGTCAGTGCTCTTACTGCACGCTTTGGTGCGGGGCGGTCTGTCCTTGCCAAGCCAGCCAAGTGTCCTGAGGAACTCATCGTATAATCCTCCCCCCGCCCAAACTCAAATTGGACTTTTCAAGCCTGGAAAGCGGTTGGCTGTGGGCAATCCTGTCCCTCCTCTGCACACATCCCTGAGGGGCTCACAGTTCCTGGGGGACCTCCAGACCTTGACTTCCTGGAGGTTCACGCTGGTGCTGGTGACTCTGTGTCCTTCCTCATCTCACCCAGCGCGGAGAGTCACTCGGGCAGCGGAATGAGGCCTGCAGGATGCGGGCCCTCCAGGCAGGCCTGCTGGAGAGGCTGCCGCAGTCCATGGGAGCAGCCTTGGCGCCTCGAAACATGGCCAACGTCACCACCATCATGTTCGACTGCGCGGCTGTCCTCACCTCCCACGGGGTCCTGGACCACCTACTTGCTACGTGAGTGCCCAGCCCCTCCTCAGCACAGTGGTGACTCTGCCCCCTGCCAGCTGTGTGTCTTGGAAACGGCCCTCCATCTCTCTGAGCTTCGATTGCTCCTCTGCAAAGTGGAGTGGGAGAGGATAAACTTCATCGGGTTCTGGTGGGCACGAATGGGATGAGCCACGGCAGGTGCTTCCCTGGGGCCTGGCTCTACAGAAGGGGCTGAGAGACGTGCCGTGGTTGTTCCTGGTTATTCTTTCCCTCTCCCCGATGAAGAGCAGTCTGCTCCCCCATCGCTGGGATGGGGCCTTTCTGAGTTTGCAAAGGCACACGGAAAGCACTCTGGCAGGGAGTGTGGGATTCCATCCAGCTGGTCGTGGGGAGGGTCCTTGGAGTAGCCAAGGAGGGGTCTCCGGGGCCGCGGAGGGGCCCCAGGCCCACTCAGCTACCGGGGATGCTTCTGGTTGGAGTTCATTCGAGAACACCGTATATTAAGCACCTGTGACATGCAGGAGCTTTAGAGACACTTGGCACAACGCAGTGAATGAAGTAGACACAGCCCCTGGACCCCCCCCCCCCCCAGCAGCCTGAGACTCAGATAGTCACACACCATATCATCCACAGATCCTATCCCCCGCCTGTCCCAGGGGATGCCCTCCTATGCTCCTTTACGACTGGAGGCCTCTTCCCACGTTCTCATGCATGATGGACCCCAGCGCCAACTAAAGACCTGAGTGTTCTTTGAGTGCCAGACGAGGGCCTCCTGTCTCCACAGAACAGGGCTGGGGGAGAACAAGAGGACAGAGGACTGTGGCTGGGGCGGGCCCGGCACAACTCTGATCTCACTCATCTTTTGATTCCTCTGGGAGGGCTGAGGTCTGATGGCTTCTACTCCAAGGGGACAGGAGTGAAAGAGAGCTGTGGGTGGGGTCCCAGAGCCCCTGGGAACCAGAGGGGAGGCTGGCTTGAGCTGTTCCCTAGCGACCCATCCCCACCACAGTCCCGCCTCCCTCCGCTTCCCCTTCTCCATATCCACCCCTTCTGACCACCACCAGCAGGCCCAGAAGAGGAGGGGTGTCAGCGAGCCGCTCACACATCGGCCTCAGTCCTCAGTCCACTTGCACAAGGGCGTGGAGGGCTGGGCTGGACTGTGTCCAGGCTCTTTGCGAGAAGAGTGGCAGTGGGAAGAAGAGACTCACACAAACCCCGTGTTCCACCTGCTGGATGAGCAGGCCTGCCACTGCCAGGATGGCCACACAGGAGTCAGCGCCGGGGTGGGATTCCCCCCTGGTGGAAAGGGGCAGGCCCAGGGCCCAGACCCAAAGCAGGGTGCCTTGGGAGGACAGTGTGGAAGTGACGGCCAGGCCTCTGGCTCTGTGGCCCAACTGCTTCCGCCCAGTACCACGTCTTCTATGGTGGGAACCTGGCTGGACCCAATGCAGGATTTCTGGGAGCCCACGCCCTTTCCCTCTTTCAGGATGCGGCTGGCCTCTCCGCGTGTCATCTGGCCTGGGTCGCACCTGGGAGGCCCTGCCTACCTTCCCCAGGTCCAGCTGCAACATCTGGGGCCCAGGAGGGCAGAGCTGGAAGGTGAGGGGACTGCAGTCTGGGAAGACTGTCTGCGGTGGGGTCCATGGGCTGGGGTTCCCTTCAAGACAGCGGAGTCTCTCCTGTCTTGTAAAGTCGGGTACGTAGGTGAAACTTTCTCTTTCTCCTGCTGCAGCGCCAGTTCCAGAGCTCCTGCCGGCTCTAGAGCCAGAGCAAGGGCCAGCTCCGGGGCCAGAGGCAGCTCCAGCTGTAGTTCCACCGTCCGCGCCGGAGCTGGAGGCAGCCTCACCACCGGCAGCCTCACCTCCAGCAGCCTCACCTCCATCGGCCTCTCCAGGGCCGGAGCGAGGGCCATCAGCTTCAGCCCCAGTGCCAGCTTCTGAGCTGGAGCAAGATGCGCCATTGACTTTTGGACGAACTCTGCCTCCAGCTGCCGAAGTCACCGCAGAAGTGAGCGCCGAGCTGAGAGAGGAGAGGCCTAAGCTGCTGGACTTCCCTCCGAAGCTGGTGGCCGAGCAGCTGACGCGGATGGATGCGGTGAGCAGCGGGGCTCTTGGGCTAGGCGGGGCCCGCCTTGGTGGGCCATCAGCTGCCCCAGACCTCCTGTTCCCTCAGCCGCAATCCAACGATGTGGGTGCAAGTCACAGCTCCCCCACTTACCCACCGGGTGACCTGGGCCACCTTCTGGCCCCCAAGTCTTGCTGTCCCCACATGGACAGTAGAGAGCACACTAAGGGCACCTGCTGGGCAGAGTGGCTGTGCAGATGGAGGAGGTCGAACAGAGAGGAAGCGGGGCAGAGAATAGCCCTCTGGTGGGGGAGGGAAGCTCACTGGAGTGCTGCCAAGTCCTGGGTCACTCACCCATCGGCCCAGGAGGCCTCAACAGCCTCCGTACTTATTAGACACCTAGTGCGTCCTTACCTACATGGAAGACAGGCAAACAAAGCCCACGGTTGTTGCTGCCTCGGGGGAACGTGCATCTGAAAGGGGAGTGGGACCAGAGGGTGATGGGAACGGGTGGAAGATGCCCCTTGAGATGGGCAGGTGTGAGCCGTGTTCTGGTGCTTGGGGGAAGCAAGACTGGGCTGCGAGCCAATGGGACTTCTCTTCCCCGCCCCTATTGGGTCCTCGGTCATCCTGCGCTGGGTGGCCTCAGCGGACACAGACAAAACCCAGAGACTCCCAGAAGCTTCAGGCCACCTCCTCAGGTTCCTGAGCTGCAGCTGACCAGTGCCTCCTGCCTGGGGCTGCGGGGGCCTGCAGACTCTGAGCTCGGGTGTGGCAGGGTCAGGTGACAGTCCCCATCCTCCCCAGGAGCTGTTCAAGAAGGTGGAGCCCCGCCACTGCCTGGGTTTTGTGTGGTGCCAGCGGCCCAATGGGAGCAAGGAGTACCTGGCTCCCACCGTTGGGGCCACTATCAACCAGTTTCTTCACGTGTCCCGCTGTGTCATCACGACGTGCCTTGGGGACCTCAGCATGACGGCCCAGGACAGGGCCAGAGTCGTCGAGCTGTGGATTCAGGTGGCCAAGGTCAGTAGTGGCAGGGCCCAGGGAGCCCCTCCCTGGAGTCAGGGGGACTGCCCCTTCTCCTCTCGCAGCTTTCAGCCTTGAAGTCGGTGGTCTGGGCCTCGGCAAAGTCCTAGGCCCCTTGCTGCCAAGGGCCTGCTGACCTTGAGTGCTGGTCCCAGTGGTGGGAAGCTCCCTTCCCGCCCTGGGTTGAGCTAAAATCTTCCTGCCCGCGAGCGTTACTCATCAGCTCCCAGGTGTGCCCTCCCAGCTTCCCTGAGCATCTGCCTCATCCAGGACAGCAGAAGCCCATGAGGGGACACAAGCCAGAGGAAGCAGGGCTCCAGCCCGCCGTCGCAGCTCATTCCCTTCCCTTCCTCAGGAGTGCCGAGTCCTTGGAAATTATGCGTCCCTGCGTGCCATCGTGTCTGCTCTGCAGAGCCCCTCCATCAGCCGTCTGCAAAAGACATGGGGACGAGTTGCCAGGTGGGTAGGCCGTGCTCCATCCAAGCACCACCAGGGCGGACCAGACATCCCCCGTATGACTGCCATGGACCCCTCATTCAGCTAGGACCATCTGGGAGGCAGCGGACCCTAGGGATGGGGACTGGCCTCCTTTCTCGGGTCTCTGAGACTCTCTGAGACCCTAGGCAGTGGTTCTGCTTCAGGAGTCAGGTTCCCCCCTTGGCACATCCTGGACTGAGCCACACTGGAGATTTCCAAGGGTGTACTTCGCAGCAACGGAGCCCTCATCGGCAACCAACACTGTTAGAAACAATGTGCTCAGTCGGAGTGGGAATGGAGGCCCCAGGTGACCACAGGAGAGCCTCCACCCGAGTCCCACGGTGACCTCAGAGCTCCGAAGAACCCAGGGAAAACCCTCGTCCAGGCCCCAGGCCCTTTGAACCTCCCGGGTTCTCAACAAAAGGCATTTCGCCTTCAACCGCCCCGGGTTTTCTTTCCTTCTTTCCTCTCCCCTCAGGAAGAGCTCTCGAAAATTGAAGAGGTTCATCAAAGACCAGTGGGTGAGCAGGAGGCAGCTGGTGAAGGTAAGACGGAGGCTGCGCATCTGCAAGGAGGGGGAGCGAGAGGGGAGGGGACCCGGCAGGATGAGCTTTGGTTCTTCTGTCACGTGAAGTTGGTCAGGAAAAGATGGACAGGAAGAGGGATGTGCTAGCTCCATGGGCAGGTGGGGGCAGTTTGGGACAGGAGGCCAGGGGCAGGGGATAGAATGGTGCGGGCTGGACTGTTCCAGGAGGCTGAGGACCTGGCAGAAGGTGCCGGTGTCTGGCTTCCATGCTGCTCCATCAGCTGCCCTTCATCTTCCTCCTGGCCACTGGCTGGAGCGAGTGGGCGGGCTTCCTCTCTTCCGAAGGCAGCCCAGTCTGTGCTCAGGAAGCCAGGGCCCCACTGCTCCTTCTGTCTTCACTGTGCCTCGCAAGAAGGGCACCCTGCCTGCCTGAGGGATGGGCACTGCCGGATCCCACGGGCCGGGGGCACTCAGGGGCTTCCCAGCCTTGGGACGGACACTGGACCTGGGACAGATCTGTGTCCCCTCTGTGACTCCCCACTCTGGCCCCTAAAGTGGGTGCTGCAGACAGTCCCAGTGGGATGCTCACCCAGGTCCTTGTTGGCGATGACATGTGCCCCGGAGGGCAAGGGCAAGTGCCCAGGGAACTGATGGCTTCTTCAGGGATCCTTCCTGCCCAGACGTCAGAAGTTTCCTCGTAAAACAGAAAGGAAATGCCACCCCGCAGTGCCCTGGTCGCCCCCTCCCCTGCGAGTCAGACGTGGCATTCGGGGTCCCCATCCTGAGCGGATGAAGAAAGAATTCTGTGCAGGGGAACTCCCTGAGGGGATCCTAGGGAGCTGAGGGCTTTAGCAAGGCCTTGGCCTCGGCCTGGGATCAGAGACTCCTGGGGGTTGGGGCTGGCAGAAGCCACTTGACCAGGCCTCCTGAGACACCTCATTTCCCTCCATCCATGGCTCGGCCCAGCTGGGGGCCCGAACACAGCCTGAGAGTCCCGAGGACAGCACTGTGGTCAGCGGCTGGGCAGAGGGTGGTGTGAAGGCAGAGGAGACAAGGCCTGTGGCTGGGAGGGGGAGCAGCCTCTCCTCTGGGGCCCCCTGAGCAAGTCCCTGCCCCTGTGTGGGACTTGGGAGATGAGCCGTGGCGCAGGCCTCACAGTGCGTGACGAGGTTCAAGGGTGGGGAGGAATGTGGGGAGCTTGGACCTGGCTCCAGAGGCAGGTTTGAGCGGAGAGCAGTGATGACGGTCAGATGACGCTTGGGCCTCAGGACACTGTGGGAGGCAGACAGAGTTCGTCAAACTTTCCGGACGAGGTAACAGGTTCAGGGAGGCCTGGGGGGGCCCAAGGTCACACAGGAGTGAGTGTTGGAGCTGGGATGGCTCTGGAGTCAGAGCACCCTGGAGGTGGGAGCCGCAGGGGCACCAGGTGACTGGGGCCACATGTCCAGGGTCCCCGATCTGGGAGGGGTCTGGGAGGACTCTTGGAGGGGAGCATCGGCTCACTGGCCCTGTCAACACCCTGGCAGGAGGCGACCTCTATGTTGACCAGCCTGGAGACGGGCCCCATAGGTGCCCAGAAGGTAAGGGTGCCTGTGGAGGAGGGGCCCAGGAGTCGCAGGAGAGGGGACTCCCCTTCCTAGCCGGAGGTCTCTACCAGCAGAGAGGGAGCCTTTCTCCTCCAGCCCTGCTCCTGGTGCCACAGACCTGAAATGCCTGCATTGGAAGTGACCAGGAGGAGGCCTGGAACGGATGGGCGCACAACGGATTTGGGACAGGGAGGGGCGGGGACCACGTACCCTGGGTTTTGCCAGAGCCGGCTGCTGGGAGGTGCCTGGAGGAGTTTGGGGTTCCTGGAGGAGAGAAGGGGAGGAAACTGGGGGGAGGCCGCCTAGGTGGGCAGCTTGGGCTGGGCAGGAGGCTGGGGTGAGGAGTGGAGGAGAGGTCTTTGACGGCTCCTGAGAGCGGGATCTCATCACCATCTCCACCCCGCTGGCACAGGGGCTCGTCCCCTTCCTTGGCACATTCCTCAATTACCTGCTGCTGCTGGACACCAACATGGAGGATTACCTGGAGGTGAGTGAGCCTGGAGGTGGGGCTGGGGATCAGGATTCGGAGATTTGGGAGGAGAGACTTGCACTGAGGCCTGAGCTCGCAACCCTTGGCAAAGTCCTCTCGTGAGGGCCTCACAGCCACCCCGGGAGCTGGGTGTCATGCCCATCTCAGTGATGAGTGAATATAGGATCCAGGTGAGCCGCCAGTCCAGGCTGCCTGACTGCGGAGCTGCTGGAGGGTGTGTCTGAGCTGGACTCAGCCTCTCCCTCAGGCCCCGCCCCTGCAGGGAGTGAAGCCAGGCCCCTCCAAGGCAGGAAGCACACGAGTGGCTGAGCATCCCTTCCTGCCCGAGGCCTCAGTCTGTCTGTCTGTCAGAGAGGGCTGTCTTAGAATGTCCCTGAGCCATAGCCCCGTGGCCTCTTTGCTCTGGAGCTCAGAGTCATGCCCGGGACCCACTCCCGTTTCTGGTAGCGCCTGCTCCCTGGTCGACCCTGCTGGTAGTGCAACCTGAGACAGGGTGGAGATGGGAGCTAGCTATGGGCTAAGGGGGCTGTTGCTCATGGGCTTTGGCTCTCTGCCTTCCAGGGAAATGAGATCAATTACAAGAAAAGGAGTGAGGTGAGCAGCTGTGGCCTCCCCGTGCGGAGGGTGGGGCTGTGGCAATCAGAGACTCCTCCGGGGAAGACCTTCTCTGGCCCGATGCCTTGGGCCTTGCTTTTCTTGGGAGAGTTCGGCACCCAGAGCTGGGAAAGCCGTCCCATTGGTGCGTGGGGGAAGGGGCTGGCACCAAGGACACCTTCCTGCAGGAGGAGCTATTTCAAGCAAACTGTGAGAACGAGCAAGTCCTGCACGGAATTGGAGGGAAGGAGGGTTCCCATGTGAGCCAAGACCCCAGACCAGCTCCTTGACCCTCTTCTCACCTGTCTGAGTCCCCAGCACGGTCCCCCACCCAGGCCCCGTCTGCATCGTGTCCTTTCTCCCAGGAATTCAAAGTCACCCAGCAGATCTTCCTGCTCCAGGAGGCAGTCCATCTTTACCACATTGAGGCTGAGGAGCGATTTGGGGCCTGGTTCCAGGCCATGGAGCCCCTCAGCGAGGATGAGAGGTGAGGCGGGGCAGGAGTTGGTGAGGGCAAGGCGGACTCTCTCTGATGGCCAGCTCCAGGGAGCCCGTGCCCGTGGCTTCCGGGTCAGTCCCGGGGCTTGTCGCATGGTCCCCCGTGGGGCCCTGGGACTCCAACTGCTGGCCGTCTCTGGGAGGGTCACCTGAGGTGTGGCTCCCGGTAGCTGAAAAGTCCACTCTGTCCTTTAGCTACAGCCTGTCCTGCCACCTGGAGCCCCCACAGGAGAGGGCTGGCAAGATGCGCCGGTTTTTCCTGCCCAAGAAGAACCACGCATCTCTCAGCTCAGGGCTCGGTGAGTGTCCAGACAGGCAGTGACTGAGCCAGGGGCTCAGGAAAGCTTCGGGCTAAGCACGGGCCCAGGGAGACGGACAGCCGGCACGGGGATCCCAGCTCCACTGCTGACCAGGTCTGTGAGGGACAATTCCCTTGACCTTTGTGGGACTCAGCTTCCTCTTCTGTGAAATGGGTGAAGCGAAATGCCAGCTCCCATGTCAGGGACAATGGGGTAGTGTTGACTGAACACTCAGGACAAGGTTTGGAGCAGAATGCAGTGGGGCTGAGGTGTTGGGCTGGGATACTGGTGTGACCCCCCAATCATCAGTGTCTTCTCTTCAGTCACCAGACCCCTGACGCAGAACCCAGCAACAGTGGCAGATCCCAGTCCTTCCAACAGCTCGAGTGCAGCCTGCTCTTCAGCGGCGGGGACACAGCTGGGAAACACGCGGGGCCCCAGGCCGGCTCCTCCCATGCTGATGGGGAGAAGAACATTCTAAGCCTTTTCCTGGGACCCCTGGAGCCCAAGAGGGAGGGGACGACCCCACCCCACATGCCTGGCATCTCCACCCCAGCGCCTGTTTACCACTTGGGAAGGGGCCGTATTTCTTTGGTGTTAATAGTTAGTGCTAGTTTTGAATTTGATGTTAAAATCCTGTTTCTGTTCCAGCCTGCGAGTCATGGTCTGGTTCTTGCCCCTCCTGTGCTCGTGTCAAGGAGACACAGACTCTCGCGTTCCTCCTGGAATGAAGAAATCTTGCAGGGTCTCGGCTTATTGTATGTGAGAGAAGGGAGAAGGGCCAGGCCCCTCCCTGGATACTGAAGGACACTTCCGCGCCCCCCTTACTCAGAGGACGGGTTCATTTCAGTGTGGTTCACGTGGGCCAGGAGCAGAGACAGCACCCAGAACTCCTGGCATTTAGAGGGTGGAGGTACTTTCACAGGCAGAGCAACAACCACTGGAATGCGGGTGTCTTTCAAATGGCACGGGCCAGCACCACGACCTGCCCCAGGACAGTGGCTGCTTTTCCACCCCTTTGGAGGAGAGGCCACGTTTTCGGCTTCTCTTGTGGAGGTTCCTCTTCACCAGATGTTAGGAACTTGTCGTTTTCTAATCAGGCTCTGGACAGCAGCAGCTCTAAGTGCAGAGAACGATGTAAAAGTTCAAAACGTGCATGTGGAGGGTCAAGGCCGGAGAAGGTCATGTGCAGATGGACTAAGGGCAGGCAGGACCCTCCCTCCCCCGGCCCCTCTGGGGGCTCCATGTTCACCCTTCACCTGGATTGGAATCCTCTGGGATCCCGGTCCACGGCTCTGAATTCCTTTCCCTGCAAGTTTGGTATCCAGGGGGACAGGTCTGTGATGCCGCTTTGAAGGCTGCATCTGGGCTTCTTTCCCGAGGATCACTGCTCCTTGTCCACCAGGATTTCCTGCCTCCGTGCACTTCCTTCTACAATTCTTGGAAGGGCAGAAATTCCCTCGAATGCCTCGGCCTCTCTGTCCCGTACCTCGTGGCCACTCCTCCCTGGCAGGGTCTGACGGATCACGGGTGGACTCCGCTTTGCAAACATAAGAGACCATAATCCTGGCCAAAGAATGACCTATACTCTCCCTCGCTGCCCAGGGTGACATCTGGGCCCCTGTGGTTCTGAGGTGTGTGGTCTCAGGCAATCACCTGTTCACACACTCAGGCATCTTATTTCTGACTCATCCTAATGGGGCAGGAGGACCTGAGCCTATAAACCATGCAGCCCCTCGGAGGGCTGTGTTCTCTTGCCCAGCCTTATGCTCCGTTTACGGTGTGGGTGTGAATCTTTACCGTTGGAAGCTTTCAGAGATGAGTCGTGAGAGGAGGGTGGTTGAGGGGTCCAGCAGGGAACGCAAGCAAACAGATGACGGGTAAACACAGCCTGACAAAATTAAAACACTTAAATGGTTCCAGTCTGGTGGTGAGCAGACACTGCTCCGAGCTCACTCCAAGAACCCACCCGGTGACCAGGAGCTAGAGGGTTACCACCTGGCATTTTGAACGGCCCCCCACCCCTCCCCCCACCCCGGGAAAGACACTGTAAGACTAGGACCGCAGGAAGTGCTTGGCCCTTCTGAGTTCTCCCCTCCTTTCTGATGGCTGCAAGTGTCACCCAGACACACAGCAGCGTGAACCCTGCCAGGGAGGCCTCCTCAGTACGGCCAGCAGCTGAGGAGAAATGCTGGTTCCCAGCAGCCCAGGCCCTTCTTGGTATGGCACAGCCATCCAGGAAGGTGACTTTCTAAATGGAAGCCGGAGCCGGCTGTACCTTCCCGCCACAGAGAAAGAGAAGTGCCAAGTCCCAAGGCTAGTCCAAGCCCAGGAGGAAGACACCGTGTCCAAGGGGTTTCCCTCACAGGGCCGTGAGGCTCCTGAGAGCCGACCCTTTAGTTGCAGCACTTTGTTTGTCATGAGCCTACCAGACGGCAGAGGACAATAACTCGTTGCCTCTTTGGGCTTCCAATGGCCAAAAATGAACTGATCGCCAACAAAAAGAGGCCCACATGTGCAGCACCTGTATCTCATCAGTCTTTATGTTACTTTCATATAAATTTTAGAGAGAGAGCTATATATATATGTTCACTCACACACAAATATATCATGCACTCTAACTTTTATTCCAAACAGAAGCAAGAAATAATACTCATACTCCTCAAATGCACGGTTTTGCAGCTGGTTCCCTCTCGGTAGCTGGTATTTATAAGCACCTTCTTCCAGGACCCATTTCATCTTCCCTTCGCCCTCCACAAACCCCGCGGCTGGTCATGGTGCTCTGCCTGGTTAGGGGACCATAACCTGCCTTCCTGAAGGGTCTGGGTCATGGCAGTCCTACCTGGATTGGATTCTGCTCATTCCCTGGGGACTTCAAGCCCAGGACGTGCTAGCCCACAAAACTCGGTCAGGAATCTCCTGAAGTCCACACGTGGGCTTCCTCCTCTCCAGGCTGAGGAGAAGAGGGAAGCCCGAGTCCCAGAGGAACATGAGGGCTCCAGACAGTGTCTGCTTTGTATGTCAAGATGGAGAAAACTCAGGGGAAACTCTGAGGGAGAAGCAAGGCAGTCCATTGTCATCATTCTCTGCACTGAATCCACTCAGACGCTTCCAGCAGAGGCTCCACAACAAGCAGCCCCAAGCACACAGGCGGGAGGCCAGCTGCACTGTCCTGCCTGGGCTTGCCCAGTACATGCATGGTCTACATATTTTGCAAATGACCACAGCTGAAGATGCCCAAGGGCTAAGATTCACCCTGAGCTAACATCCATTGCCAACCTTCCTCGTTTTTTTTGTTTTTCCCCTTGAGGAAGACTAGCCTTGGGCTAAGATCTGTGCCCATCTTCCTCTATTTAACATGTGGGGTGTCTGCCACAGCATGGCCCGATAAGCGGTGTGAATGTCCACAACCGTGACCCGAACGTGCCAATGCCGGGCCTCCAAAGTGGAGTGGGCCAGTTTAAGCCCTGTGCCACCCTAGGTTATTTTTTAACACATCACTCTCGGAAACTGATAAATCTGTCACGTGAAGGTAAGCAATTCTAAAGAGGATTTCCATAATACTGCAAGCTCCATCCCTCCAGTAGACGATCAAGTCCTAACAAGCAGCGGTTTATTGTCGCGTTGCTGATGCCGGAAAAGGTCTCTGTTGACAGCACGATCCCCCAAAGGCCTTGTCCATTTCTGTGAATCCAATTTCCAGCACATAGAGATCTAAAGATTGAGGCAAATGTGGTATTTCCTCCTTGCAACTCTGAATTAACATGCAATAAAGAGCAGAAAAATGGAGACCTGGAAGCAGGCCTCTTATTTGAGAACAGAGATATACCAGCACTTTTGAAATGATCTTTGGAATCTACTGGAGTATTACACAGAAGGAATGATCCATTCCGACTAGGTAGGTTTTACTGTGTCACTGTGAGGGCGACAATGGAATCATCCCGCGAGTCGATAACTCTCTGTGACTTTCAAGTGCAGATAAATAATATACTTCGGAAAGGAAAATGTGAGAGCACCGTGAAACAGAAAGCCCTCCTTGCTCTTCTCAGCTGAAATCCAGTCTCTCCTCCACAAGAAATCCCTGTCTATGCTTCCTATGTCCCACAGAGGAGTTTAATAAAAGAAAAGGATTGGCATATCTTGCAGTTGCAAGAGCTCAAGCAAGAAAATGTGGGACCCTTCAAGGAGACGTCAGTGAAGTGCCGGGCTCCATCGCAGGGGCACCAGCGTCTCCTCTCTTTCCTGGTGCTGTCAGCACATCCTTCTTGGGCGCTCACTTTCTCTGACTTGCTGCTGAGCCTGTCCACAATTGCTCTCTCCCGCCCTCTTCCCTGTCCCCTCCTGTTTCCTCAGATCTTCCACAGTCACCAGCAATTGTTGGCTGTGGAGCTATGGGATGCCCAGACCAGTTCCCAGAATCATCTCTGCCAAATCTGAGGACGGGCAGAGGTGTGTATGGGACCGGACGGGGCACCCCATGCGAGCACACCCCGCAGGAATTCACCTCTGCTGCAAGGTGCAATTTTGCAAGGCTACGTATGGCCAGTGCCAAAGGGCTTACCACTTCTCTCCTGCCAGCAGACCTGTTGGGGCTCGTCCCACGTGCTCTCCCAATGACCCCTCACTGCTGGGTGGGATGGCATTCTAGTAACTGGCCTTCTGAATATGTAACTGCGCATCCTCAAAGAGATGGGAATTCTTAATCCGGGCTTTGGCTTGGGTTGATTCCCACGATCACACAGCTTCCTCTGCAAAGACTTGACCATCATCACTTCTTTTCCTCTCATCCTGTAAAAGTAATCATGAAACTGGACCCAAATGAGAAATGAAGCATGGCTTCTTAGGACAATTATCTCAGTTTCCCTGTACTTCCACCCTTCCTCTCTCCCTCTGGAGCTCTTCTGACCTGTGTCCCAGGACATCGTCAAGCAGATTTGGGTCAAGGACAGAAAGCTCAAGGTCAAAACTCAGGACTACTCCAGATCAGTTTTCCTCCCCCATCTTGTAACACCCCCTCCTTGTTTCAGTGTGATTTTATTCTCTTTTATTGCTCTTGCCATTCTCATCTGTGCAAGTCCTGGCACTCTCTCTGAGGACACGTGATCCCCCAGCTTACTATAGATCCCAATTCCCATCCTTTCTGTGTTTTCTGACTATTCCTTTGGTTAACCCATTGGCCAGTTGCTGCTCTTAGCCTCTTTAGGGTTTAAATCAATTGTGACATTATCAACTACCCCACTCTTAGCGACTCACTCCCAGGTCCTGACATTTACATAACCCAAACGATCATGTTCACAACTAAATAAGTTAGAGTCCAGCCCCATGGCTGAGTGGTTAAAGTTGTGTGTGCTCTGTTTCAGGGGCCTGAGGTTTGCGGGTTCAGATCCCAGGTGCAGACCTACTCCACTCATCGGCCATGCTGTGGAGGCATCCCACGGACAAAGGAGAGGAAGACTGGCACAGATGTTAGCTCAGGGTAATCTTCCTCCTAAATAAAGAAATAAACCCTTCAGAAAATGTAATCATCCACCACAAATTCCTGATTTCCAATATGTCTTCAAACATTCATACAGAAGATACCTGTTCCTTAAGATCGGAAGTGATGCCAGATCACCATGTCCTCACTTTAATTTCCTCGTGGACCTGTCAGTCCTACATTCCACGGACTGTGATCTCAATAATTTCCTTGAAATAATCAAAAATTCCTTACCACTCATCTTATTTGTGTTGTAAAACTGGAAACCCGGGAGATCCTGATTATCTGCTTTGCCATTCTACTGCTAGTCTTATGATAACTGCTGAAGAAAAAGCACACAACACGATATTTTGTCATCACCATAAAGACAAAATCATCTGCATCAACTGGGAAGCATCCATAATGCCTGGACATTTTTTTTCTTTTTTCATCTCTCGGGTCAATAGCAAAAACACCAAGGCACTCAGTTAACAAATGGGCAAAGGAGTAGAATAGCCATTTTTCCAAAGAAGACACACAAATGGCCAACAGCCACATGAAAAGGTGCTCAGCATCACTAATCTTTAGGGAAATGCAAATCAAAACCACAAGGAGATATCACTTGACACCGGTTAGGGCGGCTATTATCAAAAAAAGTAGAGGTGACAAATGTTGGTGAGGTTGTGGAGGAAAGGGAAGCCTTGCAACTGCTGATGGGAATGTAAACTAATACTGTAATGATGGAAAATAGTCTGGAGGTTCCTCTAAAAATTAAACCTAGCGTATAATGTAGCAATCTCACGGTATTGTGTTTTGTACTTAAAATTTCTAACAGAGTATATATTCTGTTAAGTGTTCTTAAAGCAAAATAATGATAATAGTAAAGGGGGTGGGAGAAAACTTTGGTAGATGATGGATATGTTTATGGCCTCGATGGTGGTGATGGTCTCATGGGTGGACACTTATGTTCAAATTCATCAAGTTGTATACGGAAAAGTATGACATCATTACCGATTCTTCTGCACCTTAAAACACAACATGTCCTCATCCAGAAAATGAATATTGACTACGTCTGGGGACAGACGTTAGTTAGACTTATCGTGGTGATTATTTCACGATACATGCAAATCATTATATTGTACAAATGAAACTAATATAAAGTATATGTCAATTATACCTCAGTTAACAAGCGCACACATCATACAAGACTATTTGGACATTGTAAACAAGTTCAGTGAATCCCTGAAACTATCCTATCCCCAAATGTCACAGGAAGCAAGGAGGATGAAGTAAGATGGAAAGATGTTGTGCAAAGCTGCATGCAAATTAAAATCCTTTAAGTTGCGTTCAGCTGCTGTCACTGCCAACCAAGACAAGCATGGACAGTCCTTGGTGAGTCAGCTTCCGGTCAGCTCTTCCCCAAGGCCCGGCAGTCATGCGCCCCTCCCCTAGTGGGTCACTCTGCTCTGTCCTCCAAAGTGGCCAGCAGGAAACCCTGGTAAGATTCTGGATGACAGCCGCTTTCTATCCTAGATACTCATGTTTTAACAGACACTCGAGACGAAATGCCAAGACTTAAAAGCCTAAGTGTCTATTTGTGTAGTGTAGGGTAGAAGGGAAACCATAGGAGGTCTTTTCAGCATCTCTCAACTCATAATGCAAACATAGCCCTGTCTTCAGAAGGACCGTCCTTGGTCTTTTGTGCAGAGTAGGGCATGTCGCAGGTGGCGTGAAGGACAGGTTGTAGCAGCACTATCCTCACTCCAACAGAACTATCTCACTGGACATGACCCCATGGGTGTCCAAAATAAGTTACTGCACATAAACAAAAAAACTTTCTTGAAAGGGACAATTTTACCGATTGACGGAAAACTTCGGGAATTTTCACATCTTATAACAAATAAATGAAATGTCCTATTCTACCCTAATGAGGTAGCATGGGTACTTCCATAACAAATACTTTTCATTTTCAGTTCAAACATGCTCAGCTGCTTTCAAAAACCAAAAAAAAAAAACAGAAACCCAGACATATAAAATTAAGTGCTGTAACTTGATAAAGTGCTAACACAGCAGTGGCTTCTAAGGGAAGAGCTTTCAAACGAAATGATCATTTTTGGTAATGACTGTAGAAGATGGTGCTACCGCTGTGAAAGGATGGAACTAATCCAGAACGAGCCAGCTTTTGATTAATGACAATGGAATTGAATCAGATGCCAGAAATACTCACTTGGAAATCAAAGTCCCATCATCATCCCTGGAAGCATTTCTGGAACTTTCCCTTTGGACACAAATTTTTGTCTTCCAAAGGAGCAGACATAATACAGAGCAAATAGCAGACAGAGGAAGATGAGTCCCAGTTTGCCAGGCACCAAAAGGGAATTAGTGCCTTTTGTTCAAATTCATCAAGTTGTATACGGAAAAGTATGACATCATTACCGATTCTTCTGCACCTTAAAACACAACATGTCCTCATCCAGAAAATGAATATTGACTACGTATGGGGACAGACGTTAGTTAGACTTATCATGGTGATTATTAGTGAGTCACATCTCTAGGAGCCCCACTGGGTGAGGGCTTTCTCAGGACCACACATGTCCACTCAGCAAGGGGAATCCTCAGGGATGTTCACCTTACTCCCCACCCCATCGAAACTGAAACAAGACAACCGAGAGAGAGAGAGAGAGAGAGAGAGAGCACATGATAAATTCAGTGAGTTGGGGGGCCAGCCCCACGGCCACGTGGTTGAGTTCCCGTGCCCCGCTTCAGCAGCCCAGGGTTGGGATCCTGGGCAGGGACATGGCACGGCTCATCAGGCCATGCTGAGAGGGCATCCCACATGGCACAACCAGAAGGTCCTACAACTAGGATACACAACTATGAACTGGGGAGGGGAGGTTGGGGAGAAGAAGAAGGGGAAGAAGAAGAAAAAGATTGGCAGCAGATGTTAGTTCAGGCGCCAATCTTGAAAAGAAACAAAAAAAATCAAATGAATTGCTCACGCAGGGCATGCAGAGCATCTAACTGTGAGGTGAAACAATGGAAAAACAAACTTACTGGCCTCCTGGCAGGAACCTTGTTCTTTAATGAGCACAGGCCTCGTGCTTCACTGTCTCATCACCTGGGAGGATGCTGTTTGGTGCGATAGAGGATGAACTTTCCCTGCAGAGGTAAACATGCATTTGTTTGTATAAAATCAGGATTCTGCTCTCTACTTTCATATCTCAGTTGTCAAATATCCACTGTGATTATAATCATTTTACTATTATTTGAGACAATTTCAAAGGTTACACAATATGCAATCAAAAGGATGTCCTAATTTGTTCCACAGTGGCCTGAAGGGAAAGTCACCAGACAACAGGCGGGGAGGGAAGGCTTACTTCAGCAGCAGTTTGAACAAAGGGATCTCGGAGGACCTGACGTTTTGAACTGAAACGGAGTATAGAGTAGGAATACGTGTGTGGATCCTGGGGCGGAGATGAAGGGTGACTGCTCAGTGTGCTGGCAGCAGCAGTGCTTGTTCTGTCAGGTGGTTCTGAGAGTTTGCGTTAAACATCACTCCCTGGATGTTAACTGTAGTCATCAGACGAGATCGGAGACCGAGAGGAGAAGGGGTGTCTAGTTGGTGAGGGGGAGTTAACAGCTTCCGTTGGAAATATGTTTGCTTAAGGTGCCTATAACACACACCTGTAGCATTATAGCTCAGAAATAAGATCTGGACGGGGTTTTTAGACATCGTCATCATAGAGATCACAGTGGAAGGCATTGAAGCAATAGAAGAAATGCACAAGAGTACTGAGACAACGTAGGGTCAATGGAGAGAATAGGGCTCACATTGAGTCCTGAGCTTTCGCAATAGTGCTGTGTGAGAAGGACCCGGTGAAGGACACCAGGGAGTGTGAGCTGGTTCACAGGCAGTCAGCAGCCTGAGATGTCGAGAAACCGAGGACAGGGAATCATTCCAAAAGAAAATCACGGCCCAGTTCTGCTTTTCTTCCAAGTAGTAGAAAGATGCAGAAACACTCTTTGCGTTTAATTATGGGGAGATAGCTGTGATATTATCAAGATTGATTAATACACAGACCATTGGTGATTCAGTAAGTCTGAAGTGTGGGGGAGTGAGGAGATGGTAATTCCATGAACACTGATCTTTCAGGTTCACTGTGAAGGGGAAGGAGGACGTGGGGCGAGAACTAGAGAGAAATGGGTTCAGAAGAGGCTGTTGTTTCAATAATGAAGAGATTGAATGAGTGGTAGGAATTCGATGGGGGAGGGGAGGGGAGGTTGCTAGCAGAGAACATGACATTTGGAATCAATAATAAAACTTCTCTAGAGAGGAGGAAGAAGGGAGACAATTAGGCTAAACCAAGGATCAAGATGAATTTTCAATGGAATCAGGAGAGGAGTCATTGATGGTTAAGAATGGTGGCATATGTGTAGACTTTGTGGCAGTGAGCTCAAGTATTTCTTCTAATGATCTAACTCATCAACATAGTAGGAGATGACCCCCTTGGTGGAAAGTGAGAGGAAAGGTAAGAAGTTTTTAGATTCGAAAGGCTCGGTGAAGGTCTGAAATATTTATGAAGCACGGAAGGATGCATCAATTATCAAGGCACTGT
The DNA here is from genome assembly GCF_041296235.1 of Equus asinus. Taxonomy (NCBI): domain Eukaryota; kingdom Metazoa; phylum Chordata; class Mammalia; order Perissodactyla; family Equidae; genus Equus; species Equus asinus. The sequence continues at coordinate 29,391,436 of NC_091801.1, read as the reverse complement.
AGGATGTAAAGGGAAGGAAAAGGAGGACATTATGCTTCTCTCCTGTCAGGATGTGTGTCTGCTGGCACAGCCAGAGCCAGCAGCTGGGACGGCTGCTTTGTGTCCTGAGAAAACAGGGTCCGAGGTGGAAACCTACACCGAGGACCGGGCCGGGCAGTTCTTCGGGAGATGTGCACTGACATGTGGAGAGCTGGCGCTGCTCAAATCACAGCCTAATTTGCTAATGACATCTGAATCCCCCAATACACAAACACGCACTGTGGTAATGTCTGGCAACACCAGCTAAATTGACAGGAAAAATGTCACAGCTCAGTGTCATAAGATGGACACTGAGCATCCTGGCTGCTAGAGTATTTCGGGTCTTCGTTGTTGTCAATCTGGATGTTTCAGACATGCATCTCTCTTCTCACCACTGAGACTGTGCCTGTCGCATCCTACTCAACCTCTGAGGCCCCACTGTGATGCCGTCGTCTTCCCTGACGCTTCCTCCTTGGCTGGTTCACTGTGTGCTCTCTGTGCTCCTGACGGTTTGCCCCTCTTTAGAGCTCTTTGCACGTGGACCCAGAGTTATTTCTTTACCCTGCATCTTTCTGGCTGGTTTGTGAGCAGGGTCTGTCTCTTATTCATCTTTGCAGCTCTGTTCTTCCACACAAGAATGCCAGCAGAAGTTGAGGGACATACCCTAAAGGGAAGACTCAGTGATTGTATTATTGGCGGTACTTTGATGTTTTGTTTTGATTTTGGTGAGGGTGCTAGAGGGTGGACTGCCAATCAGTGCAAGTCCCAATCACTCAGTGCTCAGCTTATTATTTTGACTTGAATTTTACTAATGAGTTTGTGTCATTTACTCAATATACAACATGCTTGATTGGGCTAAATGAGGAGAATTCCATAACTCAGGACCTGCAGGGAGGCTGATGCATGCACAGCAATCTGCAGTACTGTCCCCAAAGTGGGATTACACAAGTCTGGGCAAAGTCCTCGGAGGACCAGGAGAGGGGGCCCAAGGAGGATGTGGTTGAAAACCAGAACAGTGATGACATTGCTTCACATTTTGCTGCCTTGACACCCTCCGACCTCAGGGCTTTGCTGTCTATGATCATTCTCAGAGTGCTGGGAAGCCCGTTATGTATCGCACTACTGCCATCCCCACTACTGTAGATTTTGGTAGAGTGTTTACCTGGGCTTTAATTGTGTCTCTACAGAGCCAGCCACCTGGTGGCCTGCTCATGTCGGGTCACACTTGATATTTAGCCTTTTGTGGTCAGAGACAGCGCTGTCCTGTGTATTCATTCCTCTGGGGCCTAGAACACAGCAGGTGCCCAATAACTAGGTGGAAGGCATCCATCCTCATAGAGCCTTCAACTCTGTGCTTTGTAATTATCGACTTTAACAGAGAGATTTGAAAGTACAGTGCTTCGCAGTAATTTTCTGATATTGTCAAGAAAGACTGTCCCATCAAGAATATGAAGCGTATCTTTATGAAGTGTCTTTACTTGAATGGGGATTAAGTTGGCTGCCCTGGAGACATTTTCCTGTCATTTCTGTTCGTCTACTTGCTAGTTGCATTGTATCTTTGATAAGTACTTTCTCAAGATATTGAGCAGTGTTTGCTAAATCTTGACTTCTGTTTCTTTTATAGATAGTCACTGATGATTTTCTCCCATTCCTATTGGTCCAAAACTCTTTCATAAAGAACAGATTTGAGTATCTTCTTATTCACTGTGGAGGCTTTTGTGGTCATGATGTATATCTCATAGACTAGACCTCAGGGATATTATGCTTTTGATTAAAGATGCGTATTTATTATATTATTATGGTGTATGTAGGAGGAGAAAAATTGAGAAGGAATGATGGTTTTCAGTTTCTCAGGTATGTGTATATATATATATAAACATATATATTGAAAATTTTGGGGGCCGGCTCAGTGGCGCAGTGGTTAAGTTCGCACGTTCTGCTTCTCGGCAGCCCGGGGTTTGCTGGTTTGGATCCCAGGTGCGGACATGGCACCGCTTGTCAAAAGCCATGCTGTGATAGGCATCCCACGTATAAGGTAGAGGACGATAGGCACGGATGTTAGCTCAGAGCCAGTCTTCCTCAGCAAAAAGAGGAGGATTGGCAGTAGTTAGCTCAGGGCTAATCTTCCTCAAAAAAAAAAAAAGTTTCTTAATAATGAACGTGTTACTTTTTAACTCAGGATAAGATAAAATTAAAAAAAAAGAAGCTTGTTTATGATATAAAGGTGGAGTTGAGAACTGGGATATAATGCAGTTAAGTCATACCCAATGGAATTTACTGCAGAGCCGTGTGTTTTCATCCCTCCATTGACAAGGTGGACATTCACGCGGGTCCAACTCAGGCTGAGTTTGCCTGGTGACCAGCTCTTTCTTCTGACCATCACCTCTGGGATGTGAGTTGCTGTCAGTGGCTCTGCTGTGGGGACCAGGGCCGGTCACAAGGTCTGCTGCAAGCCCAGGAGAGTCCCCCATGATCCTACTCCAGGGCCAGAACATCAGCATACTGGTGACTCCATGTGGCTTTGTTTCCTGGGTGTGTCTTGTAGGTAGCCTTGTAGACTCATCGGGTCATATTCTGATCCCTGGAATCTATGACCACGTGGCTCCTCTTACTGAAGAGGAAAAAAAAAATGTACGAAGCCATTGACCTGGACCCAGAAGAATACCGGAATAGCAGCCAGGTTAAGAAATTTCTGTTTGACACCAAGGTATGATCACAAGTTGATGGATAATCTGAACAAAGAATGATGGTAACAAATATTTTCCCAAGGCTTAATTTACTGTGTCCTGTTTATCTGCACATCTTAGAACTGAAAGCAGATGTTAATTCCCAGGGGGACTTTCACTTTCAAGGCCACTTCCCTGTGGTCTAGATCAAGCAGACCTTTATCTGGGGTCCCACTGGCACTGGACTCAGGCACCTAACCGTGGAGCAATTGCTCATTTCCAAATCACTTTTCTGGACTCAATCCCAAGCCGGCCTGCAGCCGGTGAGCTGGGCTCCCTAATTGTTTAAAGATTGAGAATAGTCTGAGGTTATTCCAGCTCCATGACCCTAATTCTTCATTTTTCTAGACAAAACCAAGAGACTTAGGGGCTAATCTGTAGACTGCTACGTCACTGCTGCCTTGGTGTAATAAGTAGACCCAAAGCCGAAAGCGTTACTGGCAAATTTAGATTTTTTCCTTTTCCCTTCTCCTCCTCCTCCTCCTCCTTTCTAAAACGCTTGCCTGCTAGGGTGTTTGCTAGCTATGGCTGGTTCCTGGGGGAACAGCCAAGAGAGGGAGAAGCATGCAGAAGAGAGCGATAGAGTTTATTATCATGAAGTGTAGCTCTTCCTCAGACTAGCTCTACAGCGGCCATAGCAAGATTGAAAACTGGCTCAAACATCTGCAGAGTTCTTTGAAGCCTTCTGAAAAATAAAATACATTTAGCACACAAATTATCATTGCAATGACTGGGATAGAAATTTATAACTGAACCCAAGTTTCTGAAAGGGCCCCTTTGCCATCTAGTAACTGCAAACTTCAGCGACGAGGGGCCCTCGCCAATGGGAGTGGCTTGGGCAGGCGAAGGCAGCAGAGATCTCGTGTCCTGAGGGGAAAGTCCACTTGTACTGTTTGTCCAGACATATCTAAGTGAGGCGATAATTAACTTGCCATTAACCGTGTCACAGATGTACAGAAATTGGTGATGCAAGCAATACAATTCAACTGAGTTTTAATTAAACATTCTTTCATATAATAAAATACTTTTATTTCAATTTAGGAGGAAATTCTAATGCACCTATGGAGGTACCCATCTCTTTCTATTCACGGGATTGAGGGCGCCTTTGAGGAGCCTGGAGCTAAAACAGTCATACCTGGCCGAGTTGTAGGAAAATTTTCAATCCGTCTAGTCCCTCACATGAATATGTCCGTGGTGGAAACACAGGTAACAAACGTGCATTGTTCTTCTGTCCAGCAGCGCCGTTCCTGAGAGCCACATGCCACACAGTAGTGAGCAACTCAGTTGTTAGCATTGAAGTATCACTTTTTTCCAATACAGAAGGGACTGGAACAAATGTCAAGAAACCAATAGGATTTTTGTTCAGTAAAAATCTCTTTCCTCAATTATATGCAACTACAGTCATCAGACAAATAACCATTTGGAGTTGGAGTGATGGGAAATTTTTGAAAACTAAATGGTGCATAAAAAGGCAAGATGGGTTTTACACACAGACGGAGAAGCTACTTGTCTACGGCTGGACTGAGCCGGAAAATCTTTACCCCCAGCGTTAGTTTGTCCATGATGTCTGAAATCAACCCCCTGAAAGCAGCCACCTTAATGAAAATGTTTGTGTCTGGAAGGAGGTGCGTGTCTAAAGTATCGACCTATCATCAGTGCACCTCAAGTTGCACAGAAGGTAGACTCTGAAGAAGGGAGCTCAAGGAATACCTCGGTGCCCTCTCTCCATCCGCTGTCCGCTTTTATCGTCGTCTTAGCGCTAATTACATTCTCAAAGATCCTCCTTCGCCTCTGCGTCCCTCCGTTTTTTTTGTTTCCATCTTCCTCCCTCCTTCCCTTTCTGGATGGACTGTTCCTCCTCCTCACAGCACACACTTTACATGAGCGCAGGACGGTCTTCGTCTTGCTCACAGCTATGTCCCAGCACCTAGAACAGTTCCTGCCACGTGACAGGTGTGCCTTAAATGTTTGTCGAAGGGATGAATATTTCAGAGTATGGAGTTTTTCTCTGGTGGATTTCCATAATGGCAACCGGAATGGAGCCCAGGGGAGAGAGAAAGATGCTGTCAATGAGCCTCCTTCACAGCTTAGCGTGAAATTGCTCCCACTTTTTGGAAATTTCCAAGTGTGTAATGTTCCCAAAATATTCCTTAAGATCCTGATAAGTCCAAAAAGAGGGATATTCAAATTGAGAAGTTCTACTTGTATTGTGTTTCATAATTACCTCAAACATTCATCATATTTGTATTACCCACAATATCATTCAAGGTTTCATAATTACCCAAATTCATAATAAGCCGACATTAACAGTGAGACACTGTGGTCGGGGAGGGGTGGGGACAGGAAGGGGGATTGGAGGGTCTCGGGAGGGGTGGGAGTGAGAGCAAGCATTCCTCACACTGGGCGCAGCTCTCCGTCCTGGAGACCCGGCTCACTCCGCGTCCTCCCTGTGGACGGGCTGAGGGAAAATCAGAACGCTTGAATGCATCAGCTTGGGATTCCAATCAGTTTCTTGATACAAGGCTATGAGAGCTACTCAAAATTTTCTCTTACAACTGAAAATGTTACCTTTAGGTAAAGCAGCATCTTGAATATATATTTTCCAAAAGAAATCGTTCCAACCAGATGGTTGTTTCTATGGCACTAGGACTACACCCATGGATCGCAAATGTTAAAGATAATCAGTATCTTGCAGCAAAAAGAGCCATCAAAACAGGTTAGACTTTTGCTATTTTGATTGCTGGTTTACACTGGGAACAAGGGGTGGTACCCGGTGGGGCTGTAGATAAAGCAGACACTTTTAAAACTTCACTGTGGACTCTCCTTTTATATGGGCTGCATTACTGATGGTAAATGGTGTGGTTCAGGGCTCTTTACACACACTGTCTCATGAATCCTCCCGACAGCCCTCCCCAGGGTGCAGATTAAGGCAAGAAGAGATTAAATAATTTGCTGGAGGGCACTCAGCTAGAAGTAGCAAAGCCAGGGTTCAAACTCACATTCTGGAGACCTGAATTTGGGGAAAAATGATGGACTTGGAAACCTCCCAACCCTCCTTCTGCAAAACTCATGGAAATATTGGCTGATACATAAAAACTTTTAAAAGCACAGCTGAACTTTCACGAAAGTAAAGGAAGTCCTCTGGGGTTAAAAATGAAGAAGCTAAACTGTAGTGGAGCGAGCAAGCTGGCACCGGGCTGCCCTGTGGGGACTTGCTCTTCCCGGTCACAGAGCTCTGGGTTTAATGGTCTCCAGACCTCCTTGGAGCACTAACTCTCTGTGTCTATGAGTACAAGGGACACAGACATCAAAAATTAGAGGACAAGTCCAACACCGAGAGCCATACTTCTCTACACAATCATCCCCACTGCCCTCAATTGTAGCAGTATTTTACCAGTAAACTTTGGGGGTGAAGAAAAGAGGAAGAAGAGTTAGGAAGTTAAATGGAATGCCAGCTGAAGAGAGATGTGTGATTGAAATGTCAAATTCAACAGTAAAGACATGAAGTACAGGAAAATGCAGGAATGCATAAGGCACCTTTTTGTCTGTCTGTGTGCTAAACCAGTCCTGCCAACAAAGGACAGTCGTCTGCCACATAATGAGTTTTTCGTCAACAACGGACTGCATGTATGACAGTGGTCCCATAAGATTAGCACCATATCACCTAGGCGTGTGGTAGGCTATACCACCTAGGTTTGTGTGAGTACACAACAATTAAACCATCTAACAATTAAATCACCTAACGATGCATTTCTCAGAATGTATCCTGTCGTTAAGCAATGCACGAGTGTACATTATCTTTATTCACATTCACACCTTGCTCTGTGGATCCAGAAGACACGGCATGTTCTCTTTTGTGTCTTCATTTATTTTTCATTCCCACTCCATCTCTGGCAACTTTCCCTATAGCCTAGAAGGTTTCAACTCATCTCTTTCTAAACCCCAGGATATCCATTAAAACTGTTTCCTGGGATACCTTGAAAGTTGAGTACAAACACTGCAACATTCAGGTGAAAGTTGAGTACAGCGATTTATTCATATGTTGGTTACAAAAGAAACACAAAACACCAAAGAAATGTGTTCCTAATATTTAATATTAGTGTTTCTAATACTTAATTCGTGAAGCAACCATAAAAGTAGGTAGGTACATCTTCTTGTGGTACTCTGGCCAAAAACACGTGACCTCTTCCAATCGTGAAAAAACGTCAGATAAACCCAAACTGAGGGACATTTTACAAAACAACTGATCAGTACTCTTCAGCAGGGTCAAGGTCATGAAAGACAAGGGAAGACTGAGAAACAGTCACACACAAGAGGAGACTAAGGAGCAATGACAAAATGCAGTGTGGGATTCTGCATTGGATCCTGGTACAGCAGAAGGGAAAGAGTGAAATTCAAATAAAGTCTGAGTCTAGTTAATAATATTATCCAATGTTAATTTCCTATTCTTGATAATTGTACCATAGTTATATAAGATGTTAACATTAGGGAAAGCAGAGTAAGGAATATATGAGAACTCTCTCTGTACTACTTTTGCAACTTTTCTGTAAGTCTAACGTTAGTTTAAAATATTATTTAAAAATATTTTTTAAAAGTAGATAATAGTAAATAAGGCAACCACAGTTTTCTTCTTGACTCTATTGACTATTTTAGAATATAAATTGCATGATATCAAGACGCTTACTTATCCCAGCCACCAAATTTCATGGTGGGAAAAAAAAAAAAAGAAAGAAAGATAAAGTGAACACGACATTTGCGGAGATCACTGGGGGTAGTCTTCTCATTAATTTATTCAATGCCTTCTTTTCCTGTGTTTCAGTGTTTGGAACAGAACCAGATATGATCCGGGATGGATCAACCATACCAATTGCCAATATATTCCAGGATGTTATCCAAAAGAGTGTGATGATGCTCCCGCTGGGCACTGTGGACGATGGAGAGCACGCCCAGAAGGAGAAAATCAACTGTTAGCAGGTTCTTGAGGGGGCTGATCTCTCAGTGTGCAAACCACAGGGTGTCCACATCAGTAACCTTCCGACATGCTGCATATTTTAGATTGAATTTATGTCATCAAATCTTCCTGTTTAAATTGTAGACTACTTTTCCTCCATTATTTGAATGGAAATAACAGTTTCTCTTTATTTCTTCTTCTGTTAGGTGGAACTACATAGAGGGATCCCAGTTATTTGCTGCCTTTTTCCTAGAGATGGCTAAGCTGCATTAACAATGACGGGAACCTTCCAGCTTACATCTGAGCTGCTGACATATCCCCTCTCTCACACCCCTGGACAGGAATAGAATCTAAATATCCAGAGAATTTCTGTCCAGTAAATAATATTTTCCCTCTTTAATATGTCTTTGGACATTTGGACCAGTAATAAACTATTTTAAAGGTAGAGACACTGGAAATGGCTTAATGTCTCTGTTGCACACCTCTCTAAAGTCACAGCTACCTTCAACAACTTGATTTCCCCAAGTCTGGCCGCAGTAGTCCCCAGACTGGACTCATTCTGCCCTTCCAGCACAAGGATGGTTCTTCGATTAGACTTCTCTTGCCATTTGATTGGTGGAATTGCTCTAGTTTGCTGTGTCCTGAGGTGCTCAGGACACATAATCATTCATCCACTGACTGTCAGTACTTATGTCACCGTTGCTTTCACCACACATTCCTTTTATATTGTTAATAAAAACATTGGTCTACCCCACCGACTACCATGATTTCCCTGGGGGTTCATTTTCAGATGAGTTATTGAAGCGTGATACATATTAACTTCTTGCCTCCCCTTCACTTTTTCCTTTCTTGAAAAGTTTTGAAACAGAAATGACCAATATTCACACTCTTATGCCATTTGGGATTCCTTGTGAGAAGATGCGTCTATCTTTATTCTAAGCCTCTTTACCTTTGCTGCGAGTGACGCCAGCCCACCGCCCCTCTTGCATCCTGTTCTGTCTCACTACCCCATCGGTAGAGGCCACTCTCCCTCTGACACCTGCGCACATGGAAATTCACCACAGCAGAATCAGCCCTGATGGAATTTCTCTCACCCCGTTGGGATTTTACTCAGTGACTACATCTAAATTGTTCAAAGCTTTAAATAGCATCAATTTTAGACAGAGAACTGATCAACCTGACATCAGTAACACATCCCAAATTTGAAGCTGTCAGCTCAGGTTGCATTCATCAGTCATTTCAGTCGACCAGCTTGTTTGGCTCGATTGGATTTGATGGTGTAAACAAATAAACAAAAGCATGTAATTTTTCTACAGCTAAGTATAAGTAAACAAATCACTTCAGTCTTTATGAATTCACTATTTAAATAGCATTAATGGAGAAGAATTTAAGGGTTTATTCAAAATGTTTCTCTTATGATTCCAAATAAAAACAAAGTGCCACACATTCCATCTCTTTGGGGTGCTTGAAATGTCAGTTTTAAAGCTTGCTGCGTCATGTCTAAAACGGCTGGATCATGGGGCCAGCTTACGCTGCCTCTTGTCACAGAAACGGGACCCACCTGTGGCATCAGCCTCGCTGAGGCATCCATAAGGAGCCACTTCTTCTCTGGTGCTGGACAGCATCAAGTCCTCTTGGTTAAATATTCGCAGGTGTTTGGTACTCTGCTATTTAAGCACAGTCCATGCTCGCCAGATTTGGTTGAATCTTGTGAGGTTTTCAGATTCCGTGGACCTACCTGATGTATTTGGCAGAGGTCCCAAGGACTAACTGTACACGAGGTTTCTGACGCCAATTTATATTTTAAAAAGGGTGTTCATAGTAGTCAATTAACAAAAGTTGGTTGTAAAATATAACCATTTCGGAGCAATGGAACATCAGTTTTACCAAGTCACTAAATAAGAAGATGTATTTGCTGATCTTCATTCCTGCTGAATCTCTTGAGACCTGCAGTGTCTTGGTCAATTATTCAGCTGCCACCAGGTGAGAAGAGGAGGAGGACGAATGAGGTCATTGAATCTAGGAGATTCCAACCCTGGGATGCCTGAGTCCAGAGCCGTGGTTTTCTGCCTCCCCGGGTCATGATGGGTCTCCCCAGCTCTCATTGATGGGTCCACGTTTTCTACCCAAACCCAAGCCATGTGGCTACCGGGGTCTTGCTGTGGTTTGGGAGCCAGATAGGAAGTATTTTCCAGATAGATTACATTCAGAGGGATGACAGAAATCTGCCCAGTTATTAGCCAGAAGACCAATTAACTAGTAATAAGAAGACAAAGAGGTTGGGGATAGAGAAATTTAAGTATTTGCTTTAAAAAATTTTACCAAAGAAGCATATGCACATGGATAAAGATGACCACCCAGTATACTTATTGGGAGTATATTGTGACATGATCAGGAGGGGACGTCATCGTATTGAAGGAGGGCAACATGTCAGGTTTGGGACTGTCCAGGTTTGGACTGTCAATTAGATTTGGTAGATGCTCTTATGGAAGATAATGAGGACTGGGAATGTTCTTGGTTTTATGTTGTATTCATAAAAATAAACCTTGTGTGAGTGTGTGCTGGACACTGCAAGAGCCCTGTGGTGACACACGTTCTCTGCACTTGCAGCTGGAGGAAGGCAGTCGGCCACAGACACACAAAGAACCTGGTCTGGGCTTCTTCTCGCTCCACATGTTCATTCCAGCGCATCCCTCCCTCAGCCTCTGTGTTAGCCGGACTCCAGCCCAGCCCAGCGCAGCCCAGCCCCCTCTTCTGAGAACTGGACCCCGATCCTCCTGCATTTTTCATTAGAACCCGTTGGAATCCGAATTCGGCTCGTGGCTTCCTAGGGTCTGCGACTCCGAGGACCCCTGCTAGGAGCATGCAGAGGCTGTTCTCCTAACCCGGAGGTGCGCACGCGCCTGGCACAGCAGGAAAACCTCGCTCCTTTCGAGGAGGCCTCAGAGGCGCCGGGCATCGCTCGGGCCGGTGGAGGCGGAGGCCGGCCGCCCGGCCCGCAGGCCTCCGGCTCCCGCCCGGCCCGGGCGCGTCCGTTTCTCCCGCACCGCCCTCGGGGTTCTTTACCGCGGGCGGGCGAAGGGGTGGAGTGAGGAGGGATGGAGAGGGAAGAGGCGGGATCGCCCGTGGGTTACCCGCTCGGGGAGCCGCTGGAAGTGCCAGGCGGCCTTCCCGGTCAGACGCCGCCAGGCTCTCAGCCTGACGCGCGTCTCCCCTTCCTTAGATTGACTCCTTCGGCTTGCCGTTTTCCTCTTGGGGAGGGGTGGGACTTCCGGTTTCATTTCCGGAAGACGATGAGCCGGAGGAGTCAGTCAGAGGGGCCAGCAGGAGCGATTCGGTCGGCAAACGGGTAAGTTATTCTGTGGTCGGGCCGGGGGGGAGGTTTGGAGGCGGGGACCGTCCAGCGTCTGCGCGGGGCCTGGGGGCGGTGGCTTGAGGGCTCGGGCCGGGCAGCTGGGCGCCGGGAGTCCCGCCAGGGCCCTTCGCTCTTCCTCCTCCCTCCTCCCCCCGCCTCCGCTCCTCCCGGCTCGCCGGTCCCTCCCGACGCCGCCCAGACTCGCCCGACACCCGCCCGCCGCCCGCGCGGCGTCGCAGCCGCCCTGCCCCCGCCGTCACCTGCTCGCTCCGCGAGCCGTGCTCCCGGGGACCCGGCGGGCCTCCGTTTCCCCGCGGGCCCGGCCTCTCGGCGCGGGAGCGGCGCCCCGGGCACCACACGCACCCCTGCACGCAGTCGGGGCGCTTCCGACCGACTGGCTTCTCCGACTGGAACGCGGGCGCCCAGGCGGGGAGCTGCCCGGTGTCGGTTTGTAGTCCGGGCGGTGGTGTCCGTGGCTGCCCGCCCACTCCCTGTTTTCCCCAGCGCCCCGAGGCGCTGCTGCCAGCCGCGCCTCCTTCGGTTGAGGATGCTGGTGCCCGAGAGCACCACGCCTGGAAGTGGACGGTCCTGGCCACTCAGGGTCCAGCTGCTCTCAGCAACTAGCGGGAGACCCCAGGCTGCCGCACGTCGCTGTTGGCAGCAGCGGGATCGTCCCTGGAGATACCCACCTCTTCCTAGTGGGCGAGCACGGCCTGAGTGTGCGTGCCCGCTTTCTGGAGCTTAGTCGGGGGGAGCTGGGTGCCAGGAGCTGCTGACCCCTGCGGTTGCGTTGAGTTTTGAATGGCCTGTTTATTGGGTTGGGGGGTTCTGGACTAGGACATCTTGGCAGGGTTGGCATCTGTGGACACATATGTAGGATTATTTTCTAGGTAATCATAGCCCGAATGGTGATTGTGTCGGGACTTTACAGTCCGTGCCGGTGGAACTAGTTACAGTATGCACCTGGTTTGCGGTGAAGCGTTAGTCCAGATGCAGCACTGCCTGGGGAAGGTCACTAACACGTATTGATTAGAACATCGTTAGGAGAGATTTTGATGCCTTTTGCTTTAATTAGCAAAAGGGAATGAACAGATATAATTGGGTTTTGAAATAATCCTGTCAGTATCAACAAGCATCCTGTTTCCTCCAACTTTGTTAAATGTAGTTCTAGAGGCAGAATTCTGTGGAGGGAATGACGTTTTTCTGTTACTGTCCACATTAAAATGTTGCCATATTAACATTAATGCAAATTTTTGAACAGTTCAAATAGTTATATTTTAACAGAATTTTGACCTGAAAAAGTCTGTAACTTCCGTTCAAAGAGGTGATTATTTTGTTTGTTCATGTGAATATACCAAAGATGGAACTTTCACTGCAATTTTGTACTTTTATATTTGTGATAGATTTTTAACCCAGTTTTCAATTAGGAAAGATAAATTTTAACTTTTAAAAGTTTACCAAAATGTATAAACTTTCATGATTTTTGGATATTATCTCTATTTTATTTAATTACTTTGGCTAGTTCTACAGAGTTTACACACATTAATAGAAAAATGAAATTGAAGAAATGCTATAAACTTTTCCAGTGTAGTATGAGATTTCTAATTTTCATTTTTTCTAGTGTAGGAGTATTGATTTTTGTTTTAATATTTTCAATTTAAAATTCTAATTAATTCGGATTTCTCTTACTGAGTAGAAATGTGTAATTATACATTTTCTTCATTTTTTTTTCTAATGATCATATCTAAAATAATTGAATAGTGTAGTCTGGGGAAATGTTATAATGTTTTTACTGAATTTAGGTTTTCCCCCTCTATCCTTAATAGGTACTATTCTTTTTCCCACAGCTATTCAGACAGTGTGAATACTGTCCTCATGGGCCGAGGCAGCTGTACACTTAATAACTTTGGGATTGTCAACATCACGTCTCTTCTCTGAGTGTTATTGAAAAATTTGAGTAATATTTCTGTAACTATACCTCACAGTGATGCTAGAGTCAAATGAGATAATAAGAATGCTTTTTAAGTGGTAAAGAGCTATAAGTTTTACTACTGTATTTTTAGTATCTGATATGTTTACTAATGTTCACTAGCTTACAAGTTGACAATCAAAATGAGTTAGTCATTGTCTTTGAGTTTTGCCCTCTGCATTTTAAATCAATGTAGTGAACCTGAGTGGAGAAGGGAAAAACAGTCTCTGAAAATAAAAGTCAGAGCAGTCAAACTTAGTTGTATAAGAAGGAATAGTTCCAAGTTCAATGAATGTGATAAATCCTTCATTTTACTAGGTAATTGGACAGAGTCTTTTAAAGTAGCACTCTTGTTATTTTATCTGATGTCCTGTCAGAATTAGACAAGTGGATATGAGTTGTTTCTGTCCATTCCTCATGGACCCATTTCATGGAGAGGGGGCACAAAACTTCAGAATTAAATTTGGATTTTAATTAGTATCCAGTTGTAATCTTGCTTATTTTGGTTGGCAGAATAATGCAACTCCTCCTTAGCCCTCTCCCTCCCAATACAAAAGATTCCACGTCCTAGTTCCTAGAACCTGTGACTATGTTATGTTACATAGTCTATGGAATATGTAGTAACATGTAAAATGTAATAATATGTAGTGTTATAATTTAAAGCAAAGTTATTCATTAAGGTCTATTTAAAAGTGAAATTTTTTTTTGGTAAGGTTGATTGGCCCTGAGCTAATATCTGTTGCCAATCTTCCTCTTTTTGCTTGAGGAAGATTATCACTGACCTAACGTCTGAGCCCATCTTCCTCTATTTTATGTGGGATACTGCCAAAGTGTGGCTTGACAAGTGGTGCTAGATCCGTGCCCAGGATTGGAACCTGCGAACCCCTGGCTGCTGGAGCAGAGTGTATGAACTAACCATTACACCACTGGGACGGCTCCAAAAGTGAACCATTTTATTAATGTTCATTCATTCTGTTTTTTATTGTGAACTTCAGAAGAACGCTAGGTGAGTGGTTTGGCCCTGGCATGCATCATGTATGTGTCTTGGGTTAGTGTTCTGAGGCCTGTATTGGACATCTTTAAAATGTGGTTGTTAGGGAGGCAATGTAGTTAGTGTTAGAATTCTTGGGGGTTCATACTCCAGCCTCTATGTATTAGTTGTAGGAAAATGGCCTTAGTTTCTTCCTCTCCAAGTGGAGAAATGATGTGTCTTTGAGTAGTTAATGAGATAATGTGTGTGAGTGTGGCTTAGAAACTATAAAATGCTGTCTCTGCACACATTATTAAGACTACTCTACAGTCTTTAAATCCACCCTTAATACATGCAACGTGAGAGTTCTGCACAAGAAGAGGTCGGAAACATGGATTCTGTACCATGGGTTCTGTGGAGCAGGCAGAACCTTACCTTGCTGCCATATTGGTTTTGCCTTCTCTTACTTGAAAAACCAGACAGGCGCTTCCTTCCTTCTTTTTAGTCCCATTTGTAAGATTGATTCAGAATGGGAGTATAGGAATTAGTTTGCATTTTTCCAGAACTAATTTGTTATCTTTTTCATTTCTTGTCAGACATTTTAAGTTTAAAGAAAATGATTATTTTCCATTTATTTAAATTCCCAAAATGCTTTATGTTCCAACAAATTCACTTCATTTAAAATTAATGAAGTTTTTGAAAAGTCTTTGTGCTAGGCACAAAAAGTAAACCATCCCACTTCTTGTCCTTGTAATCTTCAGTAACCCCAGCAGTCAGTCCCAAGATACTGGCTGTAACAGAACATTTGTCAGTGCCAGAGGTGCACGGCGGAGTAATTAGCTTGGCCTGGAGAAGTCACAGAAAATATCACAGCAACGTGGAAGACCCATGGGAGTTTTCTGTGCGGATGTAGGAGGAGAGGGCTTTTTAGGCAAAGAAGGCAGCTTGTTGGAAGGCACACCTGGGTGAGAACCAGTCAGCAGCCTAATGTGGGTCTTTGCAGGGCCTAAAAGAGGGAGAAGCGCCGAAAGAGGACAAGGTTTAGTTTGTCAAGGGCTTTGAATTGAAGGCTGTGTGCTTTACTTAGTACTTTTTCCTATGGTCAAGTCGAAACCATCAAAGCTGTCGGATCTCCCACCCTCTGGTGTTGTCCCTTTTCCTTAATAGGTACCATTCCCTTTCGCACAGCTATTCAGACACTGAATACTGTCCTCAGGGGCTGTGTGAGAAGCTCGCTTCAGTGGAGGCCCCATTAGAGGAGGCTCTCTCCCTGAAGCCACTGAGGCACGCGAGAGGCTGGGGTTGATGAAGTTCCACATAAGGCAGTAGAAGTAGAGTACAGAGGATAGAGTGGAGAGACATTTTTGATGTGGAAAGGACAGGATTAAAGGCCACTGAAGGAGGAGGTGAGAGAGGGAGGAACTAAGAATAGTTTAGAGCACTGATCTTTGTGTAGAGAGCTGGCAGACTAGCTCCATGGAAGCAGGTTTGGGAGAGGAGAGCAAGATGAATTTGTTTTTGGTTGTATTGAGTGTTTGATATCTGTAGGTCATCCAGGAAGAGATGCTGAGATTAGAAGTAAGGTAGAGACTGGAAATAAAGGCAATGAGTCCCTGGACCATTTGAGGTGGCTGGAGAGCACGCAGAATGAATGAAGTAGACCAGGGAGGAAGATCGAGGCTGGACAGGGGAAAGAAAAATACAAATAGCTGGGATTTGAGCATGTTCCTTCTTAGTATATGCCCAATGACGTCTGCAGAGTTTATCATTCCCGTTTAAATAGCAGGGGTCAGAACAAAGAGGACCCGAAAGGCCAGGTATTTGCTTTCTTAGTGATTGTGTTTCAGCTCTGTGTGCTTTATGTTTCTCCTGTTGTACAATCAGTGTCTGAGTTGGTGATCTCTAAGCAGACGTGGAACCGTGAAATAGCATATCTCAAATTGCAGTCCAAGTTAGGAAAAAAACACACGAGGGATTTGAAATAAAAGATTTCCAAGATTCTCAAAATTCTAGGACTTTTTATTAAGTCTTGAATATACATTGAGTTGACACCTTCACAAACACAAACCCCTTTAGATTAGGAAATGACATGGGAACAATGTTACACATTAAAAAAATCAGTCATTATATATTTATTAAAATCCTGAGGAAAACTTCAGATTTATCTAGAGCATTTTAGTATCTTACGTTCCTTTTGTATAATGCAGTGAAAATATACATTTTGTTAGTATTATGTAATTAAAACATAACTTCTATTAAATTTTAAGTCACTAAGTGATAGAGTTTTAAAAAAAAATATATGACATAGTTATTTTTTAAATATCCTCCTCCAGTGAGCAGATTTGACCTAGGCATTTGGAAAACTTGGCTCAGGTTGTTTTGTCCTGATAATTAACATTAATCTTTAAATAACTCTTTTGGCTTCAACATGGGGGAAGTTTATTAAAAGGGAAATGTCATTCGCTCTCTTTTAATGAATAAAACAAAACATAATAGCTGCCAAATTTTGTAGTATGTGCACAAAGATACTATATTATAGGGAATAGCCTGTGTTTTAGCAATGTATGCTGTCCTCCTGTTTTATTACTATTGAGTATGTGACAGTGACCGTCATTGCAAATATTTTAAATTTAAAACAATTTACGCCCTGCGGATAATTCTTGTGCAATAGCCATTTCTTTCTAAATGGCGGTTAATGGATTTATCCTTTGAATACTATGTTTAGCATAATATAGCAGAACTAAAAGTAATGATCAAAAGACCAAGGTTAGCATGTGACATTTCCTAAAGGCTTGAAATAACTTGGCATTATGTATTAATAACATTCAGAAAACATAGTCGTGCCTTAACATATTAATCTGCTTATATATTTCAGCTGAGGTGGTGATTTTTACTTTTGGCCGTCTTATAGAAAAGCTTTTTGAAAAGTTAACTTTCTCACATCAGCTGAAGTCTTTAAAAAAATCTGATTAGTATTTTACAAAGAATACTTTCTTGCCTCTTTTGAATTATATAGGATAATCATAGGCAGTAGCTTCATATATTGTTGGAAGAAGTGTAATTACAAAAATTAACTTGTCATACACCACAGCTCAGCAAAGTAACTTTCTTATAAGTCCATGGTCACAGTATGTTTTTGCAATTCAGCATCTGGCTCTGTGGGATACCGATGGCTTCTATGAAGAAAAGTACCAGGGTGAGCAATTAAATGCAAAATGACAGCATAAAATATGATCATTATGGTTATACAAAAGACGCATTTATGAATTTTGCAGATAACTTGTCATTTTTCTACTCATATTTTTCTGTTGCTTTGTTAGCTTAATAATTTTAGTACAATTTATTTTTTTCTTCTAAAAAATGAACACTGCCATTTTTATTATCCTGGCACTTGTTTATATGTCTTTTTTGTTTGTCAGTTTTGAAAATTAATGATAGTTGTTTCACTGTCTTTTGACACAATACTTTCAACTTTATTTCAAAATTGAAGAATTTAAAAAAATTGCATAGCAGTTGTATTATAAGAGTACCATTTCTTATGATTATTAGTATTTTATCACGTGTGGGTTGAATAATAATCACCACCTGAAAGTAAGTTTTGCCAGTAGTTTCCTCGTAACATCACGTAGTGTTTTGAAGTATTTTTTATGGTATCAACTCTCTGATTTGGTCCAGGGTAAAACAGTGTTGACATAAGGAATCATATAGCAAATTTGTTGTCTTTCTTTTGTCTCTTACTTGCAAAATGTATTCTGCATGCAATGAAACTGCTGGACGTTGCGGTTGCGGAGAGGGAGTCACTCTGGAGGACTAAGTGTCCGTGTGACCTTTGGAGCATGCCGTTGTGTTAAGCTCCGTAATGTTAACCTCCATTTTGTTAAGTTCCATTATGTTAACCCCTCTTGGCTCCTCTGCAGCCCTGCCTGTCTTTCCAGCCTTACCTTTCACTGCTGCCATTTTTGACAACCTATGTGTTACCCAGTTATCTTTACTATTTCTCTCTCAGATCTGCTCTCATTTTCTTTTACTTGTGCTTATAGTATCCCTATCTCCCGAAATACAGTAGTCCCCCCTTATGTGGGGGGGATACGTTCTAAGACTCCCAGTGGGTGCTTGAAACTGCATAGTACTGAAGCCTGCATATACGTTTTTTCCGACATGTACACTGCTGTGATAAACTTAGAAATTGGGCAAAGTAAGAGAGTAACAGCAATAACTTCTGTTTGGCATATCCAGATTTCCAGCATGACTGGTCTTACACGTTGGGGAAATTATTAAATAAAATACGGGTGACTTGAACACCAGCACTGTGATACCTTGACAGGCGCTCTGATAACCAAGAGGGCTACTGAGTGACTGACAGGCGGGTATCGTGGATCCGGTGGAGAAAGGGATGATTCACGGCCCCGGTGAGAGGGAGCTAGATGGCACAAGATTTCATGACGCTACCTAGAATGGCGAGAAATTTAAAATTTATGTATTGTTTATTTCTGGAATTTTCCATCGAATATTTTTAGACCTCTGCTGACTATAAGTAAGTGAAATTGCAGAAAGTGAAACCACAGGTAAGGGGGGGACCATTGTACTTTTTTTAGCCATTTGGTTAAATTCATCCTGAGCTTGAATGTGTGGTTGGAACTCTGTCCATTCTGTGAAGACTTTCTAATCTTAGCAGTCAACAGGAACTTCTTACTTTATGCTCTCGTGGCATATTTTGGGTGTCTGTTGTTATTATCAAAATATGCTTTGCAGATAGAACATAGCTTAAGTTTTTTTTAATAAGTTTAAAAAAATCGTATTTACTGAAATCCTACTATATGCTGAGTACTGTGCTGGGTTCTGGGACGCTAGTGAAAGAGTTTATTTCTTCTGCTCAAGAAGGTCACATGCCAGTTGTAACACAGAGTAGTAAGAACTGTGGTGGGGGCAGATGGGAATGTGCAGGCAGAGGGCTAATCCAGTGTCAGGGTTTGCAGTCTGGTTCTTGGAGGAGGCAGCAAGCCTGAGGCCTGAGGACAGCAGAGCACAGCCATGGAGCACGTGCAGGCCTTGTCCCCAGCCATAACTGCTTAGATGGCTTGGTGGATGGACCTGAATCATTGGGGACTTATGTCTCATGATGTTCTTGTTTTTTGGTTTTTTTTTAAATTTAATCATTTTCGTGAGAACCTTTGAAAAAATTAATTTCCTAGTTTTCGACTTTTGGAACCTCTCCATAACCTGATTTAATATTGTCTCAGTGACTTAGGATTATTATTTTGTGCATTGTCATGTTGGGCTCTAAGAAATCATGTCCTCTGGGCATTTTGACCCAGAGAAGGGTGTTTTTAAATATCTGAATGTTCCCTGATTACTTTTAATTTTTTCTGTCTGCTTTTTCTAGTTTTTCTTCCCTTTTCCCATTTCACTGCTATCAGTGATCTTGTCTAGAGTAGCACAATTGCTCTCCATTATTTGCCATCAATAAGCAGCCAATGAATCAGGTTTATCAGTAAGTATCAGGAAGGGGTGATGGATCTGAGGAAGGAACTTAGAGACTCACCTTCAATCCCAGTACCTAAATTCAAACATCATCTCTTCAAATATGTTTTGCTGCTCCAAGCCCTTTTGGGCAGGTTTCTTATTTTTAGCTAAGGCTTGGTGGGTGATGTTGCTGCCTTGGTGAGTTTTTGATAGCTGAGGTGTTCATGTTTCCCTCCATCACGGTTCAGGTCATTTTGTTTTCGTTGCTCTCCTGATGTGGTCTAACTGTTTTGTCTGATTTCAGGAATGCTTTTAAATGGTTTATGTTTTAAGAATTAATAGACAAGGCTTATATTATCCATTTGTTCTTATATAACTTACTTCAATTATAGTATCAAAGCAGGCATTTTTTATTGTGATCAATTTTGAAGAAATTAGGTATATCAGTTTTATTTATTCATTATTAATTTCATTAATAATCAAGTTCATGAATGATGAGTTTAGGAATCAGTGACACCCTATGAATTAATTGCTTTGTTTATTTGGCAGTAAAGCAAAACTAGGACAGTATTATATATTTGTGATATGTTTCTATATTTAAATAGAGAGAGGTACTATCTGTTGTTATTAATGTTACTGTCATCTTTACCTTTTGAAAACGAATATATATACTAACAAACGTGTCTGTGTGTGACTGAGTGTGTAAGTGTGTGTTTTTGTGTGTGTCCATACATATCTTTTAGCATTTCCAAATTGGCCCAGGTGATTCTAATCTAACCTTTCTGGTCAGAATTTTAAGTATGTAAAAATTCTGTATGAAAATGGTAATAAAAACGCAGTCATTCAGTTTCATAGTGCAATTACTTATTGTGACACTTCTTGTTCGGGAAGAGTCTGTTTCCACCAGCATTGTTTTGGACAGAGAGATGGCAAGTGTAGACTATACTCCTGAGTCTGTTAGGGAGTGACGCTTTTTCTACTGTAGTGCTGTAATAGCTTTACATTTTGTGATTCTGTGCGCTACGCAGACGCGATGCGTTCAAGGTGAATCAGACGATAAAATTGACTTGTTTTCCATCTGATAGCTGGTACTGCTTTCAGCAATAAAACTGAATTATCTATACAGATCGAAAAACAATCTATGAGATATGAGGTCATTTTCCTTATATAGCCATAGTTAAATGATTTGTTTCTATGACTGGTTTTTATAGTAGAACCTGTTAAGGTTTTAACCCCTTGTGCTCAAGACAGATTTAAGACTTAAAACAGACAAATTAGAAGAAACAAAACTAGAGATTTTTTAAAAAGTGTAACTTGTTTACAACGTTTCCTCACCATTTAAATTTTATTCTTTCCTTTTCAACAGGTGTATAATGCTTATTTACTTTAAAACCCTTGTTCATTCACTCACTTATTCTTTTGTTTATTTTTTTCCTCAAAAACTTTATTGCAGAATAGTTTACATACAATAAACAGCATCTATATAAAGTGCACAATTTGATGGGTTTTGACAGTTCTATACACCTCTGAAGCCATCTACAGAATCAAGATAAAAGAACATTTCTCTTACCCCCTTAAGTATCCCCATGCCTCTTTGCAGCCCACCACCTCTTCCCACCTGCCACAGGGAACCCGTGACGTGTTTTTTGTCACTGTGAATTAATTTGCTATATCTTGTCGTATGTGCTCTTGTATAAGTCTTTGTGTGAACACGTGCTTTCATTTCTCTTGGGTAATTACCTAGGAGGCAAATGACTGGGGTAATGTGATGACTCTGTGTTTAACTTTTTTTTTTTTTTTTTTAAAGATTTTATTTTTTTCCTTTTTCTCCCCAAAGCCCCCCCGTACATAGTTGTGTATTCTTCGTTGTGGGTTCTTCTAGTTGTGGCATGTGGGACGCTGCCTCAGCGTGGTCTGATGAGCAGTGCCATGTCCGCGCCCAGGATTCGAACTAACGAAACACTGGGCCGCCTGCAGCGGAGCGCGCGAACTTAACCACTCAGCCACGGGGCCAGCCCCTCTGTGTTTAACTTTTTAAGAAACCGCCATTGAGTCTTCTTTAATTTCTCTCAATCGTGTTCTCTAGTCTGTAGTGCATAGGCCTTGCACATTTTTTGGTTAAATTTATTTTTGCACAATTTTAAATCAAATCGCATGCTGTTAATATTTAAAAGTGCAATTGATTTTTGTTTATTAACCTTTTATCCTTTGAATTTCCTAAATTCATTTAATTGTTCTAGTGTGGGGGTGTGTGTGTGTGTGTGTATTTTACATCCTGAGGATTTTCTGTGTAAACGAGAATGGAAGTAGTTTTACTTGTATTTATCCAATATTTATGCCTTCACTTCTTTGTTCCTCTTCACTTTTAGTAAGTCTTCTTCCTAAAATCTGTTCTTAGATTGGCATTCATATACCCACTCTGGCTGTCCTGTGGTTACAGATTGCATGAGAGTATCATTTCCAGTTTTTAAATTTTGAATATATTTGTCTCTGAATGTTAATTGTGTCTTTTAGGCTTAGCACATAGTTTTGATCTTTTAATACAATCTGATAATTCTTTTTAACTGTAGTGTTTATTAACATTTAATGTAATGTAGTTGGTTGGATTTATACTATTGTGCTCTTTATTATTCTGCGTCTCCTGTGTTTTCTTTGTCTGTTCCTCTTTTACTGCCTTATTCTGTGTTGACATGAATTCTGTCGTCTTCTATTTATCTGGGAATGTCTTTACTGCCCCTTCATTATTAAAGTATAGTTTTGCTGGATATGTGATTCTTTATTGATGGTTTTTCTTTCAGCACTTTGACTGTATTATTATTCTGGCTTTTGGCCTCTGTTATTTCTTATAAGTCAGCTCTTATTTGTATTTTTTTCTCCTCAGTGTGATGCAAAGTCACCTGTTGAACATGTAGCTGTTCCTTGTATGTGGTGGATTTGATTGCTTTCCAGATTTTCTTATTGTCTTTTTCTTTTTAGTAATGTGACTATGATGTTTCTAGGTGTGACTCTCTTCGTGTTTGTACTTATTCATGTTTAAGCTTCTTGTATCTGTAGATCAATGTATTTCATCAAATTTAGAAAGTTTTCAGCTATTACTTTTTAAAGTATTTCTTCTACCCCTTTCCCTCTTTTCTCTGTTATTGGGATTCTTACTGCGCATTTGTTGAAATACTTCAAATTGTCCCACAGGTCTCTGAAGCTCTTTTCATTTTCCTTAAAGTTTTCTTTCATTTCCAATCTTCTGACTCGATAATTAATATCATTCTATCTTTAATTTGACTGATTCTTTCCTCTGCCTTCTCAAATCTGCTGTTTTCCCATGTAATAATTTTTTCATTTCTCTTATAGTGCTTTTCCTCTCTAGCATTTGTTTGGTTGTTTTTATCATTCTCATTTTCTTATTCGCATTCCCTATTTGTGGAATCGCTGTTATTATATTTTTAAAAAATTTTTGAAAATTTGAAAGAGTTCTTAGAACCTCTTTACAGGAGATACTTGAAGACTTTCTCTGCTACATTGACGTCTGGGCCAATTTTCTATTGCCGTTTTTCTCTTCCTGAATCTGGACCATAGTTTATATTTTCTTATAAACACAGCTGATGATTTCTTTTGTTGTTGTTGTTGAAAATAAGACATTTTGTATAGTGTGATGTGGTAAGTTTGGATTTTGATTCACTTTTCTAGAATGTCTTTTTTCCCCTTAACTTGCATGGTCTTAAAAGCATAGAATTTTATCTCCCTGTGGTGTACAGACACTGATGTTTATGTTCAGTTTTTAAATGCTTGCTTACTTGTATTTTGCTTTACTCTCTGGGTGTTTCCCCTGTAAATGTAAGAATTAATGGTCACACAATGATTTGGGCAGAATTTGTAGTCAAACACCTTGAGCCCATTATGACCTTTGCCATCTGTCTTTCTATTTGTGGGTGTACAGGGGGCACATTCAAAGTTTACCTAGTTACCAAGCCTATGTTCTGGGGCTTTTACTGTCTACCACGTTCCCTCGAAGTTTCTTTGCTTAGTCAACCAGGCGTGTGTGGGGAACTTCATCTGGTCCTTTTATTGGCCTTTCATTTATAGGATCTCCTTGCTGAGTTTCTTGCTAGTCTGACAGTTGCCCAGACTGGGCTCATACCTCTGTGGACCAATGTTGTGAGATTTCTTTGGTTGCTTCCCACCAACTTTGGTCCCTTCTGGCTGACAAAGCGATAGAGGTTTGCTGCCTGCTCCAAATAGCTTCCTCCCTACACCACCTTAGCTCATAGCTCCTCTTTTTGTGCCAGTCATGTGTTGGTAGAGCTAGCATGCTCTCTCACCAAGTCGAGGGGATGGTAGTCTCCCAGGCAAGTGCTCCTTTCTCAGCCTCTTACCTAGGGCTTTGGATAAAGTGCATTTTCCACTTGTTGCCTGAATATGGTTTTCAGAATCATAAAATTGTTGCTTTTGACAGTCCTATGCAGTTTTATACTTGTATCTGCTGAGAAGGTTCACTGACTTCTTTATTTTGCCAAAGCTGGATATTCCTGAGTAAGCTGTTGTTTCTTCAGAAGTGTCTTCTGCTCCGTTTCCTTTCTCTCTCTCTCTTTTCCTCTGGGACTCTAGCTAATTAGTTATACATTAGACCTTTTGTAGTCCTCAGATAGGACCCTGAGAGTCTCTTTTCTGTTTTAAATTTATTTTTTTGAGGAAGAGTGGCCCTGAGCTAATGCCTGTGCCATTTTTTCTCTATTTTGTATGTGGGATGCTGCCACAGCATGGCTTGATGATGGTGTTCTAAGTCCACATGCGGGGTCTGAACTCATGAACCCTGAGCCGCTGAAGCAGAGTACGTGAACTTAACCACTACACCACCAGGCTGGCCCCTCTTTACTTTTTCTTTTTAATTCTTTTTCCTTAGATTCTTTTTGTTAGATGACTGCTGTTGATCTGTCCTCAAACTCACTGATTCTTTACTTTGTCATTTCCATTTTGTTATTAAGCCCCTTTTTTTATTCTAAATATTTTATCTTTTGTTTCTGACATTAACATTTGGCTTTTTAAAAAATAATGTTTATTTCTTTGCTGAAATTTATTATTTTTTTTTCCATTTGTTTCAAACATACTTTCTCTACTTCACTTAATATTGTTGTAACAGCTACTCTGTGGTTCTTTTAAAATAATTCCATAATTTTGACCATCATGTTTGCCATACATCTTTTTGCTTGAGATTTGGACACGGTTTTCTGACTCTTCCTAACTCAAGTAATTTTGGTCATTTTGAATCTTATGTTGTGTGGTCTCTGGATTTTGTTGTGTTGCTTTAAATATTGTTGGTGTTTTCATTTTAGCAGGCGGATGACTTGACTACTGCCACATTGTTATCTGTCATGTCTGCAGTAGTCAGCCACTCCTATCTCATTCCTGGTGTTTAATTGCAATCTGCTTTCACTCTTGTTCATACATGGTTTATGTTTTCTGGGTTTATTCATAGATTCAGGTGTTCCTTTAGCTCTCCCCTTTATGGTATTTACCTCTTACTCTTCTGTGGCTATCATTGCATTCGGACACTTTCCCTCTGATGCAGAAGTACAACTGGTTTTTCCCTTGTGATTTAGCTGCCTGTCTTTCCTCAGTGGTCTCTGACCCTGGATATCCTCTGGGTAAAGCCTCCCAAAAGGGGAGGCGTGCTGGATTACCTTTTGACATTTGCTTGCTTTGGGCCTTGACTCCACACTAAAAACTTCCAGCTTTTGTTTAGTCTCCAGAGCCATCACATAGTTATTTTTTTAGTATTTTATCCAGACTTCGTAGCTGTTATTTGTGAGAGGTTTGGTTTGTTAGAAGCTTAGTATTTTGTACCAGAGGTATATGAAGTGAAAAAAAAACAAACCAAACCTCTGTTTTGTTTCCAAATTGAGGAAGATCAGCCCTGAGCTAACATCTGCTGCCAATCCTCCTCTTTGTGCTGAGAAAGACTGGCCCTGAGCTAACGTCTGTGCCCATCTTCCTCCACTTTATATGTGGGACACCTACCACAGCATGGCTTTTGCCAAGCGGTGCCATATTTGCACCCATGATCCAAACTGGCAAACCCTGGGCCGCCAAAGCAGAATGTGCACAGTTAACTGCTGCACCACCGAGCCAGCCCCCAAACCTCTTTAAAAATAGTTCTAAATTTTGTTGTCAAGGCATTATATGCTCGTTGTAGGAAATTGAGAGGAATTAATAAATTCTAATGAATCTGAAAAAAAATTACCCGTATCCACTTTAATATTTTGATTTTTGGGGGGGGTATTACACAACTGAATGTGCTATACATAATATGTTAAAATCTGCTTTTGGTTAAAATCATGTGAGAAGTGTTTTTCTTTGTCATTAGATATGCTTGGTAGATATTTTTATGGCAGTATAATACTTCGTATGCATGCATATGTTGGTTTATATGACCGTTTTTTAATGCTTCTTACGTTGGTTGTTCACAGTTTTTTACTTTTATATATGACCCTGTGGTGGACATCTTTTTGTATACATCATTGCAACCTTTTCATATTATTTTCTTAGGACAGACCCCTAGAAGTAGACATACTGGGTTTCAAAGTGAATGATGAGGTTTTAAAGTTGTTCTTAGGTACAACTGAATTGCTTTTCAGAAAGTCTGACCCATTTGACACTTGTGAGTGGTGTCCAGCTTACTGCACCTTCTAACCATTAGCATTAGATTTTTCGTATTTTCTCATTTAATGGATGGAAACTCTCATAATCTGCTATTGGCAGCTTTTGATTAACTATTTTGGCCAAACTTCTTTATCTAATTTTTAAAAATTTACATCTCTCTGTTTTAAAATGATCCATTCATGTTCTATGCCTATTAAATGTATGTTTCAGTCTATTGTTTAAATAACTGCTTTTAAAACTATTTTAATGGTAGATGAGACAGAACCTAATTTTGTACCTGTAATAGTATTAACTATGAAAACAGTTTTTTAGTATACCATTTCTTTTTGAGTCTCTCTCTGTATATCTTCATGTTTGCGTCTCCCCTTCCTTAGATTGACTCCTTCGGCTTTCCGTTTTCCTCTTGCGTAGGGGTGGGACTTCCGGTTTCATCTCCGGAAGACGACGAGCCGGAGGAGTCCGTTAGAGGGGCCAGCAGGAGAGGAGCGATTCTGTCGGCAAACGGGTAAGTTATGCTCGGGCCGGGCAGCTGGGCGCCGGGAGTCCCGCCAGGGCCCTTCGCTCTTCCTCCTCCCTCCTCCCCCCGCCTCCGCCCCTCCCCGCTCGCCGGTCCCTCCCGACGCCGCCCAGACTCGCCCGACACCCGCCCGCCGCCCGCGCGGCGTCGCAGCCCCCCTGCCCCCGCCGTCAGCTGCTCGCTCCGCGAGCCGGGCTCCCGGGGACCCGGCGGGCCTCCGTTTCCCCGCGGGCCCGGGCTCTTGGCGCGGGAGCGGCGCCCCGGGCGCCCCACGCACCCCTGCACGCAGTCGGGGCGCTTCCGACCGCCTGGCTTCTCCGACTGGAACACGGGCGCCCAGGCGGGGAGCTGCCCGGTGTCGGTTTCTAGTCCGGGCGGTGGTGTCCGTGGCTGCCCGCCCACTCCCTGTTTTCCCCAGTGCCCCGATGCGCTGCTCCCAGCCGCGCCTCCTTCGGTTGAGGATGCTGGTGCCCGAGAGCACCACGCCTGGAAGTGGACGGTCCTGGCCACTTAGGGTCCAGCTGCTCTCAGCAACTAGCGGGAGACCCCAGGCTGCCGCACGTCGCTGTTGGCAGCAGCGGGATCGTCCCTGGAGATACCCACCTCTTCCTAGTGGGCGAGCACGGCCTGAGTGTGCGTGCCCGCTTTCTGGAGCTTAGTCGGGGGGAGCTGGGTGCCAGGAGCTGCTGACCCCTGCGGTTGCGTTGAGTTTTGAATAGCCTGTTCATTGGGTTGGGGGGTTCTGGACTAGGACATCTTGGCAGGGTTGGCATCTGTGGACACATATGTAGGATTATTTTCTAGGTAATCATAGCCCGAATGGTGATTGTGTCGGGGCTTTACAGTCCGTGCCGGTGGAACTAGTTACAGTATGCACCTGGTTTGCGGTGAAGCGTTAGTCCAGATGCAACACTGCCTGGGGAAGGTCACTAACACGTATTGATTAGAACATCGTTAGGAGAGCTCATTTGATGTATACTCTGTAGTCTTCATGTAGCACGGCAGCCGTGTAGGGTCGGAATTACTAGTCCTTTTTCACAAACTGAGACTAAAGTTAAACAGTTTGACCAAAGTTAAGGTCAGGATTAGCGTCTCAAGTGTTTGTTACTCATTGTTTTTCAAGTTTGCTACATGTAAGGTTACTGACTCCTGGTGGCAGGTCTGAAAAACACTGAGGCAAGGCTCTCTAGTAGCTGGTGTCTTCTTGCGTGACATGTAAGGCAGGTGTGATTATTACTGATAATACAGTGGCTCCTGGTGCCTTTTTTAAAAAACCTGTCTATTTTGGAATAATCTCAGATTTACAGAAAAGCTGTGAGATAGCACAGAGAGTTCCACTTGTATTCAGCAAAGCAGAGTGGCTCCATTTGAGCAAACTGCTTCATGCCAGTCACCATTCTAAGTGCTGGAGAGAGTAACACGCTGCCCTAGATGATTTCAAGGTGTGGTGGAAGAGACAGATCCATAAACAAGTATAGTGCCTTTTGCTCAGTGCTGAAATGGAGAAAGGCGAGCACAGAGTAATTTATATCTGACTGCCTGGGAAGGAGTGGCGCGAGCTTGCAGGATACAGCGTTTGAGTTAGGTCTCAAGGATTAGTGGGTATTCACTTGATTGATGGGACATTTCTGCCCACATTCATGCTACCTAGGTTTGTGTTCGAAGAGAACTCTCTAACCTTTATAAAACGGACTCTTCTTATTTGATTCTCCTCTCTCCCTCTTTTTCACATCTCCTCTGAGAGGTTTTTGTCATAGTTTCCACAGGGTGTGGGAAGAATCCCGGTTTATAAATCCATGACTAGGAGATGAAATTAAGCTGTGTTTCTTAGTAATGGAAGTATCTAGATCTGTACATTTTAAAATTCTTTCTCTTTCATAGTTGCTGAGTACTTCAGTGGTCTGATCACACACATTCTTTATGCGAGGATGGAGCACAGTTCTTCTGAACTATGCCCACAGCAGAGGGGTATTTTGAGTGAGTGTGTTGGTCATTGTGGGCTGCTCTAGGAAAACACCATAACCCCAGGTGGCTGAAACAACAGTCGTTTACTTCTCCCAGTTCTGGAGGTTAAGTCCAAGATCAAGGTGCTGATTCCTGGTGAGGGCTCTTCCTTGCTTACAGACAGCCACCTTCTTGCTGTGTCTTCACATGGCAGAGATGGAGAGAGAACTCTGGTCTCTCTTCCTCTTCTTCTAAAGACGCTGATCCCGTCTTGGAGACCCTACCGTTCTGACCTCATCTAAACCTAATTACCTCTCAAAGACCTCATTTCCAAATACCATCACATTGGTGATTAGGGCTTCGGCATACAAATTGTGTGTGTGGGGGGGAGGGGGCGGGGGTGCACAATTCAGTCTGTAGTAGGTGGGTTTCTTGGAATTTTTGTTATTATGAGGAATTGCTCCAAAATAGGCTTGATAGAGAACTAACTAGGAAACTGTAAAATTAGCATTTATATGGCTTTTGCTACAGCAAAGTAGTAAACACAATTTTATTTAAAATCAGAAGAAATTATTTTAGATATGTTAAGTCTGATTCAGAGGCTGGTGGATGCCAAGAAGAAATTTTAATTGTTTCATTTGGATGAAAGAGAGAAGTACGTGGTGAAATACTGCAGTGGTGTTTTCACTTTTAGGCCTTATACAAATGAATGCTTTCGTGGTTATCAAATTAGGGTGTAAGGACTGTGGTAGGGAGCTATTGCAGTTCCCTCACTGATCAGGAGGCTGAGCCCCACAGAAGCTGAGCGGCTAATGCATTGTAGAGGTGAGTGGCAGAGCAAGGATTGGAATCAGTCCTCCAGATTCACGGGCCAGTCTTTCTGCTGTTCCATCAGTGCTTCTCAAACTGATGGTGCATCAGAGTCAGCTGGGGGGGCTTGTGAAAACGCAGATGCTGGGCTGGGTCTCTGAATCAGCAGGTCTGGACTGGGACTGAGAATTTGCATTTCTGACAAGTTCCTGGGTGATGTGAAAGCTGCTGACTCTGAGGGCACCCTTTCAGAACCCCGGCCTTATGTGATGTTGCCTTTGACCTCTTCTAAGAGGATAGTAAGTAAACGTCTGTGGGTTTATACCAGCTTGACCCTTCCTTGACGTTCAGAGAATCAAGTTCTTTAATTTTGTGTTGTGTACTGTAATGCACCAACAACATAATGATTAGATGAAACAAAGTACTAGAAATGGCGTATGTTTGAGATTCATTTTGGCATCTTCAGGGATAATTTTTGGAGATAATTGTAGAGGTCAGAACCGCTTATGCTGAAGGGGATACACTTGAGCTCTTAGCAGCAATCACACTAAAAAGGTTGCGGGTATTGATTGCTAGATTGTGTGGGAGTGAAAAGTTCCTTCCAGTTTTGTTACTCTATGTTTTTCTTTCTCATTTTGTGTACTGAAATGTTCTTAATGTATCAAAATCTTATCAGGCCCCAGCACAGTTCCATGCCCATTGTAGATGTTAAATAAATATAAGTTGAATTGAATTAAAAAAGATTAATAGGGAAAATGAGGTAGATTATTTATCTGGAGAGACTTCAGTGCCCTAGGAAAGTTAGTCGGCTCTCTAGATTATCCCAATCACAGGTTTTTAGTGAATACTTACAGATTATTCTGGTTTACGCCTTATTTGCAATTATTCGGTTTTTTTTTAGCACAATTATTGGAGGAGGTAGCATTTTTTTTTTCCTTTTTCTCCCCAAAGCCCCCCAGGACATAGTTGTAGATTCTTCGTTGTAAGTCCTTCTAGTTGTGGCATGTGGGACACCACCTCAGCGTGGTTTGGTGAGCAGTGCCATGTCCACGCCCAGGATTCGAAGCAACGAAACACTGGGCCACCTGCAGTGGAGCGCACGAATTTAACCGCTCAGCCACAGGGCCAGCCCCGAGGAGGTAGCATATTTTATGTAAGAGTTATTGAGTGATCCCCCATATCTCTTTATCATTCATCTGAAATTATTTTTACAAACTTTTTACTTTGAAATGATTATAGAAGTAGAAAAAAATGGCAAAAATAGCCCAGAGAATACCTATATACCTTAGACCCAGCGTCCCTTTGTTAGCATCTTATGTAACCATAGTGCGGTTATTGAAACCAGGCAGTTGATACAGTTAATCTAAAGTCTTTATTCGGGTTTCACCCCTGATGTCTTTTTTCTGGTCGAGGATGCAGTCCAGTAGCCCACACTGCATTTAGTTATGGTGTCTCCTTGGTCTCTTCCAATTTGTGACAGTTTTTTATCTTTCGTGACCTTGGTACTTTTCCAGAGTACCGGTCAGTTATTTTGCAGAATGTCCCTCAGTTTGGATTTATCTGGTGTTCTTTCATGATTAAATTGAGGGTTAAGCCTTTGTGACAAGAATACCACAGTGGTGAGGTTGTTCCCTTCTCAGGACATCATATTGGCACATGTGTGATGTAGATAGGTCTTATCGCTGGTGAATGTTAACTTTTGATCTCTTGGTTGAGGTGTCTGACATGTTTCTGTGCTCTAAAGAAAAAAATTTTCCCTTTGTAATTAATGACTCTCATAAGTTTACTGATTGTAGTGCAGATGTTTAAATGAAATGAATATAGAATGTCAGAATCCTTTGAGCCTGACCCTAATTATGAGATCTTTCTTATCTTGGAGGCTTCATTATTATTTGTTAGATCCCAACATAGTAGGGAAGGGTAAAGCTGTAGACTTCTAGAAGAACAGTTATTTGTTCAAGAACTTGTACCTGATCTTGGTCAGTCTTAGTCTTGAATTGTCAACAGCGGAAGCTCTTTGTTCCAATTCTTTTTCTGTGGTTCTGCGATCTGTCTCGCATCTGTCTTCCAGTGGATGACTTTCCATAACTACATTGCGTTTCTTAAGATTCTCCCTAGAGCATTTTTGTAGAAGATTTGTGTGCTTCAGTTCATCACAAGGCAGTTGCTCCAAGTATCCTCTTGTTGACCCACTTCCTAGTCCATACAGCTGAGTGTGTGTGTTCTCTTTGTAGACTATGCTGATGAAGTGCTGGAGATATTACATAGATACATAGACACATATAAATTGTCTCTATTTTCAAACTGTATATTCCTTTAATATCCCAACAGGAGTCAGTTGGAAGATATATATGTGGCCTGTCTCCCTCCCCCTCATCCCCCTCCAAAGCTCGTAAGCTCCTTAGAAGCAGGGAACAGATCTCTTTTTGTTTACCAGTCACTTGCTTGGTGCTTGGCATACACAAGGCACTCCATAAATATTTGAGAATAAAAGAATATCATATGTGCATCTTGTTAACTGGTTTTAGAAATTACCAGACTATTGGAAACATCTTTCCACATTAACACAGCTACGTAATCATCATAGTATTTCACTATAGTCATGCCTTGCTTAACAATGGGGATGCGTTCTGAGAAATGTGTCAGTAAGTGATTTTATCATTGTGCAAACATCATAAAGTGTACTTTCACAAACCTAGATGGTCGAGCTGTTGACACGAATAATCAATAATCATTCTACAGGGGGGAGTTTTATTCGAGCCAAGCTGAGGACTGCAGCCTGGGAGTGCAGCCTTCGTAAGTGCTGTGAAGAAGAGTGATTTTTCAGCACCATTATATACCATTTCCAAACAGACATACATCAAGTGTGACAGGGGTACATTCTTTCAAGGGTTCAAGGAGATACTTTGTTATAGATTAGTACATACACAGTGGGTCTGCATGACCCCAGTGTCATGGGAAAGGACACTTACCTTCAAAAAGTACTGGTGTCATAAGAAGAGAGGCATTGGTTCTTACCTTCAAAGAGTGCATTCTGGGGCCGGCTCTGTGGCTGAGTGGCTAAGTTCGCGCACTCCGCTGCGGCGGCCCAGGGTTCGGATCCTGGGCGCGGACATGGCACCGCTCATCAGGCCACGTTGAGGCGGCGTCCCACATCCCACAACTAGAAGGGCCTGCAACTAAGATATACAACTGTGTACGGGGGGGGGGTTGGGGAGGTAAAGCAGAAAAAAAATATTGGAAAAAAAAGAGTACATTCTTTATTTTGGGACAATATACAACGAACATTTGACAGGCTGTAAGTCAGGCTTCTTTGGTTTAAATAAAATTTAGTCCAAATCGCATTTAAACCAGAATGGCTTCCCCATACACCTCAATATATAAAATTTTCTTCTATCATAGCCTCCTACACATGTAGGCTCTATGGTACTAATCTCATGGGATCACCATCATCTACGTGATCTACTGTTGACTGAAACGTCCTTAGATGGCGCATGACCCTATATGGATGTGCTGCAGCATCTACGTCTGTAACCCATCCTGCGTTTTTGGAGATGAGGTTGTTTCCAATTTTTTCTATTATAAAGAGTTCCATGGTGAATATTCCTAAATATGTACTTTGTTCAGTTGTTTCCTTAAGTTCTGTAAAGAGTCATTGATAGCTCAAAGAAGATATGTATTTTAAGGCTTTTGATATATTGCAAATAACCCTCTAGAAAGTTTGTATAGATTTATATTCCAGCCAGTACTGTTGAGAATGCTCATTTTGCCACACTTTCCCCAATGCTCAACTTTCAGTTTTTTAGAATAAGACTAAATT
Source organism: Equus asinus (assembly GCF_041296235.1). Taxonomy (NCBI): domain Eukaryota; kingdom Metazoa; phylum Chordata; class Mammalia; order Perissodactyla; family Equidae; genus Equus; species Equus asinus. The sequence goes on along the minus strand of NC_091801.1, from coordinate 29,358,239 downwards.
TAGAGTTAAAAAAAATTTTTTTGTTTTTACGATTTGCACCTTTTTTTTTCTTCTTCTTCTCCCCAAAGCTCCCCAGTGCATAGCTGTGTATTGTACTTGTAGGCCTTCCTGGTTGTGCTCTGTGGGACGCTGCCTCAGCCTGGCCTGGTGAGTGGTGCCATGGCCCTGCCTGCACCCAGGATCCGAGCTGTCAAAAGCTGGGGCTGCTGAAGCGGAGTGTGTAAACTTGACCACTTGGCCACAGGGCTGGCCTCTTTTTTTTTTTGTGGTATTTTTAAGGATTCTTCCTGGAGTATGGTGGGGTGGGGATCATAGTCTGACTAATTTGCTAATATCCCTCCAAGTTTTCCGTATTGAAATTATCCAGTTTTTGGTTTGCCTCGATGAGAGAGCAGAATAAACCTCAATAAGGTAGGGGTTAACAGGAATCATTATCCTCTCTGAAGTTATAGTTGGTCATATCTGTGGGCCTTAGCCAATAGGAAACTTCTTGAGAGTGGGATACATTTCTAATTCATATCATTCAAAAAAATCAACTACAGGTGAATTAAAGGCTTAAATACAGAAGGCAAAACTATGAAATTTTTGGAAGACAATGTAGGACAGTAATTGTGTGACTCTAATACAAGGAAGAGCTTCTTAAACAGATCACAGAAGGTGTAGACCATAAAGGAAAAGATTGACCGCTTTGACAGCCTTAATTTGACAGCTTGTGTTTATGAAAAGAAACCATCAAGAAAGTGAACAGACAAGTCACAAGTGAGAATAGATATTTTCAGTACGTATTATTGAGAAAGGATTGTATCTAGAAAGGTAAACAGTGACAAATCAGTAAGAACAATAGAAAAATGGGCCTATGACCCAAGTAGGCATCTCACAGAAGAGGAAACCTGCATGCAGAGATTCTCGACTTCATTAGTAATGAGGGAAAGGCAGTTTAGGACCAACGTGGTGTATAGTTTCATAACATTGGGTTGGCACCAGTGTAAAAATCTGACAATGTCTGCTGTTTAGGAAGGTCGGAAATAACTGGAATGCTTACACACAACTGGTGGGATTGCAAATTGGTACCATAACTTTGGGATTACGTAGTAAAGTTAAAGATGGATGTACACTTTGACCCAGTGATTCTACTCCTGGGTCTTTATCCTGGAGCAGTGCTTCTAAATTGTGTTTTCAGCATCTCACAGGAACTTATGATAAATGCAAACTTTGGGGCTCCACCCTAGACCTATTGAATCAGAAGCTTTGGGGATGAGCCAGCTTTCAGTCTTAACAAGCCGTTCAGGTGGTTTAATGCATGCAAAAATTGGCAAACTGCTGCCCCAGAGAAACGCATGTATGTGAGTGCCTGAGGACATGACAAGAATGCTCACAGTTGCACTGTTTGTAAAAGGCAAAAACTGGAAGCAGTGTCCATCAGAGGAGAATGGATAAATTGTATTCCTGTAGGAGTGCAACTGAATGGATTTTAGCCACCTGCACCACTGAGGATTATTGTCAGGAATATCATATTGAATAAAAAAAAGCTACTTCCAGAAGAATGCACATAGTATTTTTCCTTTTTTAAAGTTTTGAAACATGTAAAGCAAAAGTCCATACTGTTAGGAATACAGATATGGCAAAGTAATAAAACAGATTAATTACAAACACATTCAAATTAGTGGGTAGCTCTATTAGAAGAGAGAAGGTGATAGGGATCCCGAAACGGAACTGAAAGATAGGAATTTAATTTTTTTTTTTTGGTGGGGAAGACTCGTCTTGAGCTAACATCTGTTGCCTGTCTCACTTTGTTTTGTGTGTGGGATGCCTCCACAGCATGGCTGATGAGTGGAGTAGGTTTGTATCTGGGATGCGAACCTGTGAACCCAGGCTCCTGAAGCTGAGTGTGCAGAATTTTAACTGCTTGGTCATGGGGCTGGCCCCCTGAATTTAATTTTCCTAAACTGTGATCTGTACTCAGGGTTTTGTTATGTTATGCTTAGTGCCGCGCACATATTCAAATTATTTTTTGTACCTGCCAAATTTTTAAAAAACATACACTTATGTCTTTTCTTTTTGCGAAGTCTGTCTACACAGGGACTATTCAGTTTGTATGAAAAAGATCTGGTGGGGGTGATGGTGGAGAAGATATGTTCTTGCAGCATTATGGTCTGAAATTACTTTCAGCAGTAGGGATATCAAACAGAAGATTGTTTTTGATGATGATGATGGTTAATACTTGCTGAACACTTGCCAGGTGCCAAACACTGGTCTAAGGACATTACGCACTGAGTTTATCCTCAGTTAACTGAGGATTGAGCCTCACAGTGAGCATATGGGGGTTGGTACCACGACTCCTGTTTCCTAGGGGAGGAAAGGTGTGTGTGGATACAGAGGTGAAAACGGTAGAGGCTGTCTGACTCCTAAACACTGTCAGACCTGGTCAGAGGGAGAGGACAGCCAGACAAGAGTGTTATGCCTGAGAGCGTTGGAGTTTCGAGACAAAAAGGAAAAGTCAAAATAGGAATGGGAGTGTGGAAGACTGTGGAGAGGGAAGGCTGTATATACCCGCATTTTTGAAGTTGCTGTCTTTATCTTAGTAGGTTTGTTTCTAAACCAGCGTATATGACTGTCATTCTAGCAGATGCTGAGTCCCTAAAGCAGAAAAGTAATTGCATTTTGTTTTTAGTTTTAAGGATTGCCTCTTCCAGTTCATTAGAAATTGGTAAGATCACACCATAGGATTTGGGAAATCTTACTTCTTTGCCTAGGCAATTGGTTGCTAAAAAGGGCACTTTGGGGGACTCTCCCTTTGCCTATTGTTTTCTAGCCTTTGATAATTTTTTTGTATCATAATTATCTCATATTATGAGGACTATTTCTTAGATAAACATTGGTTATATTGTAAACTTTATTTTAAGCCACCGTAGTATGACAGTCACTCCTTAAAATGAACAAATACAGAAAAAATTAAAAGATGTTCCAGAAGCCATAAGTCAAATGATATGAAACCAAATAGCACTACTGTTTTTGTTTGGTATTCAATTCAGAGTGCTCAAATTGTCTAAACCACATGAACTGTCAAGCATTTGTAATTGTGTAATGTCATACATTCCAGCAGAGTCAGCCCCTTACTAAGCTGACAGCCAGGAGAGTCCTTCCATAGCAGGGATGTCTGCATTTGAGACACATGTAGTGCTTGTTGGAGATCCCTTATGGGCAAATGTAGAACATAGGCTTCTTGAAACAAATTTTAAGTACTTCAGCTCTTCTAGTTTCAGATGCATTTTGCTGAAGCTGGATAATCTCAGTCTTAATTGCCAGTGCTTTTCAATGTGTTGCATGTTCCTATTTCTCTTTTATTTTCTCTTATATGCTTTTCCCCCCTTTAAACAAAAACACAAAAAGTTTTAAATAAAAACAAGTAAGGTAATAGGAATCCTAATAGGAAAAAGATATTTATTGTTTGATGCATTTGGAATAACAGCAGTGTAATCATCAAATGTAGCCAAAGCCCAGCATGCTTGTCAGTTACTAAGGATAATGGAAACTTTGTGTTTTAAACCTAGAGCAAGCAACAAACCACTTCTTTCAAAGTGTGTAATTCACTTGTGATTTCTGCTGATTGTGGATTCCGGACCAGAATTGGATGCGTATTATTGGATCAATTATTCTAGAATGAGAAATCACAGTTACAGAAGTTCATATAACTATAAAACCATTAGAATTTAAACTGAGGTGGTAATCTACTTTTACAAATAGCTTAGACAATTTAGATCATTCGAGGAGAGGTAGTAGGAATTATAGCCTTTCAAAAAGTGAGACCAAATGGTTTTCATTAAGAATCTTCAGGGTCTGTAATCTGGTTTTCCGTATGGGTGGTGTTTAACACCCTAGGATTTCAGGGTGGGAGGTGGAGGCAGTGTTTGCTAAAAGTGACATTCCTCAGAGTCATTTTGCATGAGAGATTGTTTTGGAATCCCTGTGTGACATCCCTATTGAGTGCAGTTTGTTTACTCTCCTTCCTGATTCACCTTTCTTCTCCTTTTTTCCCCTCTTCTCCACACTTCAGCTCTCTGTCTAGTAAATATGTGTTAGTTTTATATTATTTTTTTTGAAGTTAGAAGGGACTTTACTCCAGGGGGTCCCAAATCTGGCTCATCAGAATCACTCAGGGAGCTCTCTGAAACTACAGATCCTTGTCCTTACCCCAGACTCTCTTAATCAGGATCTCTCCATGGGTGGGACCAAGGGATTCATGTTTGGCTGATTAGCTAAATTGATAAATGATTGGTATTGTCTGTGGTTCCCTTGTGTTACAGATGTGGAGGTAGTAAGTCCAGGCATGCTCTTCCAGGGACAGTTGCGTTTCTCAGAAAAGGTTGTCGAAGGTCTCGAATAGCCTTCATTAATGGTAGAGTGACAAGCGGTATGATAATTTTTGGGCATTGGTATGTGGCAGAGATGGCTAGCTGTCCATCTAAATCAGTTCTGTCCTTCCATAAGATACAGTTCTACAGCTCCAGGTTTCACTTTTCAGATTCCCTTGCAGCGAAGCAGGTATGAGTGGAAGTGGTAGATGCCCCTGTCCGGGAGGGGGAAATTTCCCCCTTATTCCTCTTGAGTTCTTGTGGCTGGCATAATAGTAAAATTAACACAAGACATATTAAAGAGAAAACTGGAATTTAATGTACACGTGGGAGATCATAAAATTAACGCTCAGAAGTGACCAAAGCAGGCAGCTTTTATACTTTTTACACACAGAAACACTAAATTTGTGAGGATTTGACAGGACAAAGATACTTAGGTTTGGGTGCTTCATTAGTAAGCAATCTAAGCAGAGTTTGGACTTGTGGTGGTAAATTAGTAAAAAAGTAACAAGGTGTGTTTATACAGGCCTCTCCGCCCTGAATTCCACCCCCTCCTAGCCCCACCCTTTTTGCTTGAGGAAGATTGTTCTTGAGCTATCATCTGTGCCAATCTTCCTCTGTTTTATGTGGGATGACGCTACAGTGTGGCTTGATGAGAGGTGCTAGGTCCGCCCCGGGATCCGGACCTGCAAACCCTGGGCCGCTGAAGCAGAGCGCGCCAACTTAACCCTTATGCCGTTGGGTCAGCCTCGTGAGGAAGCTGTTTTTCACATGGGACATTCGTTTGCTGCTTTCAGGGGGAAATGGAAAGGGTCAAAGTGCAATTTTTGCATCAGCTGCTTCTCAAATAACTAAGTCAAAATAATCAGTGTGCCATTGTAGCATACTTTGGGGGCAGTCTGCCCTGGGTCCCAACACTGCTTTTGAGTCAAGATTGCAAGACTACTGTTAGTTATCTGACCAGATACTGAAAGTCAAAGGTCAGCAGATGGAAGCAGAGCTGGTTGGGACATGGAGAATTGTCTCAGAGCACGTCTCGATGATATTTTATCAAGAGTCTGCTGCTTCCAGGCTTGCTTTCTTCAGTCAGCTGAATGCAGGGAATGAGGAAGCTCCAGGGCAGAGCTGCAAGATGGAAGGAGCCAGGATCCCTGAGTGGGCCTGGAACAGACCGCCTGCTGACCAGGAACACCTGCCGTGGAAGTTTACCAGAGCGAGAGAGAGACTTCTCTTGTGATTTGGCCAGTTGTCAGTGCACTTTTTATACCAGTATGGTATTAGGGCATTATCTTCTTGTTAGATGGATTCTAGCCAGTGTATCCAAATCTCAAAGGAAAGGCAGGTTCTGAGTATGTAGAAAATTAGTATTCTGCAGTTTTCCTTATCCACATGTATAATTCTGTTATCTGTTCCTCAGAATGTAGACGTGTGATGTGACAGAGTTGAGACGTTTTATTAGGCTGCAGTACTTTCTTAGAGGTGTAATCTGAAGGAGGCTACTACTCATGTGAAAACTGGTGAATGAGGATTTGTGATGCCAACTGTGAAGGTTGCCAGCAGTGGAGGAGAGACTGATCTTCAGAGCACTCTTGTTTAATAATGATCTTAGGGCTAAGAATTATTGGTTTTTATTGATTTCCTAGAATTTACATAATTGAAAAATTAGCAAATGTATAAGGTATGTATGATGTGGCATTTTCCAAACTTAAATCATTTCCCTACTCCTTCATTGTTTTTGCTGTGTTTTATACCACAGCATTTTATCTCACTCTTGTATTTTGTTTGTTGTTCTGTTTGTTTGGTAACGTCTGTTGCCAAGCTTCCTTTTTTTCCTTGAGGAAGATTCTCCCTGAGCTAACATCTGTGCCAGTCTTCCTCTATTTTGCATGTGGGATGCTGCCACAGCATGGCCAATGAGTGGTGTAGGTCTGCACCTCGGACCTGAACCCATGAACCTGGGCCGCTGAAGTGGAGTGTGCCGAACTTAACCACTACACCACAGGGCCGGCCCCTTTCTCACTTTTTTTTTTTTAAAACTTAGCATTGTCATAAGAAGTAATACATGTGGAGTCATAGATTGGTGTGTTATTTTTTCCTAATATCTATTTGAATAATACATACTTATTTAAAAATCCCAACATGTGGTAGATAACTTTATTTTAAACGCCACTAGTGATATTTCTATCATACTTGGGAAATACTGTTCACATAATGAATATTATTTTTTAGGATCTTCAGTGCTTAATCCATAAAATTCTAATAGAAATAGATGCAGTCACAGGAAACTAGCGGAAGTACTGTGTCTAACAGGGCTTTGGTTATAGCTTTTTCCTATCACAGATGAGTATTCTGTTTGATTAATATCTACATTTGTTTGTGACTGAGGGACAACAAAAACAGTGTGTTTAAATAATCTTTGAACAGTGTTAAGCAGGATGTGCTTCTAAAGTTAGTGAGGAATGGGCCTAAGGAAGTGCTAATGAACGTGAAATTAAGATACAAAAATCTTGGAAAATACTGATACTTGTGGTAGAGAAAGAATTTGATAATCCCGTGATCCGAGGGTGAAGAAGATAATGAGGCTTGAACGGCCCGGGGAAGCGTTGTTAGATTAGTGACTTCAATTTCAGGTATTGAGGAAAGAATTCCAGTAGGGAAGTTTTCTGCACTTTCCTCCTCTTCTCCTTTTATTTGCCCATATTTTTTTGTTCACTTGAGAGTATGTAAGATGTTGTCCTGGGGACATTTCCTATCAGTGTCAGCAGGAAAGAGTACTTTGTTGGAGGGGTGCCCTGGCGATCCTTGGTAGCTGAGGAAGTACCCACGTGCTTCTTCTGTCCCCTCTTATATGGTTTTAAAGTTCTAGAATTTGCCTAAACCATTGGATTTATATATAATTTAAATGTTAACTTCTTCCGTCATTTTGATAAGTTTGTCTCTTGGTGTACAAATTAATACTTTAAATTTGTTCTAAACATCTGTCTTTGAAGTTGAAAAGCAAGTTGCTTATTTCAGGTGTTCCAGAACTTTGTAGATGAGTCTTATACACTAAAGACATTGAGCACATTGAAACTTAGTCTTTTTGGTTTTCCTTTTGAAGAGTCTAACTTCATATATAGTCCTGTTTTCGCTCCTGACTTCCTTTACCCATTTTTTATTATTTGAATCATTAACACCCTATACCAGCAGACAGGATAATAAAAGCAGGCAAGATAAATAAAGGAAAAATGATAGAACTTCAGATGAGTTAATTTTGTAATTTGTGTCAGATCAGTTAAAACAGGAGTATGTTAAAATAGTCAAAGGACAATCATTTAAACTTTGGAGATTATTTGCCCTTTTCTCATTTATAACAATTAATTGTGAGTGAGATGTGAGAGACACTGACAGAGCTTTAGTGAAAAGCAGCAAAATGGAATTCAGAAGGAGAATTTAGAGGGAAAACTTGAAAATGGAAATGCAGTTCTGCTAGGTGAATACTAAGGAAAAGGGGATCAGGAAAGTTACAGAAAAATGATAGCATTCTCGAATGCATGGCATAACGTTTATAGAGAGAACCTGCTGAGATGGTGAAAGAATCTAGAGATGTGTGTGATTGCAAACCTCCCCCCTTTTTTAGCGAATAGACCGTTTAAACTAAATTAAGAAAAGGATATAAATTCTGTTGTTTGAGTTTTAATATTTCATGACTGATTTTATGGATGAAATTATATTTTACAATAAATAGGAAGAAGAATTTATGTAGCCTGTGCTATTTGATGTGAAACAGCAAATCTCATCTCTCTGTAGCTGTGAAGAAAATTCGTTATAATGTCTTTAGTTGTAAGAGATGGTTTCATTGTGATTAGTTACATTGATAATAAAACAACCTTTTCAAATGGCATGCGACACATGAATGATCCTGTGTGTCTGCTTTTAATAGCATTGAAATTTTTCATTTTCTGTTTTACTCATAGAATTTTCCCTTTTTTATGCTGTTTTCCTGTTCCAATAAGAATTTTCTTCCTTTTTAAAAAAATGAAAACAATTAGATGGAAATATTAACAAAGGATTAATTTTAAAAATACATTTTGAAAGGAGATATATTGAATTTTATCTTTTTGTGTAAAATCTTTCCTACTACACAAGATAGCTTTGTCAGAGGTGGTTAAGATCGTCATAAAATTGACTTTATTACTGGATCAATTTAATGTATTTGGAAAATAGTACTTGAAGTGTAGGAACATTTTAATAAAAGAAATGGCCTAGTAAGAAAACTGGGCTAATGTTACAGTTTATTTTTGTCCCATGACTTGTCACGTTATGTTGCTGTTAACTACATCCTCACGAGTAGTGTTGGGAAGGGGAGACTGTTTGATAATGAAAGGGGTGAGGTCTGTTTATTCTGTTACAGTCACCATGGCTTGATCCCTATTAGTATGGCTTTTTAATGATTGTTTTAGCTCTAACTTAAGCACTAAACAAATATTCTAATTTTTAACTTGCAGGCAAAATCAAATTAGGTATTTGAAACAGAACATGGGTATCCCGTGAAATAGGAACAGTATTCTCTTCTGACTTGAGTGCGAATTTTTTTCTCTCCGTCGATAGTTTTATTTACTCTGACTATTTGGGCTTAAGAGCACATAGTTGTAGCTTGTCTTCGGTTTGTCCTTGGACTCTGGCTGGGGAAGGTTATTTTTAGAAGTAGGCTAGACATGGCATGTGAGATGCTTTGGAGGTGGAACCTAATCAGATGTGAGTCCTGTGACCAGAGGCCCCTACATCTCCGAAGTTTGAATGCCTCCTGCTAGGTGAGGGTGAGGGTTAGGAAGTTTTGTATTCTGTGTGGCCAAAAGGATTGTGACTCATTCAGCCCCAGTGGCATGTGGCTGTATAGGTGTTTACTGCATGGGCCGCCCCATCAGGTTTGGGGAAGAGTAGAAATAGAGGTTGCTAACATTTCTGAGCTTAGCTGGACAGGAACTCATGGCTACTGTTATCTTTGAGGCAAGTTGTTTGCTATAAATGATTCTAGGGGCCAATAAGAATGAATGCCTTCATCCAAAATGAGGTTTTTCAGGAAACATGAAGACATTTCTTTTATTCCATATAAATCTAAATTTAAAACTCTCTACCTCATGTCTTTGTTAGTTAGCTCTTTAATAACTTGATTTTAGTATCCCAGTTTTTCATTGTAAGCCGTGTCAAGTCTGGTTTTGGTAGTGGGAGAGGCATAAATGTAAATGTCAGTTTATTAAGTTTTGAAATCTTTCAGAAGTTTGATGGGAATTCTTCTCTTCAACCAGTGTACTTCATGGACCTCCTCCCATGTACCGTAATACTATTGTGATAGTATAGAACATTCTTGTTAAAGGTTGGAGGGTATAGGAAAGGAAATCTATGTAAAATATATACAAACGAGGGGTGAACTTGAACCCTATCTACTCTTGACAAGGTGCAAAGGAGAGAGAGGGCATTATATTAGTTATCTACCGATGTGTAACAAATTATGTCAGAACTTAGTGGTTTAAAGCAAATAAGCATTTATTATCCCCTAGTTTCTGTGGGTCAGGGTGTGGAGTAGGCTCATTACCCAGTTGGTTGTGGCTGCAGTCAGGATTTTGTAGGCGCTGCAATCATCTGAAGGCTTGCCTGGGGCTGGAGGAGCTGCTTTCCAGGCAGCTCGCTCCCATGGCTGTTGGCAGGAGGCCCCAGTTCCTCTTTGGCTCTTGGTAGGAGGCTTCGGTTCCTTGCCCCCTGGGCCTCCATGTGCACAGGCTGCAGAAGTGTTCTTGCGACAGGTCCCCCACTTCCCTGGGCGGAGTGATCAAGAGAGGGGGCAAGCAGGATACCGGCACCTCTGTGACTGTCTCCAGAGCCAAAAACCCTCACTGCCACTGTTTTCTGTCCCTTGCAAGCACTTGGTCACCAAGGCCAGCCCACACCAAGGGGAGGGAATTAGGCTCCACCTTGTGAAGGGAGTGTCAGAGAATTTGTGGACTCATTCTGAATCGCCACAGGCATTTTCCTGGTGGGGGAAGGTAGAGTTAACAGACTTACCCTTAGGAATGCAATGCAGCCTGTCCCTGGCACTTTGAGGAGGTGGGTTTGGCTGGACCAGGAGGTGTTCAGGAGCTGATCCCATTGTGAATAAACAACTATGTTACACATCCATTTGTGGTAAAATTGCTTCTGATGTTACCAATAAATGGTTTTTAGGGTGTTAAATTTTACTCTTTTGTCACGGGAGAAGTTATTCAACTTGTGACTGTTAGCATTTTCATAGAAGAGTGATTTTTTTCTTTGTAGGATCAGATACTTTATTTTGTGGTCTCTGTTACAAATTGCTGTTTCTGATGGGAGAGTGTGGTGAGAGGAGGATTACATAAAGCACAGCTCCCTTTGGTTCCCCTTAGGTTATGCACATGGTGTTTTGTAACGACAACTAATACTACAATTTTCTCATGAACAGACTATGTATGGACTTAATGGTACTTTATTAAATCAGGTAATAGTATAAGACATATATTTTCAATAAAAAGTCCAATTGAAAATGGTAGATTAAGAAAGAGATCTGAGCAGTCCACTAATTTCCGTTTATTCCTGTCTTGCTCAGCTCGCAATAGGCTTGTAGGAAGTCTTACCTGTCCTACCTTGCACTTCCAGGAGGAGCCTGTGCTGTAGGATCTTCACAACTTCTGGAGTTCGTCCTTTTTTGAGCTCCTCAAACGGAAAGGGCAAAAGAGCATTGGGAGCTTTTATAAATGCACATGTGTGCACACCAGCCATGCTGCACACTATCCCCTGTTGTGACTTTACCATGGGCCTGGTGCCAACACGTGCTAACTGCACACTGCTTGCACCACTAATTTGGGTAAGTCTAGGAGGGGTGAAGGGTGAGATGGCGTGGGATGGAGGCAGGGAGAAGGTGGTTTCCTGTGTGGGTGGCCTTGTACCAGTGAGAGAGGATGTCTGTGAGTGTGTGTGTGTGTGTGTGAGGGTGTGAGAAAGAGACAGAAAGCAAGTTCAAGCTGCCTTAATGTCTACTGGTTAGAATAGAGAAAAGAGATGAAAAGAGAAGTGAAGACAAGATTGGGATAAGTGAAAACTGGAACAAAAAGGAGGGAAATGAGGGGAGAGACTTCATGTGTGCTGCCCATAGTCAAGATAGCATGTGAAGTGGTTGAGAACTGTTAACGTTTCCTGGAATAATTTCTTTAAAATGCTGAAAGGAACTTCCTGTGAGAAGCGGCCACCAGGTGTCATCAGAAGGCTGCTATTGATTTGTTTTATTATTGTTCTTAAAGAGCATAGGAGTGTTTCGATTTCTTTCTTGCAAGTGTTTTTGTTTTTCTTTCTTCTTTTTAAACCATAGCAGAGACTGTTTCAGTCAGAGCAGGGACTTTCTTTTGGGAGTTTCTTGCTGATCTAGTAATTTTTTATGGGTAACACTGAAGATCAAGTTACATGTAACTTTTTTTTAGTCAAGGAACAGCTAGTTGAGAATTTGGATAAGAGTTGATAGTCTGAGTGGAATTGCATATTTGAAAATCTTTGTGGAGTTGGATGTTGTTGAATTTGCATAGGCAGCATGTGCTTTAAGATTTGGGAAGAACGTATCTCATTATTGTAGTCTGAACACCTGCAATGTCTTGTGAGTCTTGAAACCTAATTGTGGGAAGAAATTCGAGGCTCATTTTCTTTCTCCAGTGGAACATGTACCAGTTCTCTCAGAGAGGACAGAGATGATGCCTTTCTAAGAGCCAACAGTGAATCCCCTGCGTGTTCTGTTGTTTGCTTTGTTCTTGAGGGAATTAACGATGCTTTCTGGTACACAGTAGGCTTGCAATAAGTGTTTGTTGAATGAGTAAACGAAATCTGTCTCCAGAAAAATGAGCCCTTAAACGGTCCGTCCCAATTGGGTGATTTTTGAATTCTTCTTTAAGAAAGACCCCATCCCCTGTGTCCATTGGTTACAAGGTACTTGTTCTAATAAGCTTTCTGATGAAGATTTTTCCTTTTAATTTATATTTGCATAAGTTTCCTCATTTGTGTTTAATCTCCTGTAGATCACTATAAGATACTTTTCTAGATCACTTTAAGATACTTATTAAATCACCTTGCATTCCTGCTTACTGACATCATTCTAGTTCTGGGCTTTATCAGTTAAACTATTAGAATGTACTTTTTCTGTCTCTAGACTTTCTCGACCTATACTATGTCCTGTGTAGTGAAAAATTAACCTTCCTAAAGCAGTGCTGTGTTTTGGTGACTCCCCACTGACGCTACTGGATAAATCCCAGCTTTGAAGTCAGAGCCTTCTGTGATCTGGTCCGGGCTGGTCATTTGCCTTTGTTTTAAGTTGCTGTGCAGTAGACAGCCAGTGCTGTCGCTGTCTGGACTGCTCACGGCCTTGCACACTCACTGTGTGTGTTTTTGGCTTTACCTAATCCCTTCCTTCTACTTGAGATGTTTAACTCTTCCTGTCTGCTTCCTCAACAAAAGACAAAAATGGTTTTAGTTTCTTCAAGGTTTAGCTGAAATAACATTTCTACTATTTTAGCCAGCTATTCTACTTGGGAGTAGGATCTCTTGCTCATTATACTGCTATAGATCTTAGTGTATATCACACACGTGATCCTGTTTGGCCTTGTGTGAGTTCCTTTGTGTATATGTCACATGGCTTCTAATAGAATATGAGCCTAGTGAGGGCAAAGAATGGGTTCATATCAGTGTACTTCCTTTCATATGCTAGGCACTCAATATATATTTGTTGAATGTTTGTTCTTTCTTGATATAATGAGATGATGAATTATTTCATTAACTTAAAACATCAATTTGGAAATAACACATGTAGAAACATTTTCTCCTTTTGTTTTAGAATTTTGGGAGCCATTATATAGAAGATAATAAGTTTTGCTTCTGCATATTAATATAGTTGTCATTCTTCTGTCCCCAAAAATATATGTCATGTGTCATCAACAGAACATTCACTCTTGAATAGACGTGTGTGTGGGTCTTCCATAAACCAGTGTTTGTGTGTTCTGTCCTTATGCTTCTGAAGATGAAACTCCTGCTCGCGACCAACTGAAGGTGGTGCAGCAGAGAGCCACAGCGATGGTGAAAGGGAAGTGGTGGACTCATCATTGAAAGGAAGAGAATTCACAGTTTTAGACTAAGCATTAAAAGCTTTTAAAAAATAGCTTGTTATAGCCATTTTCAAACATATACAAACACATAGAAAAGTTGATAGAATAGTGTATTGAATCCCCATATAACTGTCACTCAGCTTTAATTATTATCAGCACATAGCCTTCACTGTGCCCCTCTCCTGGACTATTTTGAAGTGTATCTCAGACATTTTTTCATTTTGTGTATAAATATTTAGATAGGAGACATTTCTTATATCACAATGAAGTATTTGTCCATTCTAGTAGCTTATATGTGCTTGGAATTGTTCTAGGCTCTTGGGATATATGGGTGGATGAAATAAAGCATGCCCTTGCATTCTAGCAGGGGGAGACAGAAAGTGAACTGGACACGGAACAGAACAGGAAAAAAATAGATTTCATCAAAATTTAAAACTTCTGCTTATCAAAAGAAAACATTAATAAAATGAAAATGGAGAAAATATTTGTAAAACATGTGTCTGACGAAGGATTTATATCCAGAATACATGAGCAAGTCCTCCAGCTCAATAATAAAATAGACAACTGATTTAAGAAATGAGCAAAAGGCTAACAGGACCTTCACGAAGCACGTAACGAAGTAGTCAGCACATCACTAGTCATCAGGGAATTGCAGATTAAAGCCCTACACAGCTCTAGAATGACTAAAATTTAAAAGACTGACAGCGTCAAAGGTTGGTGAGGATTTGGAGCAATCAAAATTCTTGACATTGCTGGTGGCTATGTAAAACAGTGCAGCCACTTTGAAAATCAGTCAGGCAGTTTCTCATAAAGTTAAGCAGAAACATTACCCTGTAACACAGCAATACTACCCCTAGATATTTAAACACAAGAAATGTTCATAAAAAGACTTGTACAATAATATTCATAGCAGCTTTATCATAGTAGCCAAAAACCGGGAAACAGCTCAGATGTCCATCAGCAGAAATGTGGCATATCCATGCAGTGGAACACCACTCAGCAATGGAGTGAAACACATTGCTGATACCTGTAACAGAAACATTGTGCTGAGGAGAGAAGCCAGACTCTCCTTCCCCTAAAAGGCATATTTTCTGATTCCACTTATGTGAACTAATCGAACAGGTCAAACTAATCTGCTGTGGAAGAATTCTGAGCAGTGGGTGCATCAGGGAGGAGGAGTTACCGAGGACTGAGTGTGAAGGGACATGAGACAATTTTCCGGGAAGATGCGGTGTTCTCTATCTAATAGGGACTCTCATGAGAGACCCTCTCCAGGTCTCTGGGCTTCTCTTCCTGGCACCTCCCCTCTCCTTTACTCTGCCCTCTGGACTCTGGCTGCCCCTCAACTCTCTTGGGAGGCCCCTGGGCTCTGGCTAGGATCCCCTTTCCTGTGCTGTGGCCTGCGTCCCTTCTCCAGGCAGTAGGCTGGGACTCACCTGGTTTGAGTCTCATCTCTTGGGGATCATTGTCCTTTGGTGCCTGATGTGCAATGTTTTGTGCCGTGGTTTCATAGATTTTGTCTGTTTTTTTGTTTTTTAGTTGCTTGATGCATGAGAGTTAACCTAATCCCTTTGACTCTTGACCATAGGTGGATGTCCTGGATTGGACAAGATATCTATTTTAAAAAATACGTTGTCTTGGGGCCAGCCCAGTGGCGCAGTGGTTAAGTTTGCACGTTCAGCTTCCTGGCAGCCCAGGGTTTGCTGGTTCGGCTCCCGGATGCGGACATGGCACCGCTTGGCAAAGGCCATGCTGTGGTAGGCGTCCCACGTATAAAAAATAGAGGAAGATGGGCATGGATGTTAGCTCAGGGCCAGGCTTCCTCAGAAAAAGAGGAAAATTGGCAGTAGTTAGCTCAGGGCTAATCTTCCTCAAAAAAAAATAAATAAATACGTTGTCTCACCTATTACAATGTAAGGTGGAGATTTTGTATTTTTTGCTGTAATTCAAGAATGTACAGCCAAGAATACTTGGCTTATAGTAGGCACTAAGTGAAGTTTTTGGAACAGATGCATGATCCATTTTTTCTTACTTTCTCTCCTCCTTTTACTCTTCCATTGCAAATGTCGAATAGCAAAACCGATGCTTTATCTAAAAGAGCATTTTCTAAAGGGTCCTTTGGATTCTTTATAAACAAAAGGTTCTATAATGAAGTTAGTTTGGGAAATGCTTATGTACTGAGAAATCCTGTGGTAAAGAAACTTGTTCAAACCAGAGTTTTCTAAACTTATTTGACCAGGATATTTTTTTCCTCTCAAAACACCTGTTAACCTCTTAGATAATTGTATTTTCTGGAACACATTCTGAAGAAATGGTGAACATTTTATGAGTATGATAAAACTGTGTACATTTATCTTTTTCCCTCTTTTACAAGAGTGATACAATATATAATTGTATTACAGTGCAAATACAAATACAAGATGTTTTTGTATTGTAGCTTATATATGACAATTCTGTATTTTTAAGCAGCTTTATGGAGATATTCACATACCATACAATTCTCTCATTTAAACTGTGATTTAATGGATTTAAGTATCTTCATAGACATGTACAACCGTCACCACAGAAAATTTTGGATCATTTTTGTCACCTTGAAAAGAAACCCTGTACCCTTTAGCTATCATTCCCCTGTCTCCTGTCCCCTCCCCCACCCCCTGCCAGCCCTAAGAAACCACTGACTACTTTCTGTCTCCATAGATTTGCCTATTCTGGACATTTCCTATAAAAGAAACCATATAGTATGTGGTCTTTTGTAACCGGCTTCTTTCACTTAGCATGGTGTTTTCAAGGTTCATCCATATTGTGGCATGTATTAGTACTTCGTTCCTTTGTGTGGCGGAATAATATTCCATTGTATGGATGTGTCTCATTTTGTCTATCCATTAATCCGTTGATGAATATTTGGGTTGTTTCCACCTCCTGGCTATTATGAATAATACTGCTCTATAAACATACATGTACAAGTTTTCGTGTAGACATCCATTTTCATTTTTCCTGGGCATATTCCTAGGAGTGGAATTGTGGGCTATGTAGTAACTCAATGTTTAAATCACCTGAGGAACCACCAGACTGTTTTCCAAAGTGGCGTCACCGTTTTACATCCCCACTGCTTTGTATGAGGGTTCTGGTTTCTCCGCATCCTCATCAACTCTTGTTGTTATCTGATTTTTAGATTCTAGCCATCCTAGTGGATGTGAAGTGGTATTGCATTATGATTTTGATTTGCATTTCTCTAATGACTACTGATGTAGATTATGTTTTCATGTGCTTTTTGGCTATTTGCGTATCTTCTTTGGAGAAATATGTATTCAGTTCCTTTGTTCATTTTTAAAATTGATTTGTCTTTTTATTATTAAGTTCTAAGAGTCATTTATATTCTGTATCAGTCTTGTATGAGATAGATGATTTGCAAAAAGTTTTTCCCATTCTGTGAGTTGTTTTTTTCATTTTCTTGATAGTGGCCTTTGAAACATAATGTCATTTGAAGTTCTTAATTTTGACAAAGTCTGGTTTATCTACTTTTCCTTTTGTTGCTCATGCTTTTGGTATCATAGCTTACATATATTTTTTGTTCCCTGGTTTTAGCAGGGTCAGAGCAACAGCCTTCATGTGGTTTGTCATCGTTATGGAAAAAAGAGTTAAAAAGTTATCATTAACTTTGAGGCCATAGTACATGATAGCTTTTTAGTAACATCAAATCAAATGGCATTTGGCTGAAAATTCCAATCATGGTATAAAGTAAATGGAAAATGATATGTTTTAATTGAATTAAATAGCATAATGAAAAATAAAATCAATATTATTGATTTTAAAGCATTTTTTCAATAAAGTTCCTTTCCCCATCCAAAATTTACTTCATTAATTCTACTCTACCCCTGACATTTCCGTTTGCCGTTAACCTTCAGACGACACAAAATGACTGTTAGGTGAAGAAATTGGTGATGGACAACTGGAGTAGGAGTGGCTTTTCATTGGCCAAAGAGCTCGTGCATGAATGGTGTTATGTGGTGAGAATATGCAGTTGTTAATTAGGAATATTTAGAAAAGTAATGGTAAGGCTCTTTGCTCTAGGGGAAAAGGATGAAGCAGTTGGTTTTAAATTGCATTTCTTTTATACTGGGACTTGGGCTTCTGTTGGGAGGGGAAGGCCTGACTTCCTGATTTGTGTCACAGGAGTTTTGTTTAAGGTATTTTACAGAGTGTGAGTTCACTGAACGTTATTTGAAAAGAAGCCTTCTCCGTGTTTTTTTTTTTTTCCCCAAAGTAGTAAATTGAAGTGCACTGGTAAAGAGAATTGAAACATGGGAGTTTTTTGCATGCTGGTTGAGAATCAGTTTTTCTATCAAAGATCTCATAGTGTTGCTTCCTGAGTCAGCAGTGTGCATCTGATGTGATGTTCCCAAAATCTGATTTCATGCTCTCATACAGAACTTCATACATGTGATCACATTCATCTCAATATAAAGGAAATCTTGAGGCTAATTTTATGATAGTTTTTCATCCAATGTGTTACTTTATGTTGACTTTTGGGCTAATATGTGTCATTTACGTTCAGAGGTTTAATACCATGGTTATTTTCTTCACAGGTTATGAATGCCAAGTGAGCCCCCCATGACACAAGAAAGGTCATCAGCACTTTATTAATGATGGATACTGAGAAGAAACCGGAGAATGATGAGGATGAGAAAGTAAAAAAAGAAGCAAAAGACTTGGAAAATATTTCATCCCCTGATGTAGATGGTGGGCCTATATCCGATTTGGAATCCTCCGAGAATTCCACAAGCAAAAGAGGTCTTTCAGAATCATCAAACTTTGACAGTATCGTTGTGGAGGAAGACGAAAATAAACATGCTTCCAAACGAATGAAATTAGCCGAGGCAGAGCCCCTTAAATCTGCAGAGCAGGGCGTTCATGGATCAGAAACGTCTGAGAGCACAGTCTCAGAAGTGGACATCCCTTCAGAGGAGGCGGTGAAGGAGTCCCTCCTGAGTGACTGCTCGGATGGAAGCACATGTCTTCCCAATGCCTTCTCCCCTCTGGGCAGTTTAAGCACTGTTGACTCTGTTTCTCTGAAAACGGACACTGAAAAAAAGTCTGCTCAGGAGATGGTTTCCCTCGATCCAGAAAGAGAACCTCCTTTTCCCCTGAAAGAGATTAGTGTTAGTTGTACCATTGGAAATGGAGAGACAGTTTTCAAGTGCAATGAGTGTGGTCATTTGTTTTCTTGTTGCTCTGATTTGGAAAAGCATGCCGAATGTCACTTGCAACAGTCTAAGGAACATGCCTGCTGCCACTGTAGCCACAAAGCGGAGAGCAGTGCAGCTCTCCATATGCATGTCAGACAGACACATGGGCCACAGAAAGTCTTTTCTTATGATCTTTGTGGTTTTCAGTGTGTGGAGGAAAACCTGTTGAATGCACATTATCTTGGCAAAACACATCTCCGGCGTCAGAATCTTGCTGCTCGTGGAGGATTTGTACAGATCTTAACAAAACAGCCTTTTCCTAAGAAACCATGTACTATGGGAACAAAAAATATTCATGCAAAACCAAGAGGTTCTAAACCAATAGCAAAGAATAGTGATTCAAAAGGATTATGAAATGTTGGAAGCAAATCTCAAGATTTCAGAGGAAGCATTTCTAAACAGAGTGGAAGTAGCAGTGAGCTCCTTGTGGAAATGACGCCTTCCAGGAATACTTCCTCCGAAAAAGGAGAGATTGTTGAAGAAAACATAGCTGCCCCTGGAATGGTTCAAAATCCTGAAAACCAGAGTAAAAAGTTAGGAGCTTTAGTAATCTCGGAGGGTCTCTTAGATACATTGGAATCTACCAAAAATACGTTACAAGACAGCACATGGTGTCAGCACAGCCTTGAGACCGAGACCTGAGCGCAGTGTTCTCATGTTGGGTCATAGCTTCCGGAGACGAAGTGGCACTTTCACCTTAAAAGGCCAGGCAAAGAAAAGATTTAATCTTTTAGGAATTAATAAAAGAGGGACTAATGAAACTCAGAGGATGTATATGAAACACTTCAGAACACAGATGAAAACAAGTGATGCAGAGGCAACATCTACACATGTAGAAACGAGTGGCAGTATCCACACTCTGTGCGTGACTTCCTTGGAAACCCAGGACCCGAAGTAGGACAAAAGAACCTCTCATATCCCGTGCTCCTTTGATTCTCTCACAGTCAGGCCAGCTTCTGACCGTCAGATGTTGTGTACTTGTGCAGACTGTGGTCAGATAGCTACAAATAGAGCAGAGTTGGAAATCCATGTGAGAAGGTGCCATGCAAGAGAGATGAAATTTTACTGCCAGACATGTGACTTCTCCAGTATATCGAGGAGGGACTTAGATGAACATTTGCACAATAACCAGCATCAGCAAACTGCTTCTGCCCTCAGTTGTCAGTGTTGTTCATTTAGTTCCTTGAATGAAATAAATCTTAGAGACCATATGAAGGAAAAGCACAGTATGGGTTTTCTTTGTACTCCTTGTAATCTGTTGTTCTTGTCTGAGAAAGACATGGAAGAACACAAAACAACTGAGAAGGATGTTCGCTTATTGGTTCAACCAAAGACTTCTCAATCATTTAACAATGATTTGGTTTTACAGACTTTACCTTTAAGTACTTTAGAATCGGAAAACACAAAAGATTCTATGAGTGAGTCGGGAAAAGCAGCTCAGGAAGAACCTGCTAAACCTGGTGTAAGCCATGGAAATGAAGTAAGGCATTCAAGTAAGCCTCAGTTTCAATGTAAGAAGTGTTTTTATAAAACAAGGTCTTCCACCGTTCTTACAAGACACATAAAGCTCCAGCATGGTCAAGACTATCACTTTCTTTGTAAGGCATGTAATCTTTATTCATTGAGCAAAGAAGGAATGGAGAAACACATTAAGAGAAGCAAGCATCTTGAAAATGCTAAGAAAAATAATATTGGCTTAAGCTTTGAAGAATGTATTGAAAGGGTATGTATAGGTGCAAATGATAAAAAAGAAGAGTTTAACGTTTCTGGAAATGGTAGGGTAGAAGGCCATGTAGAAGGTGTGCAATTACAGGAGCATTCTTGTCTTGAGAAGAGCATGCTAACTACCAAGGAACTGTCACAGTCTGGTATAATCACCAAAGAGGATGAATTAGCTCTGACCACTGCAAAGAGAGGGAGACCTAAAGGTAATATCTCAAGGACATGTTCGCATTGTGGTCTTTTGGCCTCTAGTATTACAAACTTGACTGTTCACATTAGACGAAAACACAGTCACCAATATAGTTATTTATGCAAAGTGTGTAAGTATTATACTGTAACTAAGGGAGATATGGAGCGTCACTGTGCCACCAAGAAACATAAAGGGCGGGTAGAAATAGAAGCAAATGGAAAACAAAGTTCAGATATCATTGTTGGCCCCGAAGTGAGTAACCTTGAAGCCTGTAGAAAGAACACCAACTCAGCGATGACCATTTCAGAAGAACAAGCTAACAAGTCAGCTGACCTAGATACCTCCGTTCCAGAAAAGCCAGTAGTAGAGCATGGAAATTCAATTGAAGTTGAAGTTGAAAATGTATTTCATGCCATAGATGGGAAGTTAACAGTCACCTTACTGATAAAAAGGAACAAATCTCTCTAGAACCAGAGGACCTTGTCCAACAGGGGGATGCACACTCCCAGACAGATGTAATGGACACAAGTGATAATAAATGTACACACTGTGAGTTTAATGCTCACTCTTCTGCTTCTCTAGAACTGCACATAAAACGGAAACATACAAAAGAGTTTACATTTTATTGCATGGCATGTGATTACTATGCTGTGACTCGTCGGGAGATGACTAGGCATGCAGCAACAGAAAAACACAAGATAAAAAGACAGTCTTACTTGAACTCTTCTAACGTAGAAGCGAGTTCTGGAGAAATGTCCAAAAACATCATTATAGCTGAAGAGCAGCAGCAACAAAATTCTGAAGAATTTCAAATAATTTCAGACCAACCATCTGAAATTCTTAAATCGAGAAATACTGCTGGTTCTATTTTGGATGAGAACACTAATTTGGATATGTCTAAAGTACTCTGTGCTCCTGACTCTGTGGAAATTGAGACTGAAGAAGACTCTAATCTCAGTGAAGATCATTCCTTTTGTGAAACTTTCCAACAGCCCCTTGCCGAGGATAAAGTTATGAAACCTGACGAGATAGTGTCCCTTAATATTTCCTCTAATTATGACTCCCCAAGAAAATTTCAGAATGAAAATTCGGGAAGCTCAGCTTTCAATTATGAGACAGTAAAGAAAAACCACAGTGTGTTGGATGACATCATTGATCCAAATATTCATTGTGAGAGCAATGGAGGAAATGTAGGAGGTGATGCAGATAAGGTCTTTACCAAACATGTGTGTGCTGGAGTTCTAGGTGGAGAGCAGTCAGCTGACAGCACCATCCCTGTTGTGACGGGAATGACAAGAGAACAGCTAAACCTAGAGAGCAGTGGTCAAAGCAAAGTTGGAAGTGTGCAGAGTTCAGAGGGTTTGAAAGATAGGCAAGAAGATCCTGTTCTGGAGAATAAGGAAATTCTGATGAATTCCCAACATGAAACTAAAATTATTTTGGAAGAGGATGGTCCGGCTTCTGATAGCACAGTTGAAAGTAATGATGTTTATGAAACTATAATCAGGATTGATGATAAAGGACAGGCCATGTATCGTTTTGGCCAGTTTGATTCCTCCATAATAAGAATAAAGAACCCTGAAGATGGTGAATTGATAGATCAGTCTGAAGATGGTCTTATAGCAACAGGAGTGAGAATTAGTGAGTTGCCATTAAAAGACTGTGCTCAAGGTGTGAGAAAGAAGAAATCTGAAAGTAGTTCCTTTGGTGAATCCACACAAATCCGTTGTGATGATTGTGGCTTCTTAGCAGATGGTTTGAGTGGACTGAATGTTCACATAGCCATGAAGCATCCTACAAAAGAGAAACACTTTAATTGTTTACTGTGTGGAAAATCCTTCTATACGGAGAGCAACCTTCATCAGCATTTGGTTAGTGCTGGGCATATGAGAAATGAACAGGCCAGCGTGGAAGAGCTTCCAGAGGGAGGGGCCACCTTTAAATGTGTCAAGTGTACAGAGCCCTTTGATTCTGAACAGAATTTGTTTCTGCATATTAAAGGGCAGCATGAGGAACTGCTACGGGAGGTGAATAAGTACATAGTGGAAGACACTGAGCAAATCAACCGAGAGAGAGAGGAAAATCAGGGAAATGTGTGCAAGTATTGTGGGAAGATGTGTCGAAGTAGCAATTCCATGGCATTTCTAGCACACATTCGCACTCACACAGGTATGTAAACCACAGCAAACTTCTATTTACCTATAAAGTGCACAGGGATGATAAAATGTGGACGTTTGTTCCTGTCTGAGCATTGGGGTACTTGCTGCCTTTGCTTGTTGACCTTCCACCTAGTTCACATTATCCTGCAGTGGGGCGCTCTCGACATCTACCATGAGTCCTTGCTGTCACTTAGCATTTCTAAAGGTATTTAAGCCTTAGTGATTCCAAAGGCAGGTTATTTGACAAATTTCTTTTCGTTTTATCAAAAACACCTAGTTCGTCTGATGCCTTTGTTAAATTCTTGTCTCTTTCAGCTGTCAGTTGTTTCTAAGTCCTAATTGTTTGGTGCTCCAAGGTATCTATTAAGTGGCACTTTGGGTTTCAGAGGACATATTAAATGGCTTTTGAGGAATGGGATAATAAAAATTTTCTTAAAATTTTAAGGATTTAAAAATATTTGTTGCCAGATAGTTTATATCCAAAAGCGTGACTCCCAGGCAGCAAGATTCTACTTTCACGGATCAAAATTAGTCAACACTTTTCAAAGTTAGTATGTCCTGAGGATTTGTTTTTTGTGAAGGTAGCACCTGATTTAGTTTCTGTGCTGTGTCACATGTAGTGTTCCATTTTATTGTTTAATTTTGGGTAGAAATTTTTTTTAACTTTTTTTTTGTGGAAAATGCATAAGCTACTGTTCTAAATTTATGTAAAAATTCAGTGCACTGTTTCTATAAACCTGCCATACATTCTTTATTTTAAATAGACAGCTTTTCTAAATCATTGTGCTCTGCTTAGACAAGTTCTGTCTCCATGGTGGAATTTATGAGTGGATTTGAATAATAAATTCACATTTCAATGAACATATTTTCATTAAAACTGTAAGGTTTATTTTACTGTACTTTTAAATAATGGCTTATTATTAAAGCTATACTTTAAATTCATGCAGTTTTTGAAACTTAGTGCATGGTTACAAGGAGGAAGACAAAAGAGTGTGAAACATTATTAATAGTTAGGATGATTAAAGATAGATAAAAGTTTTTCATTGAAGAAAGTAACAGAGCATAAGTAACTTGCATAAGGTTAATCTAGGTAAATATAAACATTGTACTCTTGGTGCCAACTCTTCTCATGCAATAGAGCCATTTTTGGGGAATAAGTCCAAATACATACTTGTTGGCATTGTTAATATCTCTTGTCAATACTGTGTTGCAGGTCACTTCCTGAAATAATATGGTTTTAGAAATCAGACTTGTTCACATGCGCAGAAAATATGTACTTTCTTAATATGCCTTCTTAAGGCAGATAAAACTGAATAAAACTAAGAGGAAGATGCTAATGGAGCTCTTTTTAGAATTCTTTATGCAACTGTCTGGTCAAGACATGTTGCTTATAATTGATGTGTCCATTACTTGAATTCTCTTGTAATTATAGTCAATAAGTCTTGTAAATGTGTTAAAGCTCACTAAAAGCATACAAATTCAAGAACAGAGTAAGGCTAATAATTTAAAATAATCAATGTAGGCATTTCAGCACTTAATTTCCCTTGTGTGTTGATAGCTGATC
Source organism: Equus asinus (assembly GCF_041296235.1). Classification (NCBI taxonomy): domain Eukaryota; kingdom Metazoa; phylum Chordata; class Mammalia; order Perissodactyla; family Equidae; genus Equus; species Equus asinus. The sequence goes on along the minus strand of NC_091801.1, from coordinate 29,333,875 downwards.
ATTCTTAATCCATTAAGATTTATTTAGTCATTTACAATGCAAAATAGGTTTGCACTGGTCACTTGTGCCATTTGAAAATGTCCACCAGGTTAAGTGCAGAATGTAGTCCATTAGTCTTCCTTGACTATATGTATTTTGCATTTAAAATCAAGTTAATGTGGATGTGAAAGTGAGGTAACTATCAATATGTGACAAAGTAACCCTACTATATAAGTTACATCATTGATTGTAACATTTAGTAAAAGTTAGCATACTTTTTAACATCTTATGTTAGGCTTATCAGTAAGTACATTTTTATTGTGTTCTGAAGCACCACAGAGTACTATTCCTGAGTACACAATGCGGTCTACCATTTCAATTTTGCAAATCATTCTTTGGGGGAAGTTGCTTTCCAGGTTTTAATCCAATCCAGGTTTTTTCTTGGGGCATCTTAGAATGAATTGCTTTTCGGATACTTTGCTTATGTCCCTGAAATAGTAATGCAGGGACTGTTATTAATGGTTAACTGGAAAAGGGCTTATTCTTCCAATCCCTGTTTTCATATTTTGTGATTTACTATATGTTTTATGTAACCTTTTCTTCCTGTCTTTAGCACTATGATAAAAGCAGCATTCTAAGAAATAAATGAGTTTTGCTTATCAATAATTGTAGGAAAAAAGCATCCTGGAGTTTTCCTGTGCGTTTGCTGGTATGCCACCCTCAGCATGACCAGGAAGAGCAGTGTTTCCTTTCTCATTACGTTAGTAGTACAAAAGAAGCTGTTCATTTTCTCTCCTGCATTATTCCGTTAGAGTTTTAATTTTATGTAACAGGGCAGATGTCGTTAAGCTGGAGACTGTCTGAAGCCTTTCATCTCATGTTCCGGGTGCACTCATCACTTGTGCTGTTTGAAAATGTTCGCATGTGGGGAGCTAGGGAGTCCTGTGACTTCACTAAAAAATTCTCACGTTGGGGCTGGTATGTTTGCTACTTAATCCGTGACAGTTTAGAAGCCGAGTCAGTTGGGGAAGAGATGGTCAGGAGAGTTAGTCTGTGGCCTCGAAGCACAGTGAGAACAGGGGCTCTCCTTTGTTCGCTGCTTCATCTCTGCACCCTACACATAGTTGGCTCTCAGTGTTTGTTGAATGATTGAATAAATGAGTCAGCAGATGAATGAATGAAGTGATCAATATTTAGGGAGGATTGTAGAATCGAGGCTCTAATTGAGAAGCATTAGATGCTGGGTTATATACGCCTTACTTGGTTCTTTAAGACCTGAAGTTTTATTATCTTTTTAATGTTAATGTCACATCCATTTTGCATAGCAATGAGCAATAACTCTTGTTGAGGAATGCCTGTGTAGGTCTGAGTGAAGACTTAGTTTTTAACATCTTTGGAATTCTTTTGGTAAAATTGTAAGGTGCCAGAAAGCTAGAGAGCCTCTTTCGTTTTTCCCTTTCCAAAAAACCTCACAGGCCAAATTAAAAGAAAAAAATCTACTAAGGATAATGCTGTCCTAAGGAGTGGAACTATTTAAAATAATATTCACAGTTTATAATAATCACAATATACCTGAGAGAAAGAGAAATTTAGAAATATGTGGTTTTACAAATTTTGCCTTATAAACACTGTGCCTGGATTAATTTTGGGATGTGCATAGCAAGCTTAAAAATGGAAACATTATCAGTTAGAAAAAGACAAAATTTTTTCTTCTTGTATTGAAAAGCATTATCTCTAGTTCACTTGTATTTGAATTTTTATGACACAGAAAGGAGATGTTAAAACACAGTCTACTCTGAATATAAGATAGGAAAAATAGTCAGGGCCTTCATGATTTCTGCATGAGAGCAGCCAACCAAAGAGCTGATTTGTGTGTTGTCACCACACCATCATGATCACTGAGACCTGAAGGCACCAAGGAGCCACGCACAGTCAGCTGAAAACACAGAAGGTCTGTCTGGCCGCTCATGGCACATGTGCCAGCACCAGGAGGAGCTCATCACAGTGTCAGTGCAGTGTGAGCAAGAGAAAAACTGGAATCCCAAATGCACAAGATCTTTTAATTCCTGTTACCAAAATTGTGATGCAGATGTTGAGAGAGCTTTATCTTCTCTTTTTGGGGTCCTGATGTTATCGTTAGTAATTTCCTAATTACCTTGTTATCTGTAATGCATTTTAATTTAAAGTACAGGGAAATTGGTTCTTCTCACTCTTTTATAAGTCCTTTCATAGAATTCTGTGTTGAGATGAAATGTTTCAAAGTAGTGATAGGCTTAGTTTTATCAGAATCATTTAAATAAACTGTAGTTTCTAATGTGATTGATAGAATGTGATTGCTGTAAGCTGCAGTCTCAACCTGCTTTTGGCATTTAAACATATAAAGCTGACTAGATATAACCATTCAGGTGCTAAATAAATTTTACATCTACTTCTAACAGTAGAAATGGAAGTATTAAGAGATCTGGCTTCATTGTCATTGAACTGTGAAATATTCAATCTTGTCCGCCCGTGCTTAGTACTGTTGACTTTTTTATTTCCGTTAGAAGATTAAAATTAAATGCTTCACTATTTTTGTCAGCTTTTGGAAATTAAATTGAAATTTAAGACTAAAATTTTTTACTGAGTGCTTCAATTTCAACAAAGTATTCTTGAAGGATTTTTTTTTCCAAGGGCACTGTACAAAGGTTCATTGATCAAATATAATTTATTACAATTTTTAAAATTTGAGCTCTTTTTGTATATTTATTAAAGTCCACATATTTCATATTCTTTCTAACTGTATTAGAAGAGATATTTCATCAAATAGGTACTAAACATGATACGAAAATCCAGAAACATATTGTACTGATTTTAAACTGTGATTTTTATGATTTTGATTTATCTTTTGAAGATTTAGTGGTTAGAAAATTGGAAAATGGTATATACATGTTAGACTTTAAAAGAGTGTTGCTTCCCATTGCTATGGGTACTGATTGTCTGTTAGTAACTATGTTCTAGTTATAGTCTGTCTGTTATTGACACCAAATTTGTCGACTCTGAAATAATTTTATTTTCTCATTTTTGAGTATAGGTTAACCTTATTTCTTTATGAAATAAAAAAAAGTTGTTGCTTTGCTTTTTTTACTTATTTTTGTTACTGTCCTTTCTATGATGAAATATTTGTTCTTGAAATCAATAATAACCAAAATGTCAGTACATTTGGTTTGCAGAATCATCACAGATTTTTGACTATAAAATGATCATAAAAGCAAATAATTTGCCCACTATATATTTTTACTTTGTTATTAAATAGTAACATAGTGAATCATTTGGGATAAATGTCAGAAAAAAAATCTGAAATACCATTATTAATGTGAATAAATTCAAAGCTGCAGAAATAGGAAGCAAGGAGGTGGCCACTGAGAAATTTATTTGATAATAAATATACCTTAAAAAATATCATCTACTCTGTATGCATTCATGTTTTAAAAATATTTTAAAATATTCTATTTTAAATGTCAAGTGACTTTAAAAGATATTTTTGTGAATTATAAGAAAAATATTTAAAATTACTTTAGCTCATCTCATCTACTTAGTGCTGCTCAACTGTATCACTTTTGATTTTAAATCTCAGAAATGTTATTGACAGTTAGGAACACTCACTGAAACATTAACGTCCTCTTGGTGGAGTAAGTATGGAATGCAGGTCCATTCAAGTTACCAAGGAATGCAAGGATTACCTTCTGGGGACAGAAATTTGTAATGAGATTAAAAGTATGATTTAAGATCTAGGCCTCTTTTTAAACTATCAGTAATGTATTATTCAAATTCAAATCATATTTTATGTTAAATTTACTTAGGATCAAAACCATTCAAGTGCAAGATATGCCATTTTGCAACAGCTCAGCTTGGCGATGCCAGAAACCATGTCAAAAGGCACCTTGGGATGAGGGAATACAAGTGTCATGTCTGTGGGTGAGTAAATTGAACCCATCTCTACCGTGGTGAACCAGGAAGCATGTGCAGGATATCCATTGTTTCAGAATTCAAAACTGATATGAGTAAGAGTGGCTAAAATTATGCATGCGTATCCTCCTTTCCATTGTTATGGTAAATTCCTTAAATACAGTTATGACATTCTTCTCCCACTTCTAATCCTGTACTGAAGATGAGCAATTTTATGGGCTACAAGGTCAATTTGAACCTGTAATCGGTAAATTGACTAAATTATAGGATGTTCATTCACATTGCCAGAGAGAACTGTAAATTCCATTTAAAGACATAAAAAAATACATAATATAGCTTTGGGAGTGTATATGTATGTTTTTTTTTTCTTTTGCTATACAGCTTTAATTTTAATCACATTAATGGCTCTTTGTATCCATTGGCATAATCTATAAGGAAAAAAGCAAAAAAAAGATTTAATTTCAGACAGTGGCTTACTGATTTTTGTAAGGATGAAGCTTAAAGAAACAGTGTGTGTATAATGTGTGTTTTTGTGTAACTTTATTTCAAAACTTGTTTTCCTTTTTTGGTTAATGGCTCTTTCCTCTAAAGAATTATTCACAATGTTTAATTGTCACTCAAATGTGTTGCATTTAATAGGAAGCACTGAGATGCCTTAATGCAAAACTAATTAATTTAGCAGAAATGTTTAAAAGATTTTAAAATGCCATGACATCTGTGGTATATCATAGGACATTCAGAGCTGGATTTTAATACCCTACTTCTGATGAAAAATATATTTTAATATTATAATGCTGGAGAAATTAACTAATAAGTGCATATCATGTAAAAATACTTTATGTGAAACCTGAGAAACTTGCAATTCTTATGGCTAATTCACAAAATACTACAGGTTCAATGAAATTACGCAATGTGTATATGTTATGTTAGGTTTATTTTTTTAGCCCAAGATTCTTCTGGTTGGCACTACTGTGTAAATAATCTTTTAAGTCCAGCAAAGCTTCTGTTTTTTGTTGGACAGTACATTTCATCCCAGGATACAGTTGCAGTTTTTGACCCTTAAGATAGTTTTACAGATAACTTTGTGAGCACTTTTATTAACCATGGTCTGTGATGTATTCATTGGCAGAATTGATGGGTCAGTGACTTGCAACTAAAGTAAATGAAGACAAACCTTTGTCCTGGAGCCCCTGAAGATCAGTGGGAGAACGAGTTCTGTTGTTCCTGATTTTAGCTGCAAGGGTCGAGTGCCAAATGGTTCATTTTAATTACTCTGGGCCTTGGAATTTTAAAAGATATCTCATTTATTGTTTTTATCATATGAGCTATGGGAAGGAGGAAAGCCCTGACTCCAGTGAAAATTTGCTATTACGTGGCAATAAGCAGTTTCTTCCTCATTTCTGCAAAATAAGTAAACAATTTTTGCATACTCTGTTATTTGAAATCTAATTCCATTCATTTTTTTCTTAGGATTACTAAGACCCTGGAAAGAGAAGAAACTTTTTCAGAGAACAGTTCTGACATATGTAGCATCAAAAACAATACATGATTGATGGGCTTTGAGTGTGTAATTTGAACAGTGCACACTTTGCTTAGCTCATTGCTTACCACATACAACTGAATTGTTGCATTGGAGGTTTATACATTTGATTCCCAAGATAGAGAATTATAAATGCATATGGATACATTGAGTTTTATGCTGCTATCATAGAGGTCTTACATGTATGTGTGTGTAGGAAAAGCAATCTAGAGTCCAAAATTGTATGTCTTAGAATTTATGGCAGTCATTGAATTTTATTTGACTATGAGATAATAGTTCTGTTAATTTTTTAAAGTGAAATTTGATTTAAAAGTTACATAACAGTAATTTTTACAAGGTAGATATTTTCACAGTGAAGCTAAAAGTTCTGAAGAATTGCAGTAAACTGAAGAATGCCTATTGCTCTATGTAGTTGAAACAATAATGAGTTACATACCCTTTAATGTTAAAGAAAAAGTATCATAGATTGTTCTGTATTTCAGTGTTTAAAAGGGGTGGGGCAGTCTGTAGGTAAGTTAAAGTGAAAAACAAAGAAAAAAAGGAAGAATTTGGCTATCCGATTAGTAGCAGTAGAGAACATTGGTACGTTAACATCACTGACAATGTCAATTCATTATCATTGATGGCTAAATAATCTTGGAAATGCTCAGTGGACCTATTCCTGAACATAAGCAGCTCATGCTGCATTTCTTCATTAGCTTTAATTGCAATAAATTTTACCCTTTAAAAAATCATGCTTTAAGAGGTGAAGTGATCTTTCAGGAACATTAACTCTATAATTTTGTCACAAACAGAAGGTCCTGCACGATGTTTTCCTTTCTGCAATAGTTTCCCAGTCTCTGTCTTTTAGAATTTTAATAATGACCTCTTCATTATTTGAGTCGTAAGACATAAAACTGTTTTTCAAATAGTTGTGATTGAGTGATAATACATAAAAATAGTGAGGCAGGCACAAATGAAATTATTACTCACAATGTTGTACTATTTTTTCTTAGTTACCTCTTGGTTTTCTTGAAAAGAACTAATATTTTATGGTGAAATTGATGAAAACAGCAGACAGTGCATTCTGTTGAATTGAGCTCAATTTTAATGTTTCTGATTATTTGTGATTGTTTGACTTCTTTTCATATCTGCATATAAGACGATTGTAAATGCCATCAAGTATGTGTCTTATATTTTTACTAAGGCTTAGGTTAGGGGCTGAGCACTAGCTACTCCCTTACCATAAACTGCCTTTTACACTTTTGTTTAAGAGTTTAGACCTGTGGTGATTTTCTTTAAATCTTTAAGCTCAATTTTAAGGTATCTTTTTTTCCCCCATCATTGGCAAATCTTACCACAGTGTATCGTGGATTTCAGTTAGTTGACAGAGAGGCTGAATGTACTGGATGTCTAATTCCTATTAGGTAGCCAGGATTCAGAATTCAGGATTTAAGTTTTGTTTACCCATGATTTACATGCTCATGTCATAGTAAAAATTTCAAAAATGTAGTGCTTTGCACTTGCCATTTAAGAACATGTTATAGATAACTTCATTGAAAAGCCTTTTATTTTACTTTCACTTTTAGGAGGAGCAATTTTTGAATAGTACAGTTTCTTACATCTGAGTGTGATGTCAAGAGGAATTTTATAGAATATATGAGTGGGTGGATTTATATTTAGCACTTGATGGATGGTTAACATGAAAATGTGCTATGGGTATGACATAGGGTTTAGTGGGGGACAAAATAAGAAATAAAGCAAGCATCCCTATACTTTAAAGTTAATAATTTTGTTGGGAACATATATTTAAAAATAGGCTAAACGTATTTTTACTAAATCAGTGAGCTCTACTTTTGTTTTTTTCAGTAGTTAAAAACTTGACAATCTCAGTGGCTTGAGAAAGTCATTATAGATACCATGTTTTGTTAAATTCATTTAATTTTATTTTAATACTCTCTCTGTGTATATATATATACACCCCTCCGCACACAATAGTGTGTATAGTACTCTCTACTAAATAGTATTTATGCAGTGCTCTGGTTTAGTGTACACCTTACTTAACATTCATTTCATTTGTTGATCTCTGTGGTTTCATAGGATTGTTTATCTCATGTTTCTTATCCCCATTGTACAGATGGTAAACTTGAGAGGGAAAGGGGGTTTAGAGATGGACTTAAATTATGCACTGGTAATGGTAGACTACTCTTCCCTGCCTTTTAACTGTCTCTTTTCTTTATTTCTCTGCTTTTGCAATATCTATTGTTTGGGTTACTGGCTGTCCTTTGTACTTATTTGTTTCTCTTTAGGTTCTTTCCACTAGCATGTGATAACTGTAACTTATCTCCTTCCAACCCTCAGCCGCTTTTGTTTTCTGCTTTTCCTCAGATTTACATTCTTTGAAAAAAAATTTCTTGCGCAGTGTTTTGCTTTAATATTCTGGTATTCGGTCTTTTTTTGTTTCTATTTCTTCCTCCGTTTCACTTTTCTCATATTAAAGTGTTAAAAATAATTTTATTTTTCCCCATTGTTCTTTATGTGTTGATAATTTATTGCACTTAAGTGGTTACAAATTGAACTTGTTAGTATAATAGAGAGAGGTAAGTGCCTAAAAAAGTGAGGATTTTACTGTCTTTCCATTAGGATAAGAAGCGTAAAATTGATCAACTTGGGTTATTGTTTTTGTTTTTCATTACTAGTTACTAAAAAATAAAAGAATAGAAAACTAGTAAGTAGCCTCTGATTTCAGTAAACCTAGGAAATGATACCTAACTTTTGTGTGCCGTTGTTCACAAAGACTCCAGTATGCGTGATTTAGGGATTATGTTATTTTCTGATTGATTTTCCTATATGTCGTCTTGAATCTTGTGCATAGAGTTAAGTAGTTGAGTGGAACTTACCTAATGAAGAGAGAATAAAGGCATTTTCTCAATCTGTCACCTCTGGGTTCATGGAAAGATTCTAGACATTTTCTATTGTGTATTAATGTTCTTATGAACTGTTTATTCTTAGTTGGTTTAAGAAACCTTAAATAGAAAGTTACTAATGCAGTAAAACTTTTTTTTTGGTGTGTGTGGCATTACCTAGTTTTTGTGCATTAGAAGGGATCTCTATGTAGATGATTATAATGTCGCTTTCTGACCTTTGCAGCTTGAATAATTGTAAATCATTGCTTCATAACGTGTCAGAGAATGTCTGTACTAGGCAATTAAATGGCAGAATATAATAGACCAAATTATTGCCTGTCATGTTTTCAACAACACAGTTAGTATTTGAGTTACACTTAATCATTACGTGCATTAGCAACTTCATTGGAATCCAGCTTCAGGCTGAGCATGAAATACATTGCATTATTTAAACCTCTAATGGTACAAGTCATTTATTTATGTTGAAGTGTACAACATGCAGAGTTTCATAAAGCAAGGAACACTTGAGAGCTTAATTTATCCAAATCAAAGTCTAAATGCAGATAAACACAAGTGGCAAAAATTAGTAATTTTTATAGGCTGGAAATATTTAAAAATACATGGTTGTGGGTAATTGTAGGCAGCAGGAATAAATTAAAATCACTATTTTTAGTCTGTTCTGAGAACTAAAGCTTTGTATACCTAAATCATTGAAAGCACCATGGAATTGCATTTTTAGCTGAGCAATTAATTACACCCATCATATCTACAGAAGTATCTAAATAAGATAAGTATTTGGTTCAGCTGGTTGTTTTGGTTAAAGAGATATAGATAGAAAAAGTTTGCTTTATATTGTGGCAGGAATTATGCTTGTACAATATAAAGTGCAGCATCTCTCAGTTTTGTAAAAAACATCTAAATTAACATTAAAATACTCTTATTATTAGGGTGTATTACATCTTTTATCCGTATAATATTTTAATGCTTTTTGTTTAATGATATATTTTTGTCTTTAGTTTGAAATTTTAAAAATGCCACGTTAATGATCACTGTCTCGCTTCATGTCAGTGAGGAATACAAAATTAACAAAGTCCTTGAAATACTGGTTAAATATTGTATTTAAACAATGTGAATGGACATTGTTTTATATACAAATCATTTTGTAGTTTGAAAATCTAAGAGATCTCTTAGTTATAATGCTAAAATTAAAAAAACTTGTTTTTGGACATGATTCTACAGTGTTTTCCAGTGAAGTATTGTATAAATCCAGGAGAGAGTTGGAGTAAGGGTAGGACAATGGAGAAAAAGCAGAGGAAGCTGTTCCTGGGCTCTCCTCACAGTGAAAGGACAGCACCTTTGTCACCACCATCCCCTCTGCTGCTTTTTTGTGGTGGTGTTTTCTTGAATTTTTTCCATGGAAGAGTAGGGTCAGAGATTTGTCCCAAGGCAGTAAGTATGATCAACCTATAACAAAATAGAAATAAAATACACATTGTCATTTCTGGGTGTCGTAGTTGAAGACGTTGACCTCTGTCTCTGAGGACTTTTCCAGTGATGAAGTCATATCTCAGTGACTGATCCTTTATTTTTATTTTACAATGACTCCGTGTTGACTTAAAAAAACCTATGTGGAGTCTCAGGATTCTTTAGTGGAAGAATCCTGATCCCTGCAGTGGAATGCAGGCGAGTAGCCTCTCTTCTGCTCTCCTTCACCTGTCCTGTGAATGTTTTAATTGTTAACCTGTTTTCTTCCCCCTCTTCCTGTTCATGTGTTTCTGAAAGTCCTTTGTTTTCTGGAGGATTTCGCTCTTTCCTTTGCTCAAGACTGAATGAGAGGAGGTGTTGGAAGTGAAAATAGAAGAGAAGCATAACCACTGATTTGTGTATTCATTCATTCGTTTCCCTCTGGGCAGATTCTTTGGAGTTTCCTCTTCATGCAGGCCCAGTGACCAGGTGGTGCAAGGGCCCTGTGGTCATGTGCTCCAAGTAGGAGAGACAGACATGAGTAGAGACGCACTACAGGATGAGAGCAAGGACAGTGGTCCACAGCAGGGGGTACTTGGCTCTGCTTAGGAGCAGCAGGAAGATATTCTTTAAGAGGTTATGTTTGAATTGGATCTTAAAGGATAAGGAGGTATTCACAAGGCAAAGTTGGACATTTTCAATAGAGGAAACAAAAGAGTGAAAGGGCAAAAGTAGTGGAGTATGGAATAGCATGGCATATTAAGAACACTGCAAGAAATTCCTGGAGTATAAGTGGCTAGATGGGGTGAAGTGGGGGATTTTTAAAATATTAAATAACATTTATGGGGCATCAATATGTGCCAGTGCTGTTAGTCTTTAGAGTTAAAAAGAGCAAAACAATAACTGCCCCAGATGGATGGAGAAAGCTCAGGTAGAGAAATGCCCAGGTCTTAGCATCCAGTTTGGAGACAGTTTGTCGGAGAGGTAGCGTTTGATAGGGAGGTGAGTGGGGATTAGGCAGATGACGAGGGGCGGCCCATTGCGGGCAGGGTTCAGGGATGGCCAGCCAGCAGCATGGTATGTTCAGGAGCTGCAAGGAGTTCAGCGCTGCCAGTGGTGAGATTGTGAAGCGGGGGGACAGTTCCCAGGACGGCTGTGTGGGGCAGGCAGGGCCAGATCACACAGCTGTGCCAAGCTGAGGGGTTGGATGCTGCCCTTTTCCTCTATTATTTTTTTACTTGTCTGATTTCCTTCCAGTTTTTTGGACTGTGAATAGGCAGGGAAGGGAGGAAATAGAGAGCCTGGTGGGACGGGAATTGCTGCTTCAGAATCAAGGAGCATGGGAATTGACCACAGGAATTATTTTTAACAGAATTTCACTGTTTGTAATTTTAATTAGGAATGTTATTGATTGTGGATAATTGTAATGAAAACAGGTTGACACCATTTCCATATAACCTAATGCATCATAGTTCCAAATACTAATTACAAGGACACACAATTATGTGGCCATGCTGCAGATGTCCACATGTAACTACTGTGTCGAACACGGGTATTAGAGT